>NC_069793.1:53500020-53806651 GCF_027406575.1 Nycticebus coucang
GCTCTTTGTGCTAATTAGGCCTCCTCCTAAAATTTAAGCGAATTTGTCGATTGCAGTGAGCTTTCAAACTCTCTGCCTGCCCTCGTTTAGGTCCCTGATGCCTGGAAATGTTCTTCCCCCACCACACAGTCGCATCTCTGCTTCAAGCTGCTGCTGCCCACACCTATGCTACAGACGGACCTCCGAAAGGGAGCTCTTTTTGAAGAAGCGAATGCACTATGCTGATCCCTGCTGTAAAATACCTCTGTAAAATACCTCTGACAGCTGAAGTGAAACTCTTCAGCATTAGACAGGAAAAGATACTTACTTCCTATGGCTACTGTAACAAATTACCACTATCATGGTAACATAAAATTATTCTCTCATAATTCCATAGGAATAGCCCAAAATTAGTTCCATGAAACTAAAGTAAGGGAATTGGTAGTGCTCACTTCTTCTGGAGGTTTTGAGAGGAGAATCCATTCCCTTGGTTTTCTCCGCTCATAGGCTCTGTCTACATTCCTTGGCTCCTGGCCTCTTCCTCCATCTTCAAAGCACATCACTGCAATCTCTGCTTCCACCATCAATCACATCACTAACTCTTCTCCTGTCTAATCTCCCCCTGCCTCTATGATAAAGACACTTGTAATTATGTTTAGGATCTACCCAAATAATCTGGAATAATCTCCCCATCTCGAGGTGCTTGATGTAATCACATCTGCAAAGTTCCCTTTGCCATATAAAAGAACAATCACAGGATCTTGGGATTCTGTAGTAGACATCTTTTGGGGGCCATTATTCAGCCTACCACCGACATCTAAATTGATTGCTTCCCGACAGCTTTTCTCTATTATTCAAACTCCCCAGCCTTTATGATTATTTGCAGTCTTTCACTTAGTTATTCCCTTAAGTGCATTGATTTAGTTCAAAATTGCTAGTTCAGTGCTCGCTTCGGCAGCACATATACTAAAATTGGAACAATACAGAGAAAATTAGCATTGCCCCTGCGCAAGAATGACACGCAAATTCGTGAAACGTTCCATATTAAAAAAAAAAAAAAAAATTGCTAGTTCACAGCAGATGCAGGCCTGACTTTGGCAGCTCTGCTCTATGACGCCCCCTGCTGGTAGGTGACGCTTCACAGCTTGTTCTGCACAGCCCGGACCTACACAAGTCCTTTATCCTCTGGGTTGATGGATAGCTCTAGCCCTGAGCCGAAGACCCTGAAAGCAACAGAAAAGGGGTTGAGGAAGATCCTCCACTATTTTCCACGCCTATGGCTGGGGCAGACTGAGGTCTCCTTGGGAGTTCTCATCAGCAGCAACCACACTCATAAATCAAAAAGGAACTGAGCCACACACAGTGCTCGGAGAGAATGAAAGGGAAAACAGACCATTGGTTCATGTTTGGGCAGATTCTAAACTATACGGGAATGGAAGCTTTAGAGGTGATGAATTTCCCTTTAATGCTGTCACATCAGTAGTCCTGGAGGTTTAACCTCTGATTTTTGGCTGTAAAACCAACATTATTTCTGCAAACTTGACACCAGATGCTGCCAGGGAGATATAGCTGAAGTGATAAAAATCTATTTAACAGATTTAGTGAAGCAAATACAAACTAATTAACAATTTTAGAATTGGGATTAAACACTAATTCTTTTAAACCATAAAAACTGAGATGAACAAAAGGAAAAAAAAACATGTTCCTCTTCTGAATAACTCAAAGGAGCCATCTGTTTGTCATTGAGAAAATGGCCCAATTGATAGATTTTGAACAAATTCTGATTTTTTCTGGATTTGAATGCATTATGGACATTACAGAAGGAAGGCATATTACTTCCAGGCTAATGTGTCAATTTGGGCTTAACTGAGCCCTAGAAAGTTATTTGTGTACTGACTCAGAAATGAGGAGACAGAATAAAATGACATCTTTATGAATCCTACTTGAGACATACGTTTCTGAAAAAGAAAGATGGCCTGTGCAATAGCAGTTGGTGGGTCATAGCTCCTTCCTTGAGCCTTTAGTACCGTCTCCCAAGGAGGGCTGAGGAGCCTCGTCTCCTGCTGTGCTGACACTTGCCAAATTAGGTGAAGTCTGAGCTGTGAAATTGTGCAAATTGGACTCACTGTCTTCCCATCTCCCCACCCCAATGTTCAACTTCACTATACAGTCTAATTCTAAAATACAAGCTATAGAATTAATTCCATCATAAACAATTTCTCTAACACAGGGGCATTTTCCCTCTACTGGTCAGTGGGTGTGGCTAATAGACTCTAAGGATCAGACTGACTTATTTACTTTTTGATGATCTCCAAGTCCCTAAAGAAGTGAAAAAGACTGACAGTTCTTAAAAGAATAGAACAGAAAGTTCTGGAAGGTTCTCAAGACAAGTCCTCAAGGGCTAGCATTTGGTCAGAGAGACAAAGCAGAAGCTTAGCACCAGAGGTGGGTAAGAATTTGTTCTACCCAGGCGGGACAGCCCTAAATGCTCATCCCTGGGGTTTCTTTATCTCTTCCTACTCCCAGCACTAAAACAAGAGCGGAGGGCAGAGCCTGCAGCTGGAAATCCACAGGCCCTTGCTAGGAAGTGGTGAGGGCTGAGAGGCAGGAGCCAGACTGGTGAATGCACAATCGATCGATTGCTGGCCACACAGATACAAATTATTTTAGACATAATTGACTGTAGACAATAAAACACCAAGCCCATCCCAATAAAACATCACATTACTTCTGACTTGAGTTAAATGACAGAAGAGAAGCTAGAATCCTATTAGGAGAAACTGTCGACATCCTAGGGCTTTGCCCTTAAGATTTTTCCATGGCCCTTGCATGCAGCCAACCTGCATATGGACAGCACTGAGATTTGCACAGGGGCTGCCACCCAGGACAAATGACATTCCAGGCCAGTGAGGCCTGCTCTGAGACACTGCCCAGGGAGGCTCCTGCTTACCCTGAAGCAAATACCCACAAAACCTAAGAAAAGAATGTGGAAAAACTTTTAGATATGGACTCAATTGATTTATATTAAATACATAAGAATGTTTCTTAATGAATACTACAAAGAAATATGTTTTCTACAATTTTTCTTGAAACACACAACCCCTTTTGGTCTATCTCTCATTTGATTTCAGTGTTACTGGAGACATGAGTACAGATAAATACTTCCCTATCTTAAGGAAAACAACAGTGAAAGGATGATGCAAAAGAAAAGAGACTCTCAAGTTTACAATCAAGAGATGACAAGTAGTGGTGAGGACAGAGATTAACCAAAGAGCACTCACTCTGCAAACAGCACATCCTCTGCCGCCCCGCTGAAGCCATCGTGCGCTTTGCTACGACAAATATCAGTTCTTCTCAGTACTAATTCTAGGCTATTATAAAGGAACAGAGGATCAACTGATTGTCAGAGGACCATTCATTATTCTGGTTTGGCCAAGTGCTGGACAATTTAACCACTTTGCTGCTGGGCATTTTTTTCTTCAATACATTCATCAGTTAACAATCTGTAACAGGTAATAGAGGTAGATTCCCAATGCAGAATACCATTATGTGTCTGGGCACACATAATGAGGCCATTCCCACGTCTTGGCCAACAGCCCACACTATCACAGCTCCGCTGCTGATGTGAGTATAACAAATTCTATTAAATGAAAAATCCAACATAATGGCAGCTATTAACACCTTCTAATATTAATAGGTGGCATTAATCTTATGTAATGGAACCTGTTCACTTCCTGGGCACTTTGTTTCACAGCTCTTCCCACTCTACTCTGTCTACTGAACACCCTCTGATTTGTCATCACTATGAAGGTGGAGGTTGGAAGGCCAATGCACATGGCGGCACCAAACAAGTAGCCCTCACAGGACTATAGAGCCGGTCTCTTCTCTCAACTACATCCATCCCGAGAGGAGAATGAACACAGGAGATGTCCCCTTTAATATTTAACATACTCTCAATATCCTCCAGATCTCAGCTTAAGTGCCACTTGCATCGAGAAGCTTTCCCTGCTTGTCTCTTCCACCTCAACAACAGCTGGATTAAGTGCCGTCCAGCAGTGCTCCCTCGCACTGTTGATTTTCCCATATTTACCATCACCATCTGTGGGCTCCTTCTGAGCAGGTACTGGCATCCCTCAGACCAAAGCATAGAAAATGTTCAATAAATGTTGAGTAAATGAATGTAATTGATTGAAAGGTTACTAGTTGGATGGATGGATAGCTAGATGGGAGGATGGATGAAGGATGGATGGAGAGACGAATGCTTGCTGCCTTTTTAGAGGCTCTGTGAAGAGGAAGGAATATTCTCCAGTATGTTGAATACTCTTGTGGTGAGGCTCTACCAGATATCTCACCACAAGATGGCGCTCATAATTTTCTTAATTTAAGATCTCTGTAGAAAATTTTCACATTTCAAATTTTAACTGTCTTAGAATCACTATGCATGTTTCGCGGTTAACGTAACTTACTAACTTATACCGTTGTGTTTCTTCCTTCATTACATTTCACACAATTGTGATCAGGGACATCAAGGCACAGTGCTGCCCGTTCTGTTTTGACATTCAGGGTGTTGCTGTACGGCTTGTGCACAGTGCAGGGAACGTTAGTCCCTAGACAGCGCAGGGAATGAAGTTTCTTCCACCACGCCATCCCCACAACAGAGTCAGCAGAAAAGGGAAACCCTGGCTTGGAAAAGCCATTAACCTTTAGAAACCTGAATTTTGCCTTAATAAAATAATATCCTCTTACATTGGTATGATGTGTTTTATGCCATACAAAGCAATTTTATACCACAAAAAGTTTTTGAGTACTTAAGACCTGTGCCAGTCACTTTAGATTTATTATCCCCATTTAGCCCTCACACCGACCCTGTGAATTAGGTCTTAATATCTCCCATTTTACAGCTAATAAAATGGAGGTTCCAAGAGGGGGTAGGAGGCACCAGAGTCACGTGGGTGGGAAGTGACTGACAGATAGAGCTATAGTTTGGGCCCAGGGTTTTTGTATTCTACCTTAGTTTGCTTCCCGTTATTGACTGTGACACAAGCTATTTCAGTGTCAAGGAGACAGTATTTGGCAATGAGAAGGAAAGTTTTGTACTTGTTACGTGCCTGTATTATGTGTTCCCCCCACACACACACCCCTCACAGCAGCTCTATAAAGGGAGTGAGGATTGCCATTGCCAAGTAACCAGAGCCTGCCAGGCACAACGCCAAGTGCTTTCTTATACATCGTCTCATTCCATCCCTATCTCCTATGTGAGAGATATTATTATCTGCATTTTATGGATGAGAACATTATAGTATAGAGAGATTAAATGGCTTATGTCACAGAGGGCCCAAGTGCGAGGGCTGAGATTCAAAGTTAGCTCCATGTAACTTGGAAGCTCTGGTCCTTTCTGTGGCACCATATGATGTTGCCGAAGGCCACCTGAGAAGGGGCAACCTGGGAATTCTGGGCAGCATTCCTGAAGCTGCCCTCTGCTCTTTCCACTCTTATCAAACTGCCCATGATCCCCAAACATTCTTCTAGACATCAGCATATTCTATTCTTTTGCTGGAAAATTCCCTTCCTATAGGGTGTGCCTGGAGAACACCTGCTCACCTTTGGTCCTGACTCAAATGGCACCTCTCCCAGGGCACCTCCACTGATGGCCCTCCTCAAACATCCCCACACACCCTCACACCAGGGCTGCTGTCCTTCCTGTAAGTCTTAACCCCCCACCCCACACACACACACACACACACAAACACATTCATCTCATGGGCCTTTATAGGGTCCTAATAGCTCACTGCTGCATATACAGCACCATGCAGGGCCGAAGATCTTTCTCTATTTGCAAGTTAACATGTTGGCCTCCCCCAGTCTCAGGGATGCTCACAGATGACGCCTTCAGAGTCCATGTCCGGCACCTCTTAACAGTGCCCTGCTCACGGGAGGGTCACCAATGGCTGCTGAGTAACCGAGAGAGTGAATTTGAGGGAATGCTCAAGGTCCGCATCTTTGAAGGTATGTAGCTAAGGAGGGACAGATCTGCCTGGAAGTGAAGAAGGAAAGGGCCATGAAGAAAGGTGTGAGTAGCAGCCACAGGCGGAGTCCGACAGGAGGCACATTACTGTCCATGGACCAGTTAAAGAAAGGGTCTGTGTCTATTTGTAAGTATTAAAGTCCCCAGCCAGAAAATTCAGGAATCCCTGTATATTCAATCTCTCCCTCTCTCTCTTTTCTTTTTTTTTTTTTTTGTGTGTGTTTTTTGTTATTTTTGTTTGTTTGTTTCCTTTAACAAATCCTTACAAATAACACGTACTCTGTGCCAAGCACTGGCTTGAAGAGCTTTACATACATTAACGTATATTTTACATATATCGTATTTTACCATGTACAATATGCACCGACATTTTTGGCCCAACCTTTCAGGAAAAAAAAATCTCTCATTTTAATTTTAGCAAAACCAGTTATCATAGTCCAGGGCATTATTTGCAAACAGATGTCATTATTGCTCTCTAGAGTGATACTTTTAACACATAAGCATAAATAAAAGAATTAAAAACATTATATAGACATGGAATTAGTACTACCCTTGTACATTTTTCCTCAAAAATTTGGGCAAAAAGTGCACATTATATATGGCAAAATACATCCTCTGTGACTGCCATAGGGGATTAAGCTGAATGTGGCAGGAGTGCCATCCATGACATCAGAGGCTAAGAGAGCAAAGGCCAATTTTGTCAGCTCTCTGGAGCGCTTTGGAGCTGTTAGCCAGCATAGAGTTCAGCATCTCTGAGGCCGCATGGAGAAACAGAGAGAGGTCTGTTGGCCCAGGCCTGGCCCCAGACGGAGAGGACATCTTCAGGATGACCCCGGCCCCCAACCCCACTGAGAGAGCCTGGAAAAGGACTTCCTGTCTAAACCAGTCTACTCCCCGATTCATGAGCAGAATAAATATTTTTAAGTGACTATTTTGGAGTATCGTGCTATGCCACATTAGATGATGCAAACAGATTTGGATTCCCTTTGAGATAGATGCTGTTGTTAGCCCCAGAGTAGCTGGCCCTAACTACTGCACTAAGCTGCCTCTAACTAAGTCCATAAAAGGAAACCAACTAATCCTGATTATACACCTGATTTCTAAGTTGCAACAGCCTCCTAATGATTCCTGCATGTTTCAGAAATGTCTGCTAAATGAAACTTTTTTTCACTCCGCTTGGCTTGGGTTAGAGGCAATTCTAGAGCTACAGCACTTCCAGTTATTCCAAAGTGTGTACACAAACGGGCTTAAGTGGAGCAGAGAAAGATCTCTGACTCCCACAGCAAAACAAAAGTGAAGCCAGAAGCCAGACAAGGACCTCTCCTCACCCACATAGTTTAACCAGTGGTCAGAAGTCTAAACAGCAAAAAAGCTATTGGTCAGTGTGGAACATGTACACATTGCAGGTTGGGCTACAGCTATACCCACAGCTTTGCTTAAAGCACATTTTAGGGCTCAGCTAAATGGACTATGGCGCCGGCCACATACACCAAGGCTGGTGGGCTCGAGCCCAGCCCAGGCCTGCTAAAGAACAATGACAACTGCAACAACAACAAAAAAAAAATAGCTGGGCGTTGTGGCGGGCGCCTGTAGTCCCAACTACTCAGGAGGCTGAGCCAAGAGAATCACTTAAGCCCAAGAATTTGAGGTTGCTATGAGCTGAGTGATGCCACAGTACTCTACGGGGGTGACATAAAAAATAAATAAATAAATAAAGCACATTTTAGGGGGAAAATGTATGCCTGATACGTAGATTCTATAGATCAAGAATGAGAAAGCTATGGCCTGTGGGCCGCATCTCCCAAGCCACCTGGTTTTGTAAATAAAGCTTTATTAGAACATAGCCAGACCCTTCTACATATCTACCACCAATGGCTGCTTTCAAGCTACACAGTGGAGTTGAGTAGTTTTAAGAGACTGTGTAGCCCACAAAGCCAAAAATATTCAGTATCTTGGCCTTTACAGAAAAACTTCAAATGCTGCTTTAGATAAGTGAAATTTAGGTCTTTTTAAATGTTTTTTTTTTCTTTTTTACTTTATGCATGTCTATGTTGTTTGAATTTTTTCCCTTTTTTATTTCAGATCATTCACCCTTTCTTTCGTTATTATTTTTGAAATTCTAATTGTGAGATATTTCAACCATACAGAAAATAAGACGAAATGGTAAATAACTCATTTGTGTATGCACCACTGAAATTAAACAGATGTTAACGTTTTGCCATATTTGTTTCAGCTCAACTTAAAAATGAAAAACAAAAAAGTGTACAGCTTGAGTACCCCTATCTTTTTCCCTTCCCTACATCCTGAGGTTATCATTTCTTAAAGTTGAAATATATCATTCCTATTTACATTTCTGTGCTGTTGCTACAAACTTACACAATTTGCTACAGGCCTATACAATTTTTCCGTAAGTACTCTCATGCCGTATGTGTCTTTTGGCAACATTTTTTCCAGTCATCATTATGTTTTGGGGATTTATAGTTATTGATGCGTGTATATCTAGTTCACTCGCTTTAGCTGCATTGTGGCATTTTGTTTCACGAATAACTCACGATTTATATAACACAGTTATGTAACAACCTAATGGGGGACAATCTGATAGTTTCCACTTTTTCTCTTATCCACAGTGCTGCAGTAAACATCCTCACACACCTCTCCTTGTGCACAAATGTATGGGTTTCTCTAGGGCGTGAGTGTGGTTCATCATCTTCCATCTGCTCTGCTCCTCACACTTTCTCGTCCTCTTCTACGCCCCAGGCTGGATTATGTGGGTTTATCCGCAGGCTCCCCTGCCTTCTGTCCTTGTGTTTGGCCAGTGAAGCAGACCAAGGGGAAGTTGGCAGGGGGTGGAAAGGGAGGCTCAGGTGTTCATTTCCCCAGTTCCCTCCCTGTGGGATCAGAGCAGTACTTCCGCAGACGGTCACGGGCCACTCACCTTCTGTCACCTGGTCAGTAACTGCTCCTCGGTTTTGCCCTTCGGCCTAAGCATGGTCAGGTCCCACTAACAGTAATTCCTCGGGGCTGCCCTATCCCCTGTGCCTTTCCTGTACTTTTTCATACCTCCCCTTATTAAACTCTGCTCAGACTACCAAATCAGAGTGTGCCACCTGTTTTCTTCCAGACCCCTGGCTGACACCACATGCGTCTTCAACTTCACAGTGTCCTTGTAAATTTCTCCCAAAAGAAGCTGTATCAGCCTGCATTCCCACACATCTCTGTAGGAGTTCCTGCTTCCTAAGATTCTTTTTTTTTTTTGAGACAAGAGTCTCACTTTGTCACCCTCTGTAGAGTGCGGTAGCATCACAGCTCACAGCAGCCTCAAATGCTCGGGCTTAAGTAATTCTCTTGCCTCAGCCTCCCAAGTAGCTGGGACTACAGGCACCCGCCACAATGCCCGGCTATTTGTTGTGGTTGTTGTTGCAGTTGTCATTGTTGTTTTAGCTCCGGACCAGGTTTGAACCCACCAGCCTCAGTTTATGTGACTGGTGCCATAACCACTGTGTTACGGTGGGCGCCGAAACACATTTCCTCAGATTCTCTCAAAAACTTGGTGTGATTTCCTTCGTAACTTTTGGCCAGTGAGGCTAGGCAGGAATATCTTTTTTCTTTTTTTATTGTTGGAGATTCATTGAGGGTACAATAAACCAGGTTACACTGATTGCATTTGTTAGGCAAAGTCCCTCTTGCAATCATGTCTTGCCCCCAAAAGGTGTGGCACACACCAAGGCCCCACCCTCCTCCCTCCTTCCCTCTCTCTGCTCAAGGAACATCTTGGAACAATCTTTTATTGGTCATTTGGCTTTCCTGATCTGTAAATTGTATGCTCACATCCTTAGTCTGATTTTCTGGATTTTTCTTTTTCTTACTGATTTAAAGGAGTCCTTTAGATATACTGAAGGCTAATTCTTGTTGAATTGAAAAGAAATCAATTCCCTTGATTTATGTATGGTTGTAGCTTTCAATTTTAAGGTGGTAAACATTGTTGATCTTTTTCTGGTTTTGCTTTTTATAACTCAAAAAATTCTTTTCTAAGCTGTTGTCATAATGATCATCTCTTACACTCTTTTTCAAAAGTTTTATAGTTTTGCTTTTCCCATTTATATCTTTAGCCTATGTGGAATATATTTTTGTGGGAATGTGGGAACATAAGTTTATTTTTTCATGTAAATAACCATTTGTTAATTGATTAGTCCTCTTACCTTCACCAATTCATAAAGCCACTTCTGTCATATTTCAAGACTATGTACACGTGGAGCTGTTTTTGGACTCTTTTCTTTTGTTCCATTGGTCTATTTATATATTTCTCTCCTAACAACACACTATCTTTATGAAAAGTCTAAAAGTATCCTACCATTTCTCTCTAAATCTGCTCCTTCTTCAAGATTATCTCAGGTATATTTTCTCATGTACATTTTGGAGTTTGAGTACTCTGTATTAAATCACGGCAATTTTCTTCTATTTCTAATTTTATTTAATTCTACCAAGTATTTATTTGTTTTCTTTTTTTATTAAGTCATATACACATAGATCATGAATACATTTATGCATATGTGGGGTACAATGTGTTGATTTTTTTATACAATCTGACATGCTTACATCAAACCAATCCACATAGCTTTTGCCTCATATACTTGATTATTGTGTTAAGACATTTATGTTCTACACTTGACAGATTTGACTTGTACCCTTGCAATGTGCTCCATAGGTGTGGTCCTGTCATTTACCCTCCCTCCATCACACCTCCCCCCTCCTCTCCCTTCCCCCTCCATTTCTCTCCTTCATCCTGGGCTATAGTTGTGTTCTATCTTTCATAAGAAAGTGTGAGTAAATGTAAGTTGGTTTCATAGAAGTACTGAGTACATTGGATACTTTTTCCTCCATTCTTGAGATACTTTACTCAGGAGAATATGTTCCGGGTCCCTCCATGTAAACATTAAAGAGATAAAGTCTTGCACAGTCTCATCTTTTTTTAAGCCTGCAAAGTATTCCATGGTATACATATACCATAACTTATTAATCCAGTCATGAGTCGATGAGCACTCGGGCTTCTTCCACGACTTGTCTGTTACGAATTGAGCTGCAATGAATAATCCGGTGCAAATCTCTTTTTTGCAAAGTGATTTTTGGTCTTTTAGATATACTCCTAGTAGAGGAATGGCAGGATCAATGGCAAGTCAAAAAAAAAAATTGATCTAAAAATTCTATTTCTAATTTTCTAAGAGTTTTAATAAGTGACAATAATATATCAATATGTATTGTGATATATAATATATAAAAAGTGATATATAAATAAATTTACAGAATTATTTTTCTGCACTAAAAAAATCATATGACTTCTTTCCTTTCAATTTATTAATAAGGAAGAATATGCTAACAAATTCTCTAATATTGAACTGTCTTTGAATTCCAAAGATAAGCTCTACTTAGTTACATCATTTTTCTTAATAAATAGCTAGGATTTTTATTATCTATATTAATAAGAAGATTGCTCTATAATCTATTTCTTATGTTATCCTTGCCCCCATTTGGGAAGGGGGGGTGATATTTGTCTATTTGTTTTTCTGTTTGTTTAGTTGGTTGGTTGGTTGGTTTTTGTTTGTAGTTTTTGTTTTTTTAAGACAATCTCGTCTGGGCGCCTAGTGGCTCAAGCAGCTAAGGCACCAGCCACATACACCTGAGCTAGCAGGTTCAAATCCAGCCTGGGCCCACCAAACAGCAATGAGGGCTGCAACCAAAAAAATATAGCCTGGCATTGTGGTGGACACCTGTAGTCCCAGCTACATGGGAGGCGGAGGCAAGAGAATCGCCCAGGAATTGGAGGTTGCTGTGAGGTGTAATGCCACGGCACTCTACCCAGAGCGACAGCTTCAGGCTCTGTCGAAAAAAAAACAACAAAAAAAAAAGACAGTCTCACTATATCGCCCTGGGGTTGAGGGCCCTGGTGTCATCATAGCTCACAGCAACCTCAAACTCTTAGGCTCAATTGATTCTCTTCCCTTAGCCTCCTGTTTATCTGGGACTACAGCCACCCACCACAACACTTGGCTACTTTTTAAAGAGAAAGACAGAGTCTCCCTTTTGCTCAATCAAAAGGTCTCGAACTCTTGAGCTCAAGCAATTCACCCCCCTCAGCCTCCCAGAGTGCTAGGATTACAGTTGTGAGCCACCATGCCCAGCCCCATTTTTGGTTAAGTAGCTCGCAAGTGGTAACTTTATATTGTGTTATCTGAATTTGTTTAAGAGAGATTATCTGAAGATTTTTGAAGATTTCCTAGAACTCTCCTACAAAAACATATATGCCTAATATCTTTTGAATAAAATAAATTACTAATAATTCTTCTAGTTCATTTAATTGTTATAGGTCTAGTCAAGTTTCCTGATTCTTACTGAGTCACTTGTAGTATGATACGCTCGTCTATGTAATTCTTGATTTTTGCCAAAACGTTCAAGGGTGTTATGTAGCAGAACACCTCTGCCATAGCACCACTGTGGCCTTGCACAGATCCATCTAGGCCACATAGGCAAAGTGCAACTAGTCTGACCTAAATCTTTGCAGAACACCCTGCCATCCTCCCAAGAACATGGCACAACAGCCATGTTGCAAGCTGATTATCACTTGCCTCTCTATCATAGGGAACACTCCCTATTTTATAGGAGGTTCCCATGAGGCAGTTTCTCATCTGCCTGCCTAGTTCAGGTGAAACATAAACCTTCGATCTTAACCACTCCCTACTCTGCTTAGGGTACATCTGCAGGCTACAAAACTGTTTACCGATAGTCTAGAATTTGCTCCCCCGCAGTGGAGCAACCTACTGCTCATTATCACCTGGCATCTGGCATCCTTTGGAGAACGAGGTACATAGGGAGCTGAGGCCACGCTGACCTTGCATTTGCTGTCTATGTAATATAAACCATAGGTTTGTTTTGTCCTCACCACCAAATCTATGACAAGGTGACAAGCCCTTCTAATCACTGCAGTTAGTCAATGCTGCTTACAGGCTGCTTAATATGTTAGAATGATGCTGCTAATAGTATTCTTTGTGACTTTTAAAGTTAAAGCCCATTTTCATTCTAATATGTATACGTACTTCAGACTTAGTTCTTATTTCCTCATGAAATCTTGTTGGAAGTGTGTCTACCTAATTAGCTTTTCCTAAGAATCAGTTTTAGTTTTACAGAACTCCATTGGATTGAGTTTTATTTACCACCCCTTTTCTACCATCTGATGTCTGTTCTTTTAATGTTTACTCTTCATTTTTGCACCTGTATACTTCTTTTAACTATATCTAAATTTTAAATATTTTTTACCATTCTTCCTAATAACAATATATTTTAATTTTATTTTTGCTTACCATACATGTTATTACCATCCAGTAGTATTTGTATATCTTAGAAACTAGTTTTTATTTTCTTATTTTATGGAATAAGGGTAATCTTTTATATATACACAAAGTAGTAATGATTTATTTGCTCGTTGCCGTTTTCCTTCCTTTCAGGTTTATTTTCATTCTTTCTGAAGTACATTTTTGAGTAGTTCTTTAAGGAAGGGTCAGTTAGTGGTAATTTATACAGTCTTCATCTAAAAATGTCTTTAGTTAACCTTCACTCTGGAATGATAATGGGAAAGAATTCTCAACTGACAGTTATTTTCTCTAAGCTCTTGAAAATAGTATTCTATTATCTATCAGAATCGATTGCTCTAGCTAAGAAGACTGCTATCAATGTCATTCTTTCAGGAGCAATTTGCCTTCTTTTGTTGTTGCTATTATGATTTTCTTTCTTCTTAGAGCTCTGCAGTTCCCCTAATATGAGGCCTTTTTGAAATAATTCTCAGGATTCTTTATATTTTGGAATCTGTAGTTCTTTACTTTTTACTGATTCTGAAAAATTCATCAGGTAATATCTCTTTAACTCTTTAAATAGTGCCTCTACCTTAATTTCTATATAATGTACATTTGGAATACACACCCACACCCACACATATCATGCACACATATATACAAATATTTATGCAAAATTCTTACGTTTGCTCTATGGTATACACACATACACATACGCATTTTTTTCATATTTTTCTCTGTTCTGCTTTTAGGGAATTTCCTTAGATCTTTCCTCCATTTCACTAATTTGTCCTTCAACTGCACTTGTAATTTAACAAACCTAAGAATTTTTTAATTTTAAATTGTTATAATGTCATTCTAGAAATAGAAATCTTTTCAGTTATGTATTCTTTTCTTACAGATTGATAATTTTTTAATCCTTATTATACATTATCTTTCATATTAATTTTTCATGTCTTTATCTTTCAGGATAAATCATTTCTTCATTTATTTTGTAATTTTTATTGTGAGTTCACATACTGTTTCATGCCAGGGTCTCAATCCTAATATTCTTCTTTAAGAAAGATCAAGACTTTCCTCTCATCTCATTGTGGATGTTTCGATCTGAGTCCCCAAAGTAGCAGGACCGAGAACCCTCTACACACACACACATACACACACCAGCTACAACTTCAGCTCTGCATCTACTACTTTTCTTCTCAGTTCTCTCTTCACTTTGGGCCTCTAGGAGTTTTCCTTTTTCTTGAAAACTGAGCTATTCATTTTGAACTGTTATTATTCTACCTTATCCAGCATGTCCAAAACTTCATATGGGAAGTTTTGTGCATTCTTAATCTACCACCATGCCAGAACCAGAAGTCAATTGGAGTTTACTGACATGTTATATGTAATACTTTTCAACTATTGTGAAGTCAAAATGGTGTCATTAATGAGCAGATGAATGGTGGAGACACATCCCTGAATGGCTCACAGAATCACATGTGTGAAAGGCAGCAGGGGTCAATAGAAATACCTTGGCCCTTCAAGTTCCGTAGACATTACTTTGAATTTTAGCTTTACAAAATTTAATATGTATGTGACCTTAGGTAACTTAGAAAAATCTCCGAGACTGAATACTTTCACCTATAAAATGCAAATTCTGATGTCTCAAAGTTACTAGAGATGCCGAACTTAAAGTCATGTATTAAGATCTATTTGGGATAAAAATATTTCAAAATTGCATGACACACTTTCATGCCTTCTTCCAAAGAACAGAAATTACCTTACTTTGTCTTAATGACTTAAAACCATCATTTCCAGTCTCGGTGAGAAGGAAGAGAGAAACATCTGCCAAGACCAGTGTGATGTGTGGTCCTTTCACCATGCACAGTATGACACCAAAACAAAAAAGGCCAGATAACAGTTGACACGAGACCGCTGTGCCTCATGCTGGGGGAGCCTCACAGTTACTGTCTACTCTGAAGATGCTCACACTTAAAAAGTCAGGAGAGACATCCATGGAAAATACAAATAAGTACAAAGCAGGTTCCACCAAGACTTCCATATACGTCCTCTCACAAATATTTACAACAGCCCCAACAATGGATTATATTATCCCCAGTTGACATATGAGGAAACTGAGGTTCATTAAAGATTATATGATCCCCAAGATTGTACCCCAATAATTGACAAAGTCAAAGATGAGACTTTCTTAACCACCCTAGCACCTCATATCCACTGGCAGAATTAGCCTCTCCCTGCTCAGCACTCCCAGCCATAGCACTTATCCCATTTAGCTCAATATTTGGCTGAGTGTCTGTCCCTGTTCTTACACCTTCTTGAATACACTAATTGTTGTACATTCATCTTAGAATCCCAAGCTCCTGGGCAAGGTGAGTCAAATAAAGATAGGCTAAGTCAAAGTCAGAACTCTTATCTACAAACCAAGTACACTTTTCCTCTGTCCCCTGCTACCTCCTGGTCATTGTCACAGAAAAGACCAGAGCCCACCTGGAAGAGCCCCACATCCAAGTGCACCTGAGTCCATGTTCTTTCCCCAAGGTCAAAGTCTAGATGAGGCTTTTGCATTGGGTAGCAGGGACTAAAGCCATATTTATTGCTTTATCTGTCTCTAGCTGGGCTGGGCATCTGGCAGGAGGCCTCGCATGTCTTAGGTGCTCAGAAAGCTTGGGTGATTGAAATGGATTGGCTTTGTGATTTGAGAAGCCTCAGACCCAGGACAGTGCTGACTCAGGGAATCGCAGCTCCTGCAATGACTCATACATCAGGATCACTTAATGGGAAATTATGAAAATGTACTGCCTAAAGCTGTCTTAATTAGAAGCAACCTAATCTTGATTGCAGCTTCTGAGTGGACTCTCCACCCCTACCATCCCCTCCTCTCCTTTTCTCCTTGACACCTAGAGACAGCATCTGGCTGCCTTTGATGAGGCTTTCCTCCTCCCAGTCTTCCTGCTGACAGGCTGGGGGCTGGTGACAGCTGAGCTAGTTAGGGGTGGCAGTCACTTGGCAAGCATAAGCACCTAATGGGCAACCTCAATCAGTGAGTAGCAGAGACCTCCCTGCCCTTGTCTTGCTCTCAGGGAAGGCTGGAGATGAGGTTGGAAATAGGCCAAAGATAACCAGGTTGGATGCTCTTCCATTGACCACTTACTCCACCCCCTCCTACAGCTAGTTTATCCTGGGGACTATATTCCAAAGAGGGAGAAAAGATTCCCTGTGTGCCCTACCACCTCTGAGCTCCAGCCCCCAATGTAAGAGCAAGCTGGGCCTGAGCCCCCAGGAGAAGGAAGCATACAGCCATTCTCTATCCATGCACAAGCACATCTTATTATTATGTACAGGGGCCACAAAAGACAGCTGGAATCCAGGAGTTTTGGCTTCCCAGATCCAGATTTCAAACCCACAGGTACAACCTGTGTCCAGATTCCCTCACTCGGACATTCCTGGTTCCCATCACCATAAGCAGTCTGCTTATCACAGCTTCACTCAGCAAACCTTTCTCTGCAGCTCCACTTCTCCTTCCTTCGCCTCCCTCTCCACACACACACACACACACACACACACACACACACACACATACACACACACACAGAGAGAGAGAGAGAAATTATCATTTTGAAGTCAAGATTTATTGAACTAATAAAGGAGATTTTAAAGAAACTTTATCACCACGCATGACTCATCATTTTTGTTGGTGGCTTTAAGTTTCTCTAGTCCCAAGATTCTCCAGGGGGTAATTAATAAAGTATAAACAAACAGTTAAATCATTTGGGAGCTGGCTTCTTAAAAGCTCTAGGGGTGAGCTTCTTAATCATATGGCTGTTCCTTAAATCATCTGTGGACAAAACCTCCTTAAACAGGACCCTTTGATAGAATTCCTACTTGAATGAATACAGCTATCAACCTTCACCTGGCAGGACATGATGGGGAATATTGTGTAGCCACTCTCCCTGACATATTTAGCTGCCCTAACTGGTTCACAAGGGGATCAGACACCCTAATCCCAACAAACAGATCCTTCTCTCCACTTTTGCTGCCTGACCCTCTCCAGCAGCTTCCTACTGCCCAGATGAGTCATCACCAGAGTGTGACCCTAACCAATAGCAGCAGTGACACCTGGGAACATAAAAGAAATGCAAATTCTCGAGCCTCACCTGAGACCTGTATTTTAGCTATACTTTAGCCCCACCCAACCCCTTAACTGGGCACCCTCATAAAGTAACATATGTAGTCAGACAAAGAGGTCCTGCCTCTAGGACTGGACTCTCCACCAGATGTCCCACCACTTGCCTCCTCATACCCTATGTTCCCGCCACTCCAGATAGTTTGCAATTCCCTACACACATTGTGTTACTTCATGCCTTTGCCAGAGCTGTTCTTTCTACCTGGAAAACTTCCACAACCTTTAAGACTGAGCTTCGTTTTCTCCTTTTCCCAAAAATATTTGCTGACCACAGGAGAGTCGGATTCCACTCCTCTCAGCTCCCTCACTGCCTCGTGTTCCCCTTTCACATTGCCAGTACCTTGCTGCATTTTAATAGTTGGTTTCCTTGTCTCTCTCCCCCCAAGGGCAGGATCTCTGCCTGGTTTCACTGTTATTGCACCATCAGCACAGTACCTGGCACATTCTTACAAGGACAAAACCTATTGAGTGTCAGTTCTACACAGAGTTCTCAGCACCAAAAAGACAGTGCGGGCCACGTCAGGCAGACCAACCTCACAGAGCGAATTCACAGTTTAAGTGAATGGTAGGAAGGAAGGTCAGAAGGAAAGGAAGAAGTAAGCCCCTTGCAGCAGTGATAATATGTCATGGCATTCCTGGTGATTTAGAATGACATGGAAGCTACCTCAAAAACACAGTGACTTCCTCCAGCTCTGGGAAGATGAATTCATTTTCTGTAAGCTCCTCTCCAAATTAATTCTCAAACTTAAAAAAGTCAAGACCAGTACAAAGCAGGGGAAAAAAGTCTGTAATCAGGAGGTCTGTCCCCCGTGGGCCTTGGCCCAGCGCCATCTGTTGAAGGGTCATCTCACAGTCCAAAATGTTCAGTGCCTTCCCCGTGGTGGCTGCCACCAAGACAATGAACAGGAACAAGACCAGATTAGGAGTCTTGAGGCCTCACCTCCTATGATTAAGACTCTAAATATTTTGTCCAGACTCAACGCAAGTTGGCACGCTCCTCCTCGATTAGCAGCTCATCTAATTATATGACATGAATTGCGAATTTCTGCTCACTGGAGTAATGCAATAATGGGGTCCTCATGGAAGCTGTTTGACTTCTGGACTGATTTCTATACCCAGTGAGCAAGATAGGTGAATAAAATAGAGAGGGATTCAGTTTATAGGAAGGAAACATGAATTTCTCAAAGTGAAAGAACAGGTTTGAAAGTGGAAGGAAAGATAATGCTGAAAAGGTATTGCAGTCATCAGACAAAAGACAGAGAGGCCTGCACAAGGGCAGAGGGGAGGAGGCCACTCCAGAAGGGCTAAGAGATGTTTGTGACTGGTTGTGGAGGGAAAAGGAAAAGAGGAGTCAGGAGGGACATGAAGGGGTCTAGTCCGAGATCTGAAGGTGCTACAAGAATAGTTAGGACAGATTTTCTGATAGAATAGACTATAATATCCCTCACACAGCCTAAGCACAGGTTTACACATACACACACACACACACACACACGCCTCTTCACTCACGGGGCTCATGCACAAATACAGAGAAACATAAAATTACACACACAAATTCATCACACAACAAATAGACACTCATTGACAGATGTGCATAAATACATTCATTTAAAACAAGACTTTTGAAATAATTACTCAGAAAATGAAAGCAAAAATACTTTAGTGTCAGTTACAGGCGTACCTTATTTTATTGGGCTTTGCTTTATTGCACTTCGTGAATATCGCTTTTCCATTACAAATTGAAGGTTTTTGGCAACCCTGCAAAAAACATGCTTGGTGTCACATTTTGGTAATTCTAACAATATTTCAAACTTTTCTCTTGTTATTATATCTGTTATGATTAACTGTGATCAGGGACCTTTGAAGTTACTGTTATATTTGTTTTGGTGCACCACAAATGTTCTTACAGAAGACAGCAAACTTCACTGATAACTGTTGTGTGTGTTCTGACTGCTCCGCCAACAAGCCGCTTCTCCATCTCTTTCCCTCCCCTCAGGCCTCCCTGCTCCCTGAGACACAACAACATTGAAATTAGGCCAGTTAATAACCCTACAATGGTCTCTAAGTGTTCGAGTGAAAGGAAGAGTCTCACATCCAAAACTAGAGGGCTGCACCTGTGGCTCAAAGGGGTAGGGCGCAGGCCCCATATACCATAGGTGGTGTGTTCAAACCCAGCCTTGGCCAAAAACTGCAAATAATAAAAATAAATAAATAAATCAAATACCAGAAATGATTAAACTTTAGTGAGGAAGGCATTTTGAAAGCTGAGATAGGCTAAAAAGCTGGCCTCTTATTCACAGCCAAGTTGTGAATGCAAAAATTTTTTTTTAAAAATTCTTAAAGGAAATTAGAAGTGCTACTCCAGTGAACACACAAATGATAAGAAAGCAAAACAGCCTTATTGCTGATAGAAAGAAAGTGTGAGTAGTCTGGATAGAAGATCAAACCAGCCACAACCTTCCCTTAAGCCAAAACCTAAGCCAGAGCAAGGTTTTTACTCTCTTCAATTCCGTGAAGGATGAGAGAAATAAATGAGGAAACTGCTCAATAAAAATCTGAAGGTCACAGAGATGGGACCTTCTGAATTTTAAGGAAAAAAGCCATTTCCATAAGATAAGAGTTCAAGTTGAAGCAGCAAATACTGATATAGAAGTGCCAGCAAATGAGCCAGAAGGTCTAGCTAAAATAATTGAAAAAGGTGGCTACACTAAGCAACGAATTTTCAATGTAAATGAAATAGCCTTCTACTGGGAAAAGATGCCATCTAGAACTTCCATAGCTAGAGGGAAGTCAATACCTGACTTCAAAGCTTCAGAGGGTAGGTTCTCTTGATAGGGCTAATGCAGCTAGTGGTTTGAAGTTGAAGCCAATGCCCATTTATCATTCTGAAAATCCTAGTTCTCTTAAGAATTATGCCATCTTCTCAGAGCAGTAGAGAGAAAAATTGTGGTTATTAGAGGATGGCAGGGGGAGAGGGATGATAGGAAAAGGATGGTTAAATGGATACAAAATACAACTAAATTGGAGTTTTAGTATTCTGCAGTGCTGTAGGTTGAATACAGTTACTATAAATTATTGTATATTTTCAAAAAGCTAGAAGAGAGAATTTTGAATGTTTACAACACAAAGAAACAATAAGTGTTTAAGGTAGATTACCTTGATTTGGTCATTACACATTGTATACATGTATCAAAACATCACTCTGTATCCTGTAACTACGTACAATTATTCTGTGTCAACTAAAAAGAAAAGAAAAAAATTGGTGAAAAAATAATTAGTGAAAGAGATTTAGCCAAATATGCTAAATCTACTTGCCTATGATCTATATATGAAATAACAAAGCCTGGATGACAGTACATCTGTTTACAACAGGATGTACTGAATATTTTAAGGCCAATGTTGAGACCTATTATCCAGGAAACAAGTCCTTTCAAATTGTCACTGTTCATTGACAATGCACTTGGTTACCCAAGGGCTCTCAGGGAGATATGCAAGATTAATGCTATTTTTATGCCTGCTAACACAATGTCCATTCTGCATCCCATGGGTCCAAGAGTAATGTCAACTTTCAAGTCTTATTATTTAAGAATATATTTTGTAGGCTGGGCACAGTGGCTCACACCTGTAATCCTAGCACTCAGGGAGGCCAAGGCAGGTGGGTTGATTGAGCTCACAAGTTCGAGACCAGCCTAAGCAAAAGCGAGACTCTGTCTCCATTAAAAATATAAAAACCAAGACAAGAGGATCACCTGAGCCCAATTTGGAGGTTGCTGTGAGCTATGACACCATAGCACTCTATCCAGGGCAACAGCTTGAGACTCTGTAGGAAAAAAAAAAAGAATATATTTTGTAAGTCTATAGCTGCCATAGACAGTGATTACTCTCATTAATCTTGTCAAAATAAATTGAAAACTTCCTAGATAGATTCACCTACATGCCACTAAGAACATTTGTGATTCATTGGAGGGAATCAAAATATCGGCATTAACAGGAGTTTTGAAGACGTTGATTCCAACCCTCATGTATGATTTTTGAAGAGTTTGAGACTTCACTGGAGGAAGTAACTGCAAATATGGTGGAGACAGCAAGAGAACTATTATAGAAGTGGAATCTGAAGTTGGGCCTGAATCGCTAAATCTTGCAATAAAATTTTAATGGATGCAGAGTTGCTTCTTATGGATAAGCAAAGAAAGTGGTTTCTCAATATAGATAAAGTGATAAAATGTACTCCTGATGAAGATGCTATGATGAAGATGGTTGAAATGACTACAAAGGATTTAGAATATTACACAGACAAATTTAATAAAGCAGTGACAAGGTTTGAGAAGTTAGACTCTAATTTTGAAAGAGTTTTGCTATGGGTAAATGCAATCAAATAGCATCACGCGCTACAGGAGAAACCTTTTGTGAAAGGAAGAGTCGATCAAAGTAGCAAACCTCTGCCTCAGTGCCCGTTGCACGGTGGTTACAGCACCAGCCACACACACCAAGGGTGGCAGGTTCAAACCCAGCCTGGGCCAACTAAACAACAATGACAACTGCAACAAAAAATAGCTGGATGCAGTGGCGGGCGACTGCAGCCCCAGCTACTTGGGAGGTGAGTCAAGAGAATCACTTAAGCCCAAGAGTTTGAGGTTGTTGTAAGCTGTGCCACCACGGCACTCTACCGAGGGTGACATAATAAAACTCTGGTTTATTTTTGTTTGTTTTGTTGTTGTTGAGACAAAGTAGCAAACCTCATTCTTGTCTTATTTTAAGAAATTGTCACAGCGACCCCAACCTTCAGCGTCTACCAACCTGATCAGCCATCAACATGGAGGCAAGACGCAAGGCCAGCAAAAAGATCACAGTTCACTGAAAGCTCAGATGATTATTAGGATTTGTAAGCAATAGGTATTTTTAGAATTTAAGCTATGTACATTTTTTAGACAGAATGCTATTGCACACTTAATAAACTAGAGTGTAAACATGATGCTTACGTGCAGAAACCAGAAAATGTGTGACCCTTTTTCTTGCAGTATTCACTTCATCCCAGTGGTCTGGAAGCAAATCTACAATATCTCCAGGGTATCTGGATTTTCTCTGCAGCTCCCAGCAACTCGAAGGAACCAGTCATTCATCCTGCGATGAACTGAAAGTTTGTGTCCTCTTCCCCTTGAAAAAGCCTGTGCTGAAGCCCTCACCCCCAATGTGACTGTCCTTGGAGACAGGACCTGAGAGAAAGCAATAAAGGTTAAATGAGGTCCTCAGGGGAGGGCGGTGTCCCTATAAGAGGCAGAGACCAGAGCACTTTCTGGTGTGTGAGGACACAGGGAGAAGGCGGCTGGCTGCCGTGAGCCCCAGGGAGAGAGGCCTTGCTAGACACTAACCATGCTGCCCCTCTGATCTTGAACTTAGTCTCCAGAATGATGAGAAAATGCATTTCTGTAGTTTAAGCCACACAGTCTGTGTTATTTTGCTATAGCATCCTAATACAATTCTTCAAGGAGAAGGTGGGCGGTGTATCCCAGGGGCCAGCACAGGAGCTGAACCAAGGACCCAGTTTTGCCCAGGACTCCTACTCTCTCTCTCTCTGCCCCTCTCTCCACCCTCACCCACACCTCTGCTCTTTCCCCCAAATTGTGAAAGAGAGCACAGTCACCTACAGGCTCTCACCAGAAACTGTGATCCAAGCTAGAAGAGCAGCCTCCTTCCTGGAAGTCCCAGGAAGACCCCAGACTCACCCAGCTTATAACACGTGCACCCTCCTGGACCAAGCTTGAGGACAGTGGCAGAGGGTACTATGATTGACTTTGTCTCTTGCTCTCAAAAGGCAAAGGAGCAAGAAAGAGATACTGGAGCAGTAAAAGGAAATAAACATGATACCTGTCAGTTATTTGCTCGGCCAAATTTTAGTAACTCCCCAGCCTTTGACATCAAGCAAGTCACTTTACCTCTCTGAGTTTTACCTTCCTCCTCTGTTAAGTGGAGATGAGCAGGATCACGGTGAGAATAAATGAAATAATACATGTTATGGGCCTTCCTGGCACAGGGTTGGCATATAGTAAATGGCCAATAAAAAACAGCTTCTCTTGCTTTTGCTATCTGAAATGCTGCTGTAAGAAAATATAATTTTGCATTTCAAACTTCGGAGCCAATTTTCAAAGCATAGATAAAAAGCAAAATTCAATTGTATTTGCTCCAGGACCGAAAACTTAATAATGTTACCTGAAATGTATATTATTCAAATAAGGAAACCGAAGCTCGGAGGACTTCATAAGCAACTCAAGATCTCACAAACAGAAGAGATAGGGCTGGAATCAAGAACCCTGAACTTTAATAACATCCCAGTTGCCCCCCCCCCACAAACCGGCTGCCACTTCACCCTGCCATTGTCCCCATGTGTGCCCCCAGCCAGACCACTGACCCATCTGAGCCAAGGACTTCAGCTTCTCTTTTTGTTTCCAGACCCCCAAGCTGCCTGTTCAATCCCAGGGCTGTTCAGCAAGCCTTGCTGTCACGGAATTGAAACCCAATGGGATATCTGGGAAGCAAGTGGGATATCTGGAAGTAATAAACTTCTGACTGCTTGTTCATTTGGCACCCAGTGGGGGTAGCACAGATTCCTCTCATCTCTCTTTCTTAAGAATCAATAAAAAATTATTGGTGCATTTAGCAGAGAGTAAATAAATGAAATTAACCTTGTGTGGGACTGATACTTTGGTCACATTCCTAAAAGTCATTCTGAGTTAATTTGATGTATTATTTGGTAACTGCAATAAGAATTTTAAGAACTGAGGGTGGTGTCCTGAGAACGAAGAGAAGTATTTGGCCAGGGGAGGTGTGAGCAATAGGGAGAAAGCAGCATTTCCAGCTGAGCCTTTAAGGATAACTAAAGGGGGTGGGGATTCCATGAAGGAAGAAAGTGTGAGTGAGTATGAAAGAGAAATGCCGAAGGGGTTTAGGACTGCCAGGAGCAGTGGGGAGTCCAGAGAGCATGCTGGTGACCAGCAGAGGCTGAGGTGAAGATGCAGCTGGCTGCAATGGTCCCTGCACAGCCCAAAGGCTAAGCAGAGGCATGAGGTTACTGAATAGGCCATGCAGACCAAAAGCAGTCAGACTTAGAAGCAACAGAAATTGGGGACAAACTTGTCTTTTCTCATCCTAATTTAGCAGTGCTGTAGAATCATGGATCTAAGTTCAAATCCCACTTCTGCCATTCCTGTGAAGTGAGATTTTGTGCAGCTATTTAACCTCTGCTGAACCACTGTTTTCTCTGGTACTGGCGACCATAATAATGTTCCCTCAAAGTATGTGAACTCAATGCCTACAGATGCCAGGGAGGTAAGATAAATGTCATCGCCTGGGTATGAAATAACAAGGAGTACTAAGGATGGCATTCAACTCTAATCCTAAAAGTAGTCAAACTCAAACATTTTAAAATATTGTGTAGGCTAAACACAACACATTTGCCAACACATAGCCCGCATGTGCATTCTTGACTGTCTTATAAGACAGTTGAAAGAATTAAGTGAGAAAATGAATATAAAGTGCTTCACATAGTAGAGAAGCCCAGACAAAAAAAGAATGCCTATCCTACGATTTATTGATATGAAGTTCAAGAACAGACTAATCCATGGTAAGAGAAATCAGAACAGTGTTCACCTGGAGGAGGGAGTTCGGCAGTGGGAGGGTCTAAGGGAGCCTCATGGCCAGTTGAAAACATTCTGTGTCTGGTTGTAGGTTGGGTCACATGGTTGCAAACATACAATATCATTGAGCTGTACACTGAAGCTTTGCAAGCTTTACTGCCACAAGTTATACTTCATTCAAAAAAAAATTTAGGGTGGCTCCCCTAGTTCAATGGGTAGGGAAATGGCCACATACCCTGAAGCTGGGAGGCTGGAACCCAACCTGGGCCTGCTAAACAACCATGACAATTGTAACAAAAAAAAAAAAAAATAGCCTGGTGTTGTGGCAGGTGCCTATACTCCCAGCTACTCGGGAGGCTGAGGCAAGAAAATCACTTAAGCCCAAGAGTTGGAGGTTGCTGTGAGCTGTGACACCACAGCACTCTACTGAGGGCAACATAGTGAGACTATGTCTCAAAAAGAAAAAAAAAAAAAAAGGAAATCTAAAACAATTCCTTCACAGTGTAACAAGTGCTTATTTATAGATGGTTGTGGTAGCTATTATCAGTACTACTTTTACTATTCCTATTACCATTCTTAAGCAACAAAGTCAATATACCAACAAAATGAGCAAACAAGCAAACATCAAAGACTTCTGGATGTTAGATGCTTATGTCAGATTATATTTCCAAAACTGATCCTAAATACAAAAGGTGCCAAAAATATATATGCACATTTTATGGGGAAAAAAAGTATTAAAATTGTAATGCTTAAGTCACGTTTGACTTCTGCAATTACAAATGTATGACTTGGGACGCGCTCAGTGGAGACAAGATGGTTGACTGAAGCAGCTTTCCACAGAGGGTGCCGTCCAGAAGGAGAGTTAAAGGACAGAAATTTAGCAAGTAACCTGGTGGATTAGAGCTACACAAAGAGAGAAGGTTGAAGAACGCACATCAACCTTGCTGAGGCGAGCTACCACCCCAAGGATACAAACAAAAGGTACAAAATCCATCACCAAGCCAACGGGAGTCCCCTCCCCCATGAGAACGGCTTGGAGTGCCCCACAAACAAACAAACAGAGTTCAAAGGTCCTCCCATTACACTCCACAGGAGAGACCCTCTAAAAACTGGACCTACCTTCCCTACTAGAGTGCCACGGCATTCTCCTGCCAGGCATAAAACTGTATAAAACTGTATATATTCTCTACTTGCAATTCTGAGCTCCCAGAACTCCTCTCCACTCTCACTCTCAGGTCTGGAGGTCTGTCCTCCAGGAGTCCAGATTCTTGGGTGATTTCTCGAGGGGTGTGGACAGGGCCTAGACTGCAGCTGGTCAATGCCGATTCTGCGGCATGGGAGTGAAGAGACAACAGTCGCCTGAGAGGGAACCACGCCGGAGTGGCACTGCCCTGAGGTGCAGAACGGCATCTGTTTTGGCAACAATAGGGCTCACCCCAGATATTGTGAAGCCACACCCCCTGTGTTGCAATTCTATTTGTAGATTCAATGGGCTTTAAACCGACAAAAGTAAGGAAGGATAAGAATGATCACTTCATATTTGTTAACAGTAATACTCAATATCATAAGATTTCAATTATTAATATTTATTAATATTAATTAATAATTGATAATATTTATTATTAAATAAATAATATTTATTTAATATTTATGCACCCAACAAGAATGCGCCTCAATTTATAAGAGACACTAACAGACATGAGCAACTTGATTTCCTCCAGCTCCATAATAGTCAGAGATTTCAACACTCCTTTGGCAGTGTTGGATCAATCCTCCAGTAAGAAGCTGAGCAAAGAAATTTTAGGTTTAAATCTAACCATCCAACATTTGGATTTAGCAGACATCTACAGAACATTTCATCCCAAAAAAACTGAATACACATACTACTCATCAGTCCACGGAACATACTCCAAAATCGATCACATCTGAGGTCAGAAGTCTAACCTCAGTAAATTTAAAGGAATAGAAATTATTCCATGCATCTTCTCAGACCACCAAGGAATAAAAGTTGAGCTCAGTAACAACAGGAATCTGCATACTCATACAAAAACATGGAAGTTAAATAACCTTATGCTAAACGATAGCTGGGTCAGAGATGAGATTAAGAAGGAAATTGCCAAATTTTTGGAACTAAATGACAATGAAGACATGAATTATCAGAACCTCTGGGATATGACAAAGGCAGTCCTAAGATGGAAATTTATAGCACTGAAAGCCTTCCTCAAGAGAACGGAAAGAGAGGAAGTTAACAAGTTAATGGGACATCTCAAGCAACTGGAAAAGGAAGAACATTCCAACCCCAAACTCAGTAGAAGAAAAGAAATAACAAAAATTAGAGCAGAATTAAATGAAATTGAAAACAAAAGAATTATACCACCGATCAATAAATCAAAAAGTTGGTTTTTTGAAAATGTCAATAAAATAGATAAACTTTTGGCTAACCTAACCAGGAAAAAAAGAGTAAAATCTCTAATTTCATCAATCAGAAACAACAAAGACGAAATAACAACAGACTCCTCAGAAATTCAAAAAATCCTTAATGAATGTTACAAGAAACTTTATTCTCAGAAATATGAAAATCTGAAGGAAATTGACCAATACTTGTTAGCACGTCACCTTCCAAGACTTAGCCAGAATCAAGTGGAAATATTGAACAGGCCTATATCAAGTTCTGAAATAGCATCAACCATACAAAATCTCCCTAAAAAGAAAAGCCCAGGACCAGATGGCTTCACATCAGAATTCTACCAAACCTTTAAAGAAGCACTAGTACCTATGTCACTCAACCTGTTCCAAAATGTAGGAAAAAGAGGAAGACTACCCAACATGTTCCATGAACAAACATCACCCTGATCCCCAAACCAGGAAAATATCCAACAAGAAAAGAAAATTATAGACAATATCACTAATAAATATAGATGCAAAAACATTCAACAAGATCCTAATAAACAGAATCCAGCAACACATCAAACAAATTATACATCATGACCAAGTCAGTTTTATCCCAGGGTCTCAAGGCTCGTTCAATATACATAAATCTATAAGTATAATTCAGCACATAAACAAATTAAAAAACAAAGACTATACGATTCTCTCAATTGATACAGAAAAAGCTTTTGATAATATCCAGCATCCCTTCATGATCAGAACACTTAAGAAAATTGGTATAGGGTGGCGCCTGTGGCTCAGTCGGTAAGGCGCCGGCCCCATATACCGAGGGTGGTGGGTTCAAACCCAGCCCCGGCCAAACTGCAACAAAAAAATAGCCGGGCGTTGTGGCGGGCGCTTGTAGTCCCAGCTGCTCGGGAGGCTGAGGCAAGAGAATCGCTTAAGCCCTGGAGTTGGAGGTTGCTGTGAGCTGTGTGAGGCCACAGCACTCTACAGAGGGCCATAAAGTGAGACTCTGTCTCTACAAAAAAAAAAAAAAGAAAGAAAATTGGTATAGAAGGGACATTTCTTAAACTGATAGAGACCATCTACAGCAAACCCACAGCCAATATCACATTGAATGGAGTTAAATCGAAATCATTTCCACTCAGATCAGGAACCAGACAAGGCTGCCCATTGTCTCCACTGCTCTTTAACATTGTAATGGAAGTTTTAGCCACTGCAATTAGGGAAGAAAAGGTGATCAAGGGTATCCACATAGGGTCAGAAGACATCAAACTTTTGTTCTTCATAGATGATATGATTGTATATCTGGAAAATACCAGGGATTCTACTACAAAACTCTTAGAAGTGATCGAGGAATACAGCAGCGTCTCAGGTTACAAAATCAACATTCATAAATTGGTAGCCTTTATATATACCAACAATAGTCAAGCTGAAAAAACAGTTAAGGACTCTATTCCATTCACAGTAGTGCCAGACACAATGAAATATTTGGGAGTTTATCTAACAAAGAATGTGAAAGATCTCTATAAAGAGAACTATGAAACTCTAAGAAAAGAAAGAGCTGAAAATGTTAACAAATGGAAAAACATACCATGCTCATGGCTGGGAAGAATCAACATTGTTAAAATGTCCATACTACCCAAAGCAATATACAATATTAATGCAATCCCTTTTAAAGCTCCACTGTCATACTTTAAAGATCTTGAAAAAATAATACTTCGTTTTATATGGAATCAGAAAAAATCTCAAATAGCCAAGACATTACTCAGAAATAAAAACAAAGCAGGAGGAATCATGCTACGAGACCTCAGACTATACTATAAATCGATAGTGATCAAAACAGCATGGTATTGGCACAAAAACAGAGAAGTAGATGTCTGGAACAGAATAGGGAACCAAGAGATGAATCCAGCTACTTACCATTATTTGATCTTTGACAAGCCAATTAAAAACATTCAGTGGGGAAAAGATTCCCTATTTAACAAATGGTGCCGGATGAACTGGCTGACAACCTGTAGAAGACTGAAACTGGACCCACACCTTTCACCATTAACTAAAATAGATTCTCACTGGATTAAAGATTTAAACTTAAGACACGAAACTATAAAAATACTAGAAGAGAGTGCAGGGAAAACCCTTGAAGAAATCAGTCTGGGTGAGTATTTTATACGGAGGACCCCCTGGGCAATTGAAGCAGTATCAAAAATACACTACTGGGACCTGATCAAACTAAAAAGCTTCTGTACAGCCAAGAACACAGTAAGTAAAGCAAGCAGACAGCCCTCAGAATGGGAGAAGATATTTGCAGATTATGTCTCCGACAAAGGTTTAATAACCAGAATCCATAGAGAACTCAAACGTATAAGCAAGAAAAGAACAAGTGATCCCATCGCAGGCTGGGCAAGGAACTTGAAGAGAAACTTCTCTGAAGAAGACAGGTGCATGGTCTACAGACATGAAAAAATGCTCATCATCTTTAATCATCAGAGAAATGCAAATCAAAACTACTTTGAGATATCATCTAACTCTAGTAAGATTAGCCCATATCACAAATTCCCAAGACCAGAGATGTTGGCATGGATATGGAGAAAAGAGAACACTTCTACACTGCTGGTGGGAATACAAATTAATACATTCCTTTTGGAAAGATGTTTGGAGAACACTTAGAGATCTAAAAATAGATCTGCCATTCAATCCTATAATTCCTCTACTAGGTATATACCCAGAAGACCAAAAATCTCATTATAACAAGGATATTTGTACCAGAATGTTTATTGCAGCCCAATTCATGATTGCCAAGTCATGGAAAAAGCCCAAGTGCCCATCGATCCATGAGTGGATTAATAAATTGTGGTACATGTATACCATGGAATATTATGCAGTCTTAAAGAAAGATGGAGACTTTACCTCTTTCATGTTTACATGGATGGAGCTGGAACATATTCTTAGTAAAGTATCTCAAGAATGGAAGAAAAAGTATCCAATGTACTCAGCCCTACTATGAAACTAATTTATGGCTTTCATATGAAAGCTATAGCCCAGTTATAACCTAAGAACATGGGGGAGGGGGGAGGGGAGATGGGGAAGAGAGGGTGGAGTATGGGCGGAGGGAGGGTGATTGGTGGGATTACACCTGCAATGCATCTTACAAGGGTACATGTGAAACTTAGTAAATGTAGAATATAAATGTCTTTACACAATAACTAAGAAAATGCCAGGAAGGCTATGTTAACCAGTGTGATGAAAATGTGTCAAACAGTCTATAAAACCAATGTATGTTGCCCCATGATTGCATTAATGTGCACAGCTATGATTTAATAATAAAAAATTAATTAATTAATTAATTTTTAAAAATGTGTCAAACTGTCTATAAAACCAGTGTATGGTGCCCCATGATCGCATTAATGTACACAACTATGATTTAATAATAAAAAAAAATTTTTTTAAACACCTTGTAAAATTAAATACAAAAACATATGTATGACTTGTATTCATATTTTTTTACTGGTATATATTAAGTATTACAATTTTAATATATTTTTGGTCTTTCTTAAAATTCGTATGCATCTACCTTCTGTAGATGACTGGCCTCCATAGCCATGGGTTCTGCATCCCTGAATTCAACCAACCACAGACTGAAAATGTTTGGGAAATATTGTATTTATACTAAATACCCTGTTTCCCCGAAAATAAGACATCCTCCGAAAATAAGACCTACTTACAGGAAAGATAAGATGTCCCCTGAAAATAAGACCTAGTGCATCTTTGGGAGCACACCTTAAAATAAGACTGTCTTATTTTTGGGGAAACAGGGTATATACTGACTTTTTCCCTACACAATATAGAATAACAACAACAATGATTTGCATAAATGTCATATTTACATTATATTAGGCATTATAAGTAATCTGATATTACTTAAAGTACACAGGAGGATGTGTGGAGGTCCGATACAAGTACTAAGTCATTTCGTATCAGAGACTTAAGTGTTCTTAGATTTTGGTATAGTCAAGAGGTTCTGGAACCGATCCCCTAGGAATACCAAGGGATGATTCCATGTGTATGTGTATGTGTGTGTACTTCCACATGTTCTTGCTACAACATAAGTTTCATTCCTCCCACCAACAGACAGAGTCTGTGTACCCTCCTCCTAGATCTGGGCCAGGCTTGTGACTACTCTCACCAATACAGTGTGGCAGATGGGATGCTATGTGACTCCTGAGATAGGCTATAAAAAGCACACAACTTCCACCCAGCTCTCTCTTAAAACCCATGCCTTGGGAGCCCTTCTTCCCATGCTGGAGAAATCACATGGAGAGACTACATAGACAGAAAAAGATGCCTGCTCCAGCCCCTGGCCGTACAAGTCTTCTTAGCCCAGGCACAGATGCTTGAGTAGAGACACCTTCAGATGACTCCAGACACTGACTGCAGCTTCATGAAAGACCATAGTCCAGAACACTCAGCCATGCTGCTTCTGCATTCCCAACCCACAGAAACCATGAGCAATAATAAATGATTGCTATTGCTTTAAGCCAGTAGGTTTTGAGCTGATTTGTTAGAGATAACGGATAACTCAAATAGATTTTGGTACCTGGAAGGAGGGTGATGCTGTAACAGGAAAACTGAAAATGGTGAATTGCCTTTGAGGGCAAAAGTTGAAAGAAGACACTGGAATCTGTCAGCTTCCAGGAGGTGGGTTGGGGCTATAATCTTAAAGTACACAATTCCTAAGGCCATAATCCTGGATGCTGAAATTCTGAAAGCTTGAAATCCCAAAAATATAATTTAAAATGTTGACAATTCTTTAAAAGGTATTTATTTACATTTTTAAAAGTTGTTTTATTTGAGATATATGTAAAAAATATGTGTCTCAAATAAAACAGGACACTTCACGGCACTTTACACAATAAAAAAGGCAATAACGACATGGTATTTTCGCAAATATAAGCACTCAGGTATTCTAACATCAGTTGTGCAAGTATTATAGTTAAGAGCAGACAAACCCTATTCATAAAGAAATTGGTCAAAAATGACATGTTTAAACAGAACATTAGGGCTAATAATTATGTACACCCACCTTTATAATTGCAGTCATCTGAAATACTGTTAACAGATAACCTAAACCTTTTGATAAAATCAATGAAAAACTGTCATGAATCCCCACCACCAGTTGTCCTAAGAGCTGAGAGCTCAAGAAATTTTATCTTTCACAAATGCAGATATAGAGAAAAGGATATCTCTTAATTTATTGAGGAATTTTCAACGTTTTTTACATTGAGAACTAGGGCAGAGATGGTCTTACTCTCAGTCTGAAGCTGACAGCCTTAGGCCCTGGGGGGCTACTGGTGTGAGTCCTGGACCCCACAGGCTGGGTTGCCTGGAGCTCTGATGTCCACAGCAACAGAAGAACAGTCCATTCCAGCTCTCAGAGAGACCAATTCGCCATCAGTATTTGTTCTCTCAGATGTGAGTAGGTGGTGCCTGCCCACACTGAGGGCAGCTCTTCCCCACCTGGCCCACTTGGACTCACACACTGATCTCTGGAAACATCCCACAGACTCACCCAACATCATGCTTCACCAGGTTACTAGGCATTCCTTAATCCCGTCAAGGTGACACCTAAAATTAAGCCCACATGTCTACCCCTTGTCACTCTGGCACCTGCATGCATCTCCTTAAACCATAATTTCCAATCAAGACAAAAACAAGGTAATAGTTCTGCATAACATGATGCAACTATCCCACATGCAACTGCAAACGCATTAATCCCTTCCCCAGAATTTACCATTCTGGATTTTAATTCTTCAGGATTATGATTTGAGGGTGATTTTAGATTGTAGGGATTATGATCGTTATGGATTTTGACCTTTCAGTATTTCAACATTTAAGATTATGGCATTGAGAATTGTGACTTTTAGTCTTACGATCATCAGCACACAATGGCTATCCATGAGTGTCTAAGAGAAAGAAAGAAAGATAATATTGGAAGATGGAAGGAAAAGGGGAATCTTTGTGTATAGTCTATTAGTCTACTTGAACTGCTGAAACAAAAAAAAACAGAGACTGGGCAGCTTAAACAATAAAAACTTATTTCCCACAGTTCCAAAGGCTAGGAAATCCAAGATCAAGGTGCTGGCTGGTTTGATGTGTGGTGAGGGCTCCCCTCTTCCCTTGCAGATGGTTGCCTTATTGTCACGTCCTCACCAGGAGGAGAGAGAGTTCTGGTGTCTCTTCCTCTTCTCACAAGGGCATGAGCCCTGTGGAATTAGTATCCCAACCCCATCACCTCATTTATCCTTTATCATCTCTTCACAAGCCCAATCTCCAAATGCGGCCAAACTGGGGTTAGGGCTTCAACACATGACTACGTGTGTGTGGGCAGGGGAAGGGGACACAGACATTCACAACACAACATACCGTGATGGTAAATTTAGCAAAACTGTCTCCTGTGGTAACATAGAAAACATACCTAATGAATTGGATGATCTAGAAAAGGAGATTTCCAGGTAGAATGTTGAAGGTCCCACTTGGCTTCTGGTCATGTATGATAAAATGTGTAAAGAGAGAAGACATGTTAAAGAAAGAACCATTAAGCATAAAGGAGCCCAGGTTTGCTGGGTTTGAAAAGAAAAATGTCTTACTTAAGACTCTCCAGACAGAAAATGATACTAAAATTTTAAAATGACCTTCAGGCAAAGATCAAATCCAGTGAACTAATAGGAAAAATGTGGTCTAAAGATTTAGCTGAGGGAATGAATGTAAAACCCCTTATTAAGACCTCAGAATATGCAAGGTGGTGCTTGAAATAGGAAAACAAAAGAAAAAAGAAAAGTTCATCACAGATCCTCATCAATAAACAATAGGGCTTTCGGTAATCTTAAGTGCACTGTACCACAGCAGCCTTACAGGAAACTCAGGATGCAAACAAGCTTATTTCATTGATACTTGTGGTCATGACTTTTCTCTAATGGAGTGAATGCCAATAAGATTCACAGAATCTTACAATGATTGTAAGACAAATACGTCATCCAAAACACCACCTTCTTGGATGAAAAGAGTCAGAGACTATACTATGAAAATGGGTCTTTAAACAGCCAAACAATTATAAGAAAATAGGCTGATAAAATAACTCAGATGCAAACACTGACTGTTTCTGACAGCAAAGAAAGGATGACTCAGAGTTTCTGCCTCTTGAGTCCAGAGAGGTGGCCAAGAGACATGAAGAACCATTCTTAGGCAGTAGGACTGAGTTCTCATCTGACCCTGTGCCCAGCAGAATTTCAGAATTGCTAAGGACCCTTGTGCAACCCCCATTTTCCCTGTTTTTTTTTCCTTTTAACACATTGCTGGCCAGTCACAAATTACCTGGTCACACAGACAGTTTCTGCATAAAATTGCTGGTCAACAATGTGTTAAGATGTTAGAGGCACTAAGTGATTCTATATTATAAGCAGTTGAGAGGCAAGGAGGGAAGAAAAAATAAAATAGGCTGAATTCAGGACAACTGGGAATTGAGACTAGAAGAAATGAATCAGGAAACAGCTGCTATATTGATACATTGTTGATCGGCAATTTTATGCAGAAACCATCCACGTTGCCAGGTAATTCACAACTGGTCAGCGATGTATTAACAGGATGATCTACAGTAGTTGTCCTGTGCCTGCTCCACCATTGTATATCAGATAGAGGAAAGACACCATGTTCCTTTTGTTCACAAGCCTATAGATGAAGAAGAAATGTGCAGGATGAGCTCTCAACTTGGACCTGATTAGATAACAAGGCCCAGGACTTCACACTGATACTGTAAGTTGCTGAGACACTGGGGGGCTTTGGAAGAGATGAGTATACTTTCATATGACAGGGATATGAATTACCAAGAGCCAGTAGGTAGACAGCCTCCTTTGATCCTTGCCTCCTGGTGGTCTTGCCCTCATGCAGTCCCCTCCTAACTGATTCAAGGCTGACTGTGTGCCTGACACAATATAGAGAAAATGAAGGTGGGTCATAAAAGAGTGCAGCCTCTGCCTTGGACTCTTGGAACTCTTAATCTGAGGGAAGCTAGCTGCCATGATGTGAGACATTCCTGGTGTGCTATAGGGCTGAATTGAGGCTTCTCCAATGGGCAGCATTAACTTAGTAGCCCTGTGAGTGAACCACCTTGAAAGGGGGATGTCCAGCCCCAGTCAAGCCTTCAGATGACTGCAGCCCCAGCTGACATCTGACTGCAAGCTTAGGAGAGACCCTGAGCCAGAACCGTCCTGCCATGCTGCTCCAGAATTTCTGTCCCAAACAAACCATGGTGTGAGGAGGAAAATAAATATTGTTATTAAGACCACTAGGTTTGGGGGTATTTTGTTACACAGCAATAGATAACTAACATAGCTCTATAGGGTATACAAAGGAAAATCAATCAAATGTAGTCACTAGCCAAAAAAATCTTGCCATCGAGTAAAAAGAAAATGTGTAGACCCAGTAGAACACACAGATTGGTACAGCATGAAATTCACTTGGTCAACCCATTAAAGGGTAATTTCTCCCTCCTGTTGGTGTATTGGCACTGGGGACCAGAAGTGAGGTGCCTGGGGGTGGTGAGTATTAGGAGACAGTTTCAAGACATGAGATGGAGCCTTAGAAAGAAGACTTTCCTTTCAGCACTAAACTCTATCAGGTCATGGCTTTGTTGTTGCAAAAAATGGCTTTTCATTTACAGAGCTCTTTTGTACTAGCTCTGTCACGGAGGCCAGCCAGGGATTACCACACCTAAAAGATGATAAAACTGAGGGTCCCACTGGGCAATTGGCTTGTTCAAGCCCTGAGCACTCTCTGCTTCCATAACAGCTCTCAGCAGCCCAAAGCTGCATTTGGCTGCCAAAGAAAGCAGAATTCAAAATGCCAAGGCTGGGCCATAAGCACACATTAAGGAACAGTATGGAGGGAAAATGCAGGCCAATTGCCCTGGTGGGGACCTTCACTAAGTAATAACAGGCTTTGGCTGCCTTAAAACAATCTTTCACACTTATTAAAATCTGTGCCTTAAGGTGCTGAGGCTGAGCTAATATCATAGCCAAATTGTGTCTTTCTGTAACATGTGACCTTAAGTCTCTCTGGATCTCTAAACCTCATCAATATTATGTAGAGTTAGACTGTCTGGTCTCTAAGGCTATATATGGCTCTGACATTGTAGGACTTATGAGGAATTTGTGTGACTTTCAAAACTGATATTGGCATAATAATACCAAGCTGTTCTCATCTTCAGTATCCAATCTACAAAATCAATGCCAAACAGGAAATTGCAGGCAATAATTTATTCTGAATTCTCTCACCATGGGACTGGTTTATATATATTGCCACACGGACTCTAATGAAACATTAAACAGACAAAGAAGGTTTCTTCCAGCCTCCCCAGTCCCCTGACATATGCTCCCCTTTCTGCCAAAACCCCCCTGGAGAGGGTACCTCCCAGGGACTGCAGCTATGATCAAGAATAACTGCAGAGAACCAGGCAGGAGGTCGGTTGTAAAAACAGCCAAACCTATAAAATAAAATGACATAGGATGAGATAAAACATTATAAAAAAAATAAAATGGCCCAGCTAGGTTATTGTCAGAGGACCCTCTGATCAATACCCACTCTTGGTCTTATATCCAAAGGAGGAGAGAGACAAACTAGGGTATCTGCCTGCTAAGCCTTGCCCAGTTGACTTAGCTCTACTGCATTAATCTCCAGAGAAGCAGAACCAATAGGATGGATGGATAGATAGATAGATAGATAGATAGATAGATAGATAGATAGATAGATAGATAGATAGATAGATACATACATACATACATACATACATACATACATACATACATACATACATACATACATACATACATACATAGAAATAGATTTAGTATAAAGAACTAACTCACACAATTATGGAGGCTAAGTAGTCCAAGATCTGTGGTCAGCAAGGTAGAGACCCTAGGAGAGCCAATGGTGTAGTTCCAGTCCAAGTCAAAAGGCCGGAGAATCAGAAGAACCCATGGTATAAATTCCAGTCTGAGTCCAAGTCCAAAGGCAGAATACTGATGTCCCACCCCAAAGACAGTCATGTACAGGAAAGAATTCCTTCTTACTCAGCCTTTTATTCTCTTCAGGCCTTCAATGGGTTTCTTTACTCAGATGACCAAAGGAAATGTCAATCTCTTCCAGAATATCCTCAGAGACACATCCAGAAATAATGCTTAACCAAAATATCTGGGCATCCTGTGGCCCAGTCACATAATATTAACCATTGTGCTTGCCCAGGCCTTGAGGGAATGAATGGAGGTCACCATGACAAAACAGTAAGATGAAGTAAGCTCTGGAAACTGACCAGTGTTGATGTAGGTGCCTGGTCTGCTGGGCTTAGCTCTGGGGGTAAAGCGAGCACTGAGCCAAGGCTGCCTTTCACAGCAGCTGTTGTCCCTTCACTTGAGAAAAGAGCCATCTCTCCCTATTACATCAATCTCTGCAGTAGCACATACAACCAGAAACAGCTAGAAACCCAGAAACATAATAATGAAAACTCAGTAATTTGAAGGCTAAATTTTGATTCCCCCAGAGCAGAAATGCCTGAGAGCTTTGGGAGAGTGGTACAGCTTCTCTGCACAAGGACATAACCACAGCAGAGCCTCACAGGCAGTGAGCCAGGGTGGGAAGTAGAAATGGCTCAGCAAGAATATGCAGGTTCAGGATGAGGCAAGTGATAGGAACCTAGATGGTACTTAAGTCAATTCTGTCCAAGGAGATCAATGCCACCCCAGGGAAGCTGGGCTGGTGTTTAGCACAAGGCCCATTTTGATCTGGTGCCTTGTGTTATGTGTGGCTGATGTAAGCACGATTATGATAGGTTAACTGTTGAGTAAACAAAATACAATAAGCTCACTTCTGAGCTGGTTGTTTCAAGTACATCCAGATTCCTAAGTAAAGGGCGCTTTCAAATACCTTTATAGAAGACTGTCTACATTGCAAGGGCACAGTCAATGTGCATAGTGGCCACCTTAATACTGAGCAGGGATGCATTAGGAAAACTGGTCCCCTAATCCTCCTTCCCCTGGAGGAAAGGGTGAGAACCTCTTCCTGCTGAAGTGTGGGGGCTTCTCCTTACATTTTAAAGCCCCTTCTCCCTTGATGAGATACAAACCCAAGGTGAGGGCTCATGTCTTGACTCTTAGTACAGTGCTCTTCCTGCTTTGCTGTAAAGAGGCAGAACTCAGAGCTGGGCTCAGAAACAAACACCAACTCTCTGTCAAGTAAGAGCAGGCTGTGGAGCACCAGCAGGCCTGTCTCCTAGCTGGGCTCACATCCCTCCCAACTATCCTGCTCTGGGGTCTCTCTCTCTCTCTCTCTCTCTGGGGTCTCTCTCTCTCTCTCTCTCTGGGGTCTCTCTCTCTCTCTCTCTCTCTGGGGTCTCTCTCTCTCTCTCTCTCTCTCTCTCTCTCACACACACACACACACACACGCACACGGACACACACACAACCACTGCTGGGCCTCAGCACCTGGTGTGCACGTAGTGGGGTTAAGGCATGAGAACAGAGCTATCTGACCCAGGCAGGAGCTGCAGAGGGTATGGGCCTTGGGCCTTGGCCTGGTTGTGGGATGGTGGCTAAAGACTTCACTCTGTCCCAGTTATACAGACCACCCAGCCCCACACCAGCTCCTTGCCAGCCCACAGTGGCTGTTGCAGCCCATAATTGAACTTCTTATCACTAACCTGCTCCCTCTCTGACCTCAGCTCCCACCACCCTCTCCTCCTTCCCTTACCCCAGACACTGGCCCTGGACTCCAGCCCCAGAGGATTTCCCTGTGCGAATACTCTCTAGCAGCATAGCTCCCTTCTGTGCTGTAAACCATGATTTTGCTCACCCTGAAGACCTCCAGAGACCTAGTAGCCCCTTCCAGCTCCAGCCCTGAAGACACCAACCCAAATTCCAGCCTCTCAACCAGTCGCTGTGCAGACCTAGCTGCCCCAGGCAGGGTGAAGACAGATAGCAGGATGCTTCCTGTATTTTGCAACAAAAATAATTTTATGGTTGGGGTCACCACAAGATGAGGAACTGTATTAAGGGGTCACAGCATTAGGAAGGTTGCGAACCACTGCTTCCAACCCATACCCAGGGGACTGGGAGGCTACAATCTGAACAGCCAGGTCTCCAAAGAAGACATATGCATGGTCAATAAGCACATGAAAAGATGCTCAACACCATTAGTCATGAGAGAAATGCACACCAAAACCACAATAAGATACCACTTCACACCCGTTAAGATGGCTAATATGAAAAATAAATAAATAAACAACAACAACAACAACAACAAAAACGAGTGGAGTGCATGGCTAGTGGGAATGTACAATGGAGCAGTCCTTGTGGGAAAAGTCGCTGTGGAAAACAGCTTGGCAATTTCTCAAAAAGCTAAACATAAAATTACAATATAATCTAGCAATTCCATTCCTAGGTACCCAAAAGAATTGAAAGCAAGAACTCAAACAGATACTCGTACACCAATGTTCATAACAGCAATATTCTCAATAGCCAAAAGGTGGAAACAAAACAAGTGCTTATCAAAGCATGAATAGATAAACAAAATTGGTTTATACCGACAATGGAATACTATTTGGCCCTAAAAAGAAATGAAATTCTGGTATATGTTACAACAGGGATGAATCTTGAAAACATTATGCTAAGTAAAATAAACCAAACACAAAAATACAGATATTATATAATTCCGCTTATACAAAGTACTTAGAATAGGCAAATCTGTACAGAAAAAAAGTAGAATAGTGGTTTCCACTGTTTCCTATTCTTCTAAAAGTAGAATAGGCAAATTTATAGAGAAAAAATAGAATAAGGCCTGGGTGAAGAGAGGGTATGAGGAGTTACTATTTTATGGGTGCAGAGTTTCTATTTGGGATGACGAAAGTTCTAGAAATAGATGATGGTGATAGTCACCCAACATTGTGAATGTACTTAATGCCATTAAATTATTAAATTATATACTTAAATATGATTAAATGGTAAATTTTATGTTATGTATATTTTACCATGATTAAAAAATTAATGTACTTCCCCATTTTAAAATGAAATATAAGATAGAACATAGGCTGGCTTCTTGATCTGCCCTGCACAGAAGATTTTGAGGGGGACAGACATTGGAGGGCCCCTCTGCACCCAGGCTAGGATTAGGCACCATGAGATTAAACACGAGCCTCTCCCAGAAATGTCCAGGGCATGCCAAGGGTGCCAGGAGAACCACGACCTAATTTCTGCTCTCATCTAGGTGGGGACCAGGTTCATAGAGAGGAGACGTGCAGCAGCCTGCAGATGGTATGTGAGTGAGAGAGGAAATAGCACTCACTACATTTGCAAATTTACTTTTTTTTTTTTAAACTTTTATTGTAATATCACAAAAAAACACATCATTTTCAGCATTTAAAAAGAGTCAAAAAAAGTTGAACAGAAATACATAAGGAGCAACTTAGAGTGACATTTTAAGTATGGAGTTTCTTTTCTGTCCAGTGCAAATATTGATGAAGTACTTTGTACTTAGGATTTTTTTTTTTTTTATTGTTGGGGATTCATTGAGGGTACAATAAGCCAGGTTACACTGATTGAATTTTTTAGGTAAAGTTCCTCTTGCAATCGTGTCTTGCTCCCAGAAGGTGTGGCACACACCAAGGCCCCACCACCTCCCTCCTTCCCTCTCTCTGCTCTTCTTTTCCCCACCCCTCCCTCCTTCTTTCTCTCTCTGCTCTCCCCTTCCCCCACCCCCACCATGACCTTAATTGTCCTCATATCAAAATTGAGTACATAGGATTCATGCTTCTCCATTCTCGTGATGCTTTACTAAGAATAATGTCTTCCACGTCCATCCAGGTTAATACGAAGGATGTAAAGTCTCCATTTTTTTTAATGGCTGAATAGTATTCCATGGTATACATATACCACAGCTTGTTAATCCATTCCTGGGTTGGTGGGCATTTAGGCTGTTTCCACATTTTGGAGATTGTAAATTGAGCTGCAATAAACAGTTTAGTACTTATGATAAAAGGATTTTTTTCCCTTCTGGGTAGATGCCCAGTAATGGGATTGCAGGATCAAATGGGAGGTCTAGCTTGAGTGCTTTGAGGTTTCTCCATACTTCCTTCCAGAAAGGTTGTACTAGTTTGCAGTCCCACCAGCAGTGTAAAAGTGTTCCCTTCTCATGCCAGTGCTCCTGTGGCATAATTGCTTAGCACATGGTATTGATATAAAAGTGTTCCCTTCTCTCCACATCCACGCCAGCATCTGCAGTTTTGAGATTTTGTGATGTGGGCCATTCTCTCTGGGGTTAGATGGTATCTCAGGGTTGTTTTGATTTGCATTTCTCTAATAGATAGAGATGATAAACATTTTTTCATGTTTATTAGCCATTTGTCTGTCTTCCTTAGAGAAGGTTCTATTCATGTCTCTTGCCCATTGATATATGGGATTGTTGGCATTTTTCATGTGGATTAATTGAGTTCTCTATAGATCCTAGTTATCAAGCTTTTGTCTGGTTCAATATATACAAATATCCTTTCCCATTGTGTAGGTAGTCTATTTGCTTTGATTGTAGTCTCCTTAGCTGTACAGAAGCTATTCAGTTTAATGAAGTCCCAATTGTTTATTTTTGTTGTTGTTGCAATTGCCATGGCAGTCTTCCTCATGAAGTCTTTCCCCAGGCTGATATCTTCCAGTGTTTTTCTAAGCTTTCTTTGAGAATTTTTATTGTTTCCTGCCTTAAATTTAAGTTCTTTATCCATCTTGAATCAATTTTTGTGAGTGGGGAAAGGAGAGGGTCCAGTTTCACTCTTTTACATGTGGATATCCAGTTCTGCCAACACCATTTATTGAATAGAGAGTCTTTCCCCCAAGACTCTTCATATTCATGTTTGGCTTATCAAAGATTAGGTGGCTGTAAGATGTTAGTTTCATTTCCTGGTTTTCTATTCAATTCGAAGAGTCTATGTCTCTATTTTTGTGCCAGTACATGCTGTCTTCACCACTATGGCTTTGTAGTACAGCCTAAAATCTGGTATGGTGATGCCCCCAGCTTTATTTTTATTACTAAGAACTGCCTTAGCTATACGGGGTTTTTTCTGGTTCCATACAAAACACAGAATCATTTTTTCCAAATCTTAAAAGTACCATGTTGGTATTTTAATAGGAATGGCATTGAATAGGTAGATTGCTTTGGGAAGTATAGACATTTTAACAATGTTGATTCTTCCGATCCATGAGCATGGTATGTTCTTCCATTTGTTAATATCCTCTGCTATTTCCTTTCTAAGGATTTCATAATTTTCTTTATAGAGGTCCTTCACTTCCTTCGTTAGGTGTATTCCTAGGTATTTCATTTTCTTTGAAACTACGATGAAGGGAGTTGTGTCCTTAATTAGCTTCTCATCTTGACTGTTATTGGTGTATACAAAGGCTACTGACTTGTGGACATTGATTTTATATCCTGAGACATTACTGTATTTTTTGATGACTTCTAGGAGTCTTGTGGTTGAGTCTTTGGGATTCTCTAAGTATAAAATCATGTCATCAGCATAGAAGGAGAGTTTGACCTCCTCTGCTCCCATTTGGATTCCCTTTATTTCCTTGTCTTACCTAATTGGCTAGAAGTTCCAGCACTATGTTGAATAGTACAGGTGACAGAGGACAACCTTGTCTGTTTCCAGTTCTAAGAGGAAAAGCTTTCAGTTATACTCCATTCAGTAAAATATTAGCTGTGGGTTTGTCATAGACAGCTTCAATCAGTTTTAGAAATGTGCCACCTATGCCTATACTCTTCAGTGTTTTAATTAGAAAAGGATGCTGGGTTTTATGCTTTTTCTACATCTATTGAAAGGATCATATGATGTTTATTTTTGCCTCTGTTAATATGCTGGATAACGTTTATGGACTTGCCTTGCATCCCTGGGATGAAACCTACTTGATCATGATGTGTGACTTTTTTGATGATAAGCTGTAATCTAATGTCTAGGATTTTGTTGAGAATTTTTGCATCTGTATACATGAGTGAAATTGGTCCGAAATTCTCCTTTTTGTTTGGGTCTTTTCCTGGTTTTAGTGTCAGGATGATGTTTGCTTCATAGAACGTGTTGGGGAAGATTCCTTCTTCCTCAATTTTTTGGAATAATTTCTGCAGTACAGGAATAAGCTCTTCCTTGAAGGTTTGGTAGAATTCTGGTGTGAAGCCATCTGGATCAGGGCATTTTTTGGTTGGAAGATTTTTTATTGTTTCTTTAATCTCAGTGCTTGAAATTAGTCTGTTCAGGATCTTTATTTCTTCCTGGCTAAGTCTAGGGAAAGGGTGTGATTCCAAATATTGATCCATTTCCTTCACATTGTAAATTTCTGGGCATAGAGTTTCTGGTAGTTTTCAGAGATGATCTCTTGTATCTCTGTGGGATCAGTTGTTATTTCCCCTTTATCATTTCCGATTGAGGTTACTAGGGATTTTCCTTTTCTATTTCTCATTAGTCTGGCCAATGATTTATTTATTTTATTTATTTTTTCAAAAACCAACTCCTTGTTTCATTAATTTTCTGAATGATTCTTTTGTTTTCAATTTCATTGAACTCTCATTTGATTTTGGATATTTCTTTTCTTCTACTGGGTTAAGGCTTACTTTGTTCTTCTTTTTTTAATTCCACAAGATGGCTTGTGAGTTTGTTGATGCGTTCTCTTTCTTTTTTTTTTTAATTTATTTATTTTTATTGTTAAATAATAGCTGTGTACATTAAGATGCACCGTAGATGTGGCCCTACCCATTACCCTCCCGATGCGTTCTCTTTCTGTTTTTCGAATGTTGGCATCTAAAGCAATGAATTTTCCTCTCAAAACTGCCTACGCAGTATTCCACAGGTTTTGGTAGCTTGTGTCTTCATTGTTGTTATGCTCAAGGAAGTTAATGATTTCCTGTTTTATTTATTCCTGCACACATCTGTTATTCAACAAAAGGTTGTTTAATTTCCATGCGTTTGTGTAGGGTTGAATGTTTTTGTTAGAGTTGAGTTCCACCTTTAGTGCCTTATGGTCTGAGAAGATACAAGGTAAAATTTCAATTCTTTTGATTCTGTTGATATTTGTTTTGTGTCCCAGGATATGATCAATTTTGGAGAATGTTCCATGGGATGATGAGAAGAATGTATATTCTTTATGTTTGGGATGGAGTGTTCTATATGCATCTATCAAGCACAGTTGTTCTAGGGTCTCATTTAAATCTCTTATATCTTTGTTTAATTTCATTTTGAGGATCTGTCCAGCTCTGTAAGAGGAGTGTTAAAGTCCCCTGCTATTATGATAGTATTGGATATCATATTGCTCACACTGAGTAAGGTCCGTTTCAAGAATCTGGGAGCATTTAAATTGGGTGCATAAATATTTAGAATTGAAACATCTTCTTGTTGTATTTTTCCCTTGACCAATATAAAGTGACCATCTTTGTCTTTTTTCACTTTAATTGCTTTAAATCCGCATGTGTCTAAAAATAAAATTGCAACTCCTCTTTTCTTCTTCAATTTTCCATTTGTCTGAAAAATTGTCTTCCAACCCTTGACTCTGAGTTTTAATTTGTCTTTTGAAGCCAGGTGTGTTTCTTGCAGACAGCAAACGGATGGCTTGTGTTTTTTAATCCAGTGAGCCAATCTATGTCTCTTCAGTGGGGAATTCAAGCCATTAACATTTCTTGAGATAATTGTTAAGTGTGGTAGTATTCTATTCATCTTATTTTGTGAGAGTCCATTGCTTAGTTTTATCTTTTGCATCAATGTGGAGGTTAGGTTCTGTCCTTTAATTTCTGAATTCTTACTTTGCTGCTGATTCATTGTGATGGTCAGTGTGTAGAACAGGTTGAAGTATGTCCTGTAGAGCTGGTCTTGTTGTGGTGAATTTCCTCAATGTTTGTATATCCGTAAATGATTTGATTTCTGTGTCAATTTTAAGGCTTAGCTTAGCAGGGTACAGAATTCTGGGCTAGAAATTGTTCTGTTTAAGTAGATTGAAGGTAGATGACCATTGTCTTCTTGCTTATATTGACATTATTCCCTTCCCATTAGAGAAGTCTGCGGTCACTCTGATGGATTTTCCCCTGTAGGTCAACTGGCACTTACTCCTGGCAGCTTGCAGAATCTTTTCTTTTGTCTTGACTTTGGACAGTTTCATCACAATGTGTCTTGGAGAAGCTCAGTTAGGGTTGAGGTGACCTGGGGTCCGATATCCCTCAGAAAGGAGTATGTCAGAATCTATGGTAATATTTGAGAAATATTCATTTATAACATTCTCTAGTATGGCTTCCATTCCTCTGGGGCATTCTTCTTCCCTTTCTGGGATTCCTATAACTCGTATGTTGGAACGTTTCATAAAGTCCTATAATTCTGACAGTGAATGTGCTGCTTTCTCTCTCTTCTTTTCTGCCTCTTTAACTATCTGAGTTATCTCAAGAACTTTGTCCTCTACCTCTGAAATTCATTCTTCTGCATGGTCTAACCTGTTGCTGATACTTTCCATTGCATCTTTAAGTTCCCTAATTGACTGCTTCATTTCCTTCAGCTCTGCTATATCCTTTCTATATTCTTCATATTGTTCATCTCTGATTTGATTCTGTTTTTAGATTTCTTTTTGGTTATTTTCCACTTTATTAGCAGTTTCCTTCATTGTTTCCATCATTTCCTTCATTGTTTTAATCATGTGTATTCTAAATTCCCTTTCTGTCATTCCTAACATTTCTTTATAGGTAGAATCCTCTGCAGTAGCTGCCTCATGCTCCCTTGGAGGGGTTGCTCTGGACTGGTTTTTCATGTTGCCTGGAATTTTCTGCTGATTATTCCTCATGAGTGATTTCTTTTATCTGTTTCCTTGCCCTAATTTTCCTTTCACTTCCTCTTGCTCTTAAAGTTCCTGTGCCTGTGGACTAAGATTTTGATGAGTCCTTTTGGTGCAGGACCAGAAGGATGAGAAGGTTGAAGAGCAAGAAGGGACAAAAGAAAGAAAGAAAAGAAAATAGAGAGAGGAGAGGGAGTGGGTAAAAGGGAATATTGACAAAAAGAAGTGAGGCACAAAAAGAGGGAGACAGAGCAATATTGGTGTACAGTAGGGTACTTTGACAAAGTCTTTAAAAAAAAAAAAAAAAAACCCAACCTCTGGCAGTGCCCGGTTGGGTGGTTCCCTTGATGTCAGGAGCTCTTTGCAACCTGTTTGGACACAGTACCCCACCTCCACCAAATGGAGAGGAAAGACAAAAGTGATATAAATCAAACCAAAACAAGCAAACAGAAAGCTTTACGGGATAAAAATGTGTAAAAAACCCAATAATAGGGGTAGAAACACTAGGAAAAATGAAGTTCTAATTATTGAAAAAGGCAGCAATGGGAAATTGTATTTAAACTAGAAAAATGGAGAAAGAAAAGAAAAAAAAGAAAAGAAAAAATATGTATGGAAAGGTTGAAATTAAGAAACAAAACAACAACAAAAACAAAATAAACAAAAAGCAAACAACAACCAAAAAAAAGGCAGTATATATATCTTGTTGAATATTGTCTGGGCAACAGGTGGTCTTCTGGGGTATGAGATGTTAATCACAATGCTGATCAACTGGAGGCCTCCACTGATTTCTCAAACCCCACAGGGTGGAGACCCTAAATCTCTCTTCAGCCCACTTAAATGGCACTTTAAACTTCTAAACTTGGCTAAATAGAAGCATTCCCAGGAAAGTGCTTGTCTCTGGGATCACTGCTGAAGTGGCTATCCACTTACCCAGTGTGCGAAAACCTGTCTCATTCTGCCCCTGAGGATTAAGGCTGTACGGTGGCTCAGTACCCGCCTTTAGGCTGCTCAGTCAATAGGTTACTAGCTCCTGCCTGATCCTTGCTCTGCAACACTAAGGACTGAGCTTTCTGGGGCAGTTCTCTCACAATGGCTCCCTGCGGCCCACAGCCAAACACTATTAGCTCCGTCCAGCTCAGCGGCTCAGTCTGGGGCCCTAGACAATGCCCAAAGTTCTCCACACTCCTGCTCATGCTCTCCCCAAGGCAGTTCAACTGAGTGCCAAGTCCAAAAACACCAAAACAGTTCACAGGTAAGGCTTTTCCGGTTTGCAGTCTTGCTGCTGCTGTACTTACAGCTGCAGGTGGAATTAGACCTATTGAACACACGCAACCACTTGCCATTTTTCCACTGTTTTTGTCCTCCTCTTGGTGTCCAGAAGTCTCTGGCTGACTCCCTGTATCCTCAAAGGGATGATTATAGGCAGATCCCACCAGCCAGAGAGGCCTGGAGTCTTATCTCCCCAGACTCACTTCCCCTGCCCAGTTGCAGGGAAGCTGTTGCTCAGCCGCCATCTTGCTCTCACCCATCTGCAAATTTACTTTTAAATAAACTTTCACTCAGTACCTCAGTGACAGCCAATGGACTCCAAATTACCCAGAAAACTGCCAGCACACAGTGTTAACACCAAAGGACCAAACAAGATGCATGTGCTTGCTCAGGGAAAGGCATGTTATAGGAGCTCAAGTTTTGCCATCAGATGGACCTGAGTTCAAGTCCTCACATTCATGGCACTTAAACTTTAAAAGAATCAAACACTGTAAACTAGGGACAGTGCTGCCTACCTCCCAGGACTGATGCAAAGCTAATAATTGAACACCCATTACATGCCAGATACAGTTCTTTCCACAGCCCTGCAAAGTTGATACTATCACCCCTCATTTGCTGAAGCAGAAACTAAGGCTCAGAGAAGCAAAATAATTTCATTATTCATTCATCTCATGTGTTTTAATGTCTTCCACAATTCTAGGCTCTAGGGAAATAGCCATGACACAATCTGTTCCCTATGAGCTGAGAAGTCAAGCAACGAGACAGGTAATTTCAGTATGTTTTCCAACTGTAAGGACTGGGATGTGCGGAGGGCTTTGGGAGGAGCACCGGCATCAGTCCTGGTCTGGATCATCAAGAAGAGGGTACCAGAGGCAGTAATGATAACTCTGAGGACTGAAAGCCAAGAAGAGCTAGAAGACAGTGAAGAGCAGAAGAGGGAGCAGGAGAACAAGAACCAGCAGGTCACCAAGTGTGCAGGTAAAGGTGGAACCAGGAGGCCTAGATACCTCCTGTATGTGGCACACAGCAGAAACTGACGAGGTTATCTCTGCCTGCCATCAAATTATAGCAAGAACCAAGAGGATTGAGGTGTGATTCAAAGACATGGGATCTATCCCAGCTCTGGGGCTCCTTAAGAAAGTCACACCCCGAGCTTTCCACAGAGGATCCCGTCCAGAAGGAGCGTTAAAGGACAGAAATTTAGCAAGTAACCTGGTGGATTAGAGCTGCGCCAAGAGAGAAGGTTGAAGAATGCACATCAACCCTGCTGAGGCGAGCTGCGACCCCAAGGATACAAACAAAAGGTACGAAATCCATCACCAAGCAGACGGGAGTCCCCTCCTCCATGAAAATGGCTTGGAGTACTCCATAAACAAATAAGCAGAGTTCAAAAGTCTTCCCATTATACTCCATGGGAGAGACCCTCTAAAAACTGGACCTACTTCCCCTACTAGGGTGCCATGGCCCTCTCCTACCAGGCATAAAACTGTGTAAAACTGTATATATTCTCTACCTGCAATTCTGAGCTGCCAGGACTCCCCTCCACTCTCGCTCTGAGGTCTTGGGGCCTGTCCCCCAGGAGTCCAGATTCTTGGGTGATTTCTCGAGGTGTGTAAACAGGGACTGGACTGATCTGGTCAGTGCTGATTCTGCAGCACAGGTGAGGAGAGGACCATCGTCTGAGAGAGAACCACGCCAGAGCAGCAGTGCCCCGAGGCTCACAGCAGCAACCGTTTTTGGCAACAATAGGGCTTACCCCTATATATTCTGAGGAGTCACACCCCCTGTCTCTCTGGGCAACCAGAGGAGGCCGGGCATCTTCTCAGGTGGCAACCACCGGAACAGATCTGGGACAGAAACAGGCCCCATGAGTAAAGGATTTGCCTGAGGCAGTACCAGCCTGGGTGGAGCGCAGGGACTAGAAAATGCACACGCAGTGCTGGCAGAATTCCAGGGCAGGGCTGACCCAGAGGACGGCTTTACTGAGCCTAAGACGCACCCAGCCCCCAGGGGATCATCAGCCTAGACAAAGGAGGGCATGAGGCTAGAACTGACATTTAACTGCGCTACGAATACAAACCTGCAGCCACAAAGACAGGGCCTGAGGTGGAGGTTCTATGAACTCACAACAGCTTGTCTTCTGCAGGGGAATTTAGCAGGGACAGAAACAAATTCCGCAAAGATGTTCTGTTCAGTCAGTAACATCAATCAGGGGCAGAGTCAGAACTGATTGAACACCCCACCACCCCCCATGCCAGCCTCCATCAAGCCCCCGAGGTCATCAGGCCTCACCTTCCCCTGCTGGATACAGGCAGAGAGCAGCAGCCTGGCTGAGGAGACATAGATTTCCTTGTGATTCAGGCAGGTACAAACCCCTGCAGTATCTGCTCATTGGAGGCAACTATGTCACAGCCCTGTGGGGCTATCAGTGACTGGGTGTGACAGAGGTGCAAGGTGGGGTGTGACAGAGGTGCATCAACCTTCCAAGACTAATCTATTTCCTGAGTGGGTTCTCCTGACCTCACGGAGCACCAGAGCAAGTCATATTTGAGTTGTCAGCAGACCCCTGTGATCTAGTTGCCAAAGACCTTTTAAAATCTTCCACCTGACACAGGTGCTGAATGAGACAATTGATTTGGACCTTTTGAACTGAGCCAATTGCCCAAGGACTATCCAAGTGGTGCCATGCTTGCAGGAAGGCTTGTTTTTCTTTTTCCAATTGTTGCCTGTGGGGAGTGGGGTGACTTAACTGCTGGTATTTCTCCACAGCTGAGACTTCAACCCAGAGTAACTGTTTCACTAGGGTCGGAAAGAGACCAGCTGAAAATAAGACAGAGCCATTTAGCCACACCACACCAAGCAGGTCCCTGGTTTCTCAGGCTATAGCACTGTACGGGTCCTTGGCAAACCTCCAGGGGAAAAGTCAAATGGTGTAAAATAATCATGGGGTGGAATCAGCAGAAAAACTCTGGTAACATGAATAACCAGAGTAGACCAACCCCCCTAAGGAAAGATATGTCAGATGTAAGTGAAGATCCCATTCATAAACAGATAGCCAAGATGTCAGAAATCGAATTCAGAATTTGGATTGCAAACAAGATAAATAGAAGAGAGGAAAATTTGGAATTAGAAATTCGAGGAGCAATTCAAAAGTCGGAATTAGAAATTCAAGGAGAAATTCAAAAGTTGTCTCAAGAATTCAATGAATTTAAAGACAAAACCACCAAAGATTTTGACACATTGAAGCAAAAATTTAGAGTTCTCAAAGATCTGAAAAACACAGTAAAATCCCTCAGTAACAGTGGAGCAAGAGAAGAAAGGATTTCTGACATTGAAGACAAAGCTTTTGAATGTTCCCCCAACTCTCAAAGAGGAAGAGAAATGGAGAGCAAAAACAGATCATTCTCTCAGAGAGCTCTGGGATAATTCTTTTATTATTTATTATTCATGATTTAATAATAAAAAAGAAAAAGAAAAAAAAATTAAAAAAAAAAAAAAGAATCATTGAAACTCCGGCAGCGGCCGTTGCTCAGTGAGTAGGGCACTGGCCACACACACCGAGGCTGGAGTGTTCGAACCCAGCCTGGGCCAGCTAAAATCAACAATGACAGCTGCAATAAAAAAATAGTCAGGAATTGTGGTGGGCACCTGTAGTCCCAGCTACTTGGGAGGCTGAAGCAAGAGAATAACTTAAACCCAAGAGTTTGAGCCAGATCTCAGCAGTCCCTGGAAGCAGCTATAAGCCAGAGGAAAACCTACTGCAGGAGAGATTTTTTTTTAGAGACAGAGTCTCACTTTGTCACCCTGGGTAGAGTGCTGTGGCATCACAGCTCACAGCAACCTCCAGCTCTTGGGCTTAGGCGATTCTCTTGCCTCAGCCTCCAGAGTAGCTGGGACTACAGGCGCCCGCTACAATGCCCGGCTATTTTTTTGTTGCAGTTTGGCCAGGGCCGGGTTTGAACCCACCACCCTTGGTATATGGGGCTGGCACCCTACTCACTGAGCCACAAGCGCTGCCCAGGAGAGATTTTTTTTTTTTTTTGCTTGTACAAAAGGTTTTTGCTGGCGAGGGAGGGATGCTGCTCTAAGGAGGAAAGAAAAGGAGAAAGAGGGGAGAAAAGAGAGAAGAGAAAAGGGAGAGAGGGAGAGAGGAGAGACCCAGAGAGACAGGAAGAAAAAGGAGGAGAGAGGAGGGAGAGAGAGGCCAGGAGAGATATTAATATGTGCCCAGGAAGGTTGTGAACTGTCAATCCGCAGCTCTGCGTGCTTATCCCAGTCCCCTCACTACACAGGTAGAAAGTGCACGTTCAGTCAACACTTCTCATGTAAAAAAAAAAAAAAAAAAAAACCAAGAGTTTGAGTTTGCTGTGAGCTCTGACGTCACGGTACTCTACTGAGGGTGACAGCCTGAGACTCTGTCTCAAAAAAAAAAAAAAGTCATTGAAACTCCTGGGCACACAAGGCCCTGTGTGGTCACCTACAAATTCCTCCTGCTTTCTTTACCATCCTCTTCTCCCATTCTATATTCCAATAACACTAACCTGCCTGTTGTCACCCACATCACACACAGATGCTACAGCCCACCTCTTCACACACCCACATTTCATGCTTCGTTTGCTCTTGTCCTCTCTGCCTGACATGTCCTCCTGGCTTCCTCTACCTCCCTCTACTCACCCCTGCTGTCAGCAACACCACCGCCCCCATAGATTGCTTGGCCAACTCCTACCCCCAGCTAGCACCTGAGACCCAGGTGTTACTTCTTTCTGGAATCCTTCCTTGAAGCCCCCAGTTGGAATAAACCCTTGTATCCATTAGGATAATCCTAGATAACAAATAAATTTCTAAATTTCAGTGGTGTAATCCAATTGTGATTTACTTGTTATTTGGAGATAGTCTAAAGTAGGTGTTCCTGGTTGGCAAGCATCTTTCCCTCTAGTGGAAATGAGGAATGCACCTTTGGTTCCAAAACCCTTTGGGCCTCAGAGCCTTCTGCATCCAACTGATGGATGGGATAAAAGGGACTGGAAAAGGTACATTTGCTTCTTAAAATCCCTGGGCAGAAGCAATACACCTCACTCCCACCCACATTCCATTGATGAGGACTAGTCCTAGCTCAGTCCTGACTACAAAAAGGGTCAGAAATATAGTCTCTGTGCCTCCTGGCTCCGCCCCATTAAAAGGAAAGCATGCCATTTGGTGGACAGTTGGCCCTTGCGGCCACAGGGCCCTTCTAGTCCCTACATCTGCCTTAGAGTTGTCACAATGCATGGCTAAGATATGTTTTCACACCCATCTCTCCCACCAGATTGTGAGCTCCTTGAAGACAAGGGCCCAGCTCTTTTCATCTCTAGGTACCAGCGCCCGGCGTCTGTGCTTAGGACTGTTTGATGAATGGACAACTCAAGACAGGACCAGCTCGGTGATTGGGAGGGTCTGATTCTGCCTGCAGAAGCTCTTCCCTGCAAGCAGCTGAGCCAGCCTGGGGAAAGCAGTGAGACCAGGACAGATCCTGAAGGAAGATTTTCCCAGAGAAAAATAAAAGACAGGGGCAATAATCAGGCCCCTATGAGAGGTTGGCATCTTCTCCATGGTACTTCTCAGGCCAAAAAGGGCTTAGACTCTGAGTGCTCTGAAACACATACCCTTGATAGTAACATTTATATGTAGCCCATACTATGTGCCAAGCGATATCCCTAAATCCTCAAAATAATCCCATTTTACAAATGAAATTGGGGCTCAGAAAAGTTAAGGGACACACAATATTATCTGTCCCCCTGGGCTTATCTTCCTTCTCTGGAGCCCTAGGAAGCCCTGGGACAAGGCTGGTTTCAAACTTTCTTCTATCATTTCTGTCAGTGAGAATTAAGTTTATGGGGACAACAAACACTTTGGAGCTTTCTTAGCCAGTCTAGGCACCAGTGCTCAGGTAACAAGCAAGGGGCCTGAAAACCAGCTTCCAAGATGACTCTTGAATTCTAAGCATTTTTCAAGCTAAGAAACTTGAACTTCTCATTGACGTTTACATCTTACAACATCTTTTGGTCAAATTAAAAAACAGAGGTTGAAGCCAAATAACAAATTGCAAGGCTCCCAGCTCATCTCAACATGACACTTGTACAGAATTAATAGTGATAATAGTATGACAGGAGCCTGATCTCTCTGCATTCAAGGCTTGGGCTGATCACCCAGAGGCCAATGGTGTGGAAACACAGCTCTACTGAGCAATGTACCACACCCCCTCCACCAGCATTTACATAATCTTAACTGGATAACAACCACAGCCCCTGCTGGGAAATGGCAGCCTCAGAAATGTTATCACACTGATGACGAGAGAAACAGCTGTAATTTGTCATTATAGAAATATCTGATTATTAGGCCACTGAGTGATGTCTGTACCCTTCTGCCCTCACTGCCATCGGACTGGGCCCTGAGCCACACACCTGCCAGGTAATGACCACAGAAGAGCCTGGCTTCCCTCTCCTGTCACCTCGAGGAGGGTCTAGCAGCCCCTGCCTCTGGCAGAAGCAAGTGCCTTCAAGGCCTCCTCCTGACATCACCTTTTGATAGAAATGCAGAAAAGCAAATTATGAGCAATTCAATCCCCAGGCAAACTGCTGCCTCCTCCAAGGCAGAAGCCATTCTTTCTCCTCAGCTTTTTCACAAGAGGGTGGAGTAATCTATAAGACCTTGAAGTGCTCAGACTTTGAAGCCAGGCAGGCCCAAGTTCAATTTGCGTTCCCAGGACATCTTAGCTACACCTGTAGAGATACACATGAGACAGAATCCTCCATGTGTGGAATGCACTAGGGAAAAAGCAAATGAATGGAAAACAAATTAATCTGATGCAATATTAATAGCCAAACCTTATAGGTACTAAATTGCAGTCAGTAACTGTAAACCCAGTACTCAAATCCAAGAAATATCTGGAACTTTCTATGTGAACCTCTACACTGTAGCAATTTCTTACCCTAACCCAATACCTACTCATTACAGAGCTCTTATCTGCCCTATTAATGGGGTGCATGACAGAATGGGGAGATGAGGAAAAATAAGTGTCTGGTCTCCTTTGGGGGGTATAGCTGTGACCTGGAAAATATGTAAGTTAAGTTCTACACCCTCCCTAATGAATGGGTAGGAATCCACACAGCACACAAAGTCTGGTCACATGAAATATGCCCTTCCCAAGAATGTCTTGCTCGGCATAAGTCACCAGAATTTTGGAGCAGCTCTGTCCCCTCTACAGGGAGTCTGCGTCTCCTCCTGTACTTGAGAAGCAGTTCTGACTTCCTTGGTGATGTCATCTTCCATGGAAGAGGTGTCTGAACTACCTTATTTCGGTCCCGTGTAGAACACATACTCACGTCTTTGGCCCAAACTTTCAGGAAAACACTCCTCCGGAAAGTGGCCAACTCTGGGCAGGGAGAGACACATCTGGGGAAGGTTAATGGTCCTCTAGTAAACATGCAGATGGCACCACCCTCCTGCAGCTGCGTGCTCTGTGAAGGTTGTCCCTTCCCTCTCTCCCAGGAGCCCTTCCCTCCCCTCCACGTAAGGGGCTGTGGCCAAGATGGCCATACTTGTGGCCAGTGGGTTGGAAGCTACTGAGACTGCTTGGGCCACAGGCATCAAGGGGCATCCCTGGGGCCTGCACAAGGCTCTGGGCCCCCTCCAGGTGGCTGGAACTTGGGCCTCAGCCCTCACCCCACACAGCCACAGCCCACTTTGCCAGCCCACCACCATCCCCTCTGTTGATCGCAGCACTGGACAGAGGCCGCTCCAGCACATTTTTGCCAGATCCCAGGCCCTTCTAGATTAGAACCCCAGCTACTTGATAGGCCAAGTGGCCCAGGGAGGCCTGCTGAGTTCTCCCACTCCTGAGCCATACTAACCATGTATAATGCGCATCTTTATTTTTCTTTTAAAATTTTGGGCCAAAAAAGTATGCATTATATTCCAAGGGCACAACTGAGACAGCCCTAGGTTCAAAGCACTGGAAGGTAAGGCTAAGGACTGCCAATGTTAAAAAAGAAAGAAGGGTCACTTGGCATCCACGTACTCAACAGGGCCAATTCTTCTACCATGGAAAGAAAATAGGAAAGAAGAGAGGGAAAGAGGCAGAGTCCAAGTGGATGCAATTAGGAGCTTTCTTTCAAAGTCTACTTTATGTCACACTAGGCTATCGATCACTGCTCTTCACTTTAGACTCCCTAAATCACAGTGGAGAGAATCAGCAGGAAGGCTATCTGTTGCACTTGCCCATTGTAAAAGCTACAGTTCAGAAACAAAAGATGAGCTAATATCCTACTTCAATGTCAGCAGGAAAAAGAAATAACTCTGGGCAGTAGAACCAAGAAATAAGAAGGGAGCTTAAATGCTTCCATAGAGAAGCAAATATTTGCACTTATTAATATCCTGAAATCCATGTCGCCATGAATAGTTCCTTCTCCTTTTATCTCACGCCTTTTGTCTAACACAGTGATATATTGCCATCCTTTAAAAATCTTGACACAGATGACATTGAAGCAAATTATGTACCTCAGCCAGATTTCTCAGTTGAAATGGAGATAGCTGATGTGTACATTTTTCCATCTAATTAACATTCCACAGTCTGAATGGCTGTTATCATGCCCTGTGTCCCATATGAATGGGTGAATAGACAGAAAGATCCATAAACAGCTTGGCTTGCATAGAATGAGATTTTTCCCCAGACAAAGAGAAAATGGAATGAATCATTGTTATCTGGGTAGCAGCAGTCATCAGAGACTAGTGCAATCACACGCTCCCCTGTGTTCAGAACACAAGTGTGTTGCCTAGCACCAACTCAGGAGGACTTTTGCCCACTCCACATTTCTGAATTTAGCCATGCAATTTTTTTCACCCATGTATTTCTTTAAACTGTGTGGTAGTTGCCACATTTTTTAGAGATACAGATTAATTTTCCTCCCCTTGTACTTAATGACTCGTTTCTAACAAATGGAATATGGCAGAAGTGAAGGTATGTAACTTCTGAGACTAGGTCAAAAACTTCATGGCACTCACTCTCTCACTCTCTCTCTCCAGTCAGTCACTCTGGGGAAAATCAGCTGACATTTCATGAGGCCACTCATGCAGTTCTATAGAAAGGAAGGAGGCCCCCTGCCAACAGGAGCCATGGGAGTGAATCATTTTGGAAGTACAATCCCAGCCCCCAACAAGCCTTCAGATGAGACCACTGCCTACCTCATGGCTGCAACCTCATGAGCAACCCTGAGCCAGAACCACCCACTTAAACACCTCCTGAATTTGTGACTCTCAGAAACTATGATACATATAATAAATGTTTGTTGTTTTAAGGTGTGAAATTTTTTCTTTTTTTGAGACAGAGCCTCAAGTTGTCACCCTGAGGAGAGTGCCGTGGCATCACAGCTCACAGCAACCTCCAACTCCTGGGCTCAAGTGAATCTCTTGCCTCCGCCTCCCAAGTAGCTGGGATTACAGGCGCCTGCCACAAAACCTGGCTATTTTTTTGGTTGCAGTCATCATTGACTGCAGTCTGGTTGCAGTCATCATTGTTGTTTGGCGAGCCGGGGCTAGATTCGAACCCGCCAGCTCAGGTGTATGTGGCTGGCGCCTTAGCCGCTTGAGCCACAGGCACCGAGCCTAAGGTGTTAAATTTTGGGTTGATTCACCATGCAATAATAGATGACTAACACACACTATGACTTTTCTTGACTCCCATCTCTATATTTATGAAAATAATTAATTTTTTTCCCAGATATTCAAAGGCCAAGATGACCTCTGCCTCCAAAGCCAGACTCTAAAACTACTGTAAAGTGAATGTGAGGTTATTAGAAACCCAGGAAAGCCTTCAGGGAGCCAGCCAAATTGCTCATCCTACTGAAGAGGGAGAAAGAGAAAGTGAAGAGAATTGTCAGGGCATGTCTCGGGCCACTCAGTACCCACCCCACCTTCCCCCATGCGTCTTCCAGTCACTGTCTCCTCCTCCTGGATCTCACCATGTGCTCAGCTACTTTCCTCAGCTGCGCGCACGCTGTTGGCCTCCTGACGCCCTCAACACTGCGCTTCCCCCAGACGCCTGCAGCTGGGTCGCACTGGTGCCCGCACTGCAGACTTAGGCCCACCCCTGCTCCTGAGCTGACCCTGGCTGCACAGTGTCAAAGGTCCTTCAGTGCTGTCACAGCAGGCTGGACAGGGAAACCACCATAAGTGGAGAAACTGCAAATTAACAGTGGAGTTAGCAGTCTCAGTTTCAAAGCTAGACAGAAACAGATTTGATTCCAAAATCTGCTGTTGATTGACCTTGGACAAGTTACATAACTAATCCTTCGGTTCTTCCTTGGTAAAATGGGAGCATATGACCTACCTTAAACAGAAGTATATTGACACCCATGTAGCCACTTAGTACAGGGCCTGACACTTTGCCCAGTAACTGTTGCTATTAATTGTAGGAGTAGAAGAGTTAATATCACAAGCTTAGAATCCCAGCCTAGCCCTGTGCAATTACCTGATTCCATCTCATTGTAAGCTCTGATGAGTCCTCATACCTTGTTTTGTGTTTGGGTTTTTTTGTTTGTTTTGTTTTGTTTTTTTCCCCCCACTCTGGTACCAGTTTTTCTCTGGTTTTTACCAGCAGCTCTGATTCCACCTCTGGTTTCTGCCCTGACTTCCAGCCCACTCTGGGCCCTAATCGTGCTCTTGCCTTGCTGGTATCTACCCATCTGCCCTGAACAACCCTGGTCTCACTCTGGCCAGCCCCAACTGATGTGCAGGATGCACAGAGAAGCCCACCACCCCTACTATGACCTGCTCTGTGTGTCGTCCAGAGGTTTCCTGTCTGTTTTTGCCCTTAGGAGGAAGGACACAACCTATTAGTTCTTGCAAGTACAATAGTTGTCTGCCTATTCTGGGGAAAATCAGCTGAAGCAAATTTATATACCCTGCTTAATTACTTCACTACTAGACTCCCAGCTAAGTTACCCTAGCAACACCTAAGCAACCAGCACTGTCACCAGCTGCTTCTGTAAGAGAGCTCTTCTGTTTTGTCCACAATCTTTATTTGGTAGCCTTGGTGCAGAAAAGAATAAGTTAAATAGGACTCTGAACAATATGTAACTGGTTTCATGCCATCCCTTCACTTGGCTTTCCTCCATTTCCCTGCATAGGCCTCCTGGCATTTCTCCAGGGCTGAGAGTTCCCGTTCAGGGATGGGCAGAGGCAGTAGTGGGTAGTGTTTCAGAGCACATAGTTAGTCAGAGACATTCTAGCCGTGTAACATTGGGAATGTTATTTAACCTTGTCGTGTCAGTTTCTCCATCAATAAAATGGAGGTGCTAATATCCCAGTGACAGGGCTGACATGAGGATGAACTGAGATAATACACAGTGACTGGCACAAGTTATGTACCCAGCACTGGCTGCTGCCAGTATGAATAGTCACGGGACAGAAAACAACAGCCACCTTTCCAAATGGCACTGCAGCAGAGTCGGCCCATCCAGCCATTCATGTGACTGTGAAGTGAGGAGAGTCTGCTGTGGGGTTACATACACCACACCCCTCACCCTCCCTCCTGGTGCCCTGAGATGTCCCCTACGCCCGTGTTCTATCCCCACTCCCACCACAATGGAAGCTCCCCGAGGGCAGGATTTTTGTCTATTTTGCTCACCACTATACCCCATCTCCCAGAGCAGAGCTTGACAGGCAGCAGGTGTTCAGTAAGCAGTCATTCGATGCATGAATGGTTTCAGCATATTGTTTCATGCACACAGGTTCGCTTAGGAATTTCCAGTGCTGGGATCTGGGGATTCCCAGAGCCCTAGCCTGACACATATAATAACACACCAACCACCAAACCCTGTCATTCTTTGTCTTTGTGTAAAGCCAAGTCTACTCAAAACCTCTACTGCAATATCTAAGACCATCCGAAATGGTCGTTTCATTGCCAATTTATGACTACAAGAGGTAAACTAAAATGAAATCCAAATTCTCCAGGGCAGGTGTGAACTGGCAGGCAGAGGTGGAAGAAGGTCTTGTCAGCTCTGCCATTCTCGATGTGTTTCTCTCTCGAATCCAGTGAAATCTGTCCTAACTGGGAGGTCTAACAGAAGAGGGAGAAGGAATGTCCAAACCAAGGACAGAAAACTTGTTTAGGATGTGAAGAGGATACAGTTTCACACCAGGGATATCAAATCAGAGCCAGAGCCTGCCAGCACCTGAAATCAAGAAACCAAAAAAAAAAAAAAAAAAAAATTTTTTTTAATTTTATTTCTTTTTATTTTATTGTTGGGGATTCATTGAAGGTACAAAGAATTAGGTTACACTGATTGCATTTGTTCGGAAAAGTCCTTCGTATAATTGTGTCCTGCCCCCAGAGGTGTGCCATACACATGACCCCCATCCCCCTCCCTCCTCCACTCTCCCCACTCCCTCATTCCCCTACCCCACCCCTTGCATTAGCTCATCTACTGCCTTCATATTAGAATTGAGTACCTTGGATTCTTCCTTCTTCATTCCTGTGGTGCTTTACCAGGAAGAATGTATTGCACCTAAGAAAGCAAAATTTTAAAGGAGGCAAAAGAAAGTTGTGTATTTAGAGCAAGCTGGGAGGAAAGTCACAAGTGGAGGTGACAAAGGATTCATTACCAGAGTAAGCTGGAAAGTGTGAGAGGTTCTGTGCTATAGATGAAAAGGCCCAGGCTCTGCCTCCCAAACCTGAGTCTTCTGTTACAAATCAGAAGAGCCTTATGAATGTACAGGGAGTTTACAGCTTATACCAGGACAAACCTCTAGTGAGGTTTCATGCCCATGTCCTTCCAAACTTTCATTAATTACAGGAGCAAAGTTGAGCAGACCCCAGAGTAGTATGTGAATTACCAGGGCTGCCAGGGTCTCTGCCCCACCCGAGGCTGACCCTCCCTGTCTGTGCTAAGGGCCTCACCCAGAGGGGGGTTTGCTTTGCTCTCAGTGCCTTGTTGCCATGGAACTGGCATCCCTGAGGATGGCAGAACGAAGTCCCTGCTGCTGGAGTCACAGCAGAGGCCATGCTGCTGAGCCGAGTATCAGAGACGCAGCAGCCAGCTGCACCCTGGCTTTTCCAGCCCATCTCTCCCACCAGTTTCTTTAGAAACCAGGTTCTAGCTCCTACACTCACAGTCCATGGGTCTGCCCAATGAAAACACTTGTTCACAAAATCGTGAAACTGAGATTCACACATCAAATCCATGGGCAAGCTGGGAATGGGACTCAGGACTCTTAATTCTTGGTCCCAGGCCTTCTTTCTATTGCTTCCAGACCCCCCCCCCCAAATACCTGAATACCAAACACTGAACACCTTCCTCTGAGTAACCAGGAACCTCTTTGGTACACTTCTCCTCTCATCTCCAGTCCCTCCCAGGGCAACTAGTACAATAAGGAAAGCTTGAGACAAAAAGTCCAGAGGCCTGATTGACTGTAGGCAAGTCACTTAAACTCTCTGTCAGAGGAGATAACTGTAGAATGGGAAAAAATTAGTGGCTATACCTTCTGTGAATGACTCAATGGAAAATGTGTGAAAATATTCTGCATACTTGGAAGTAACATACATGTGATTGTTAGTTTCTTCCCCACACTTTTTGATATTTTCCAAATTTTCTACACTATTGGCTTTAAAGGAGAGAATGAACAAATTACATTTAACTTTTTTTAATATAAAGTAACGGCACCTTTTACCTATCAAGTTGGCAAAGCTTTAATTTCCTACTCTGACATCAAAGAGCACAATAAGATGAGCATTCTCATGTACTGCTAGGGGAAGAATAAATTGGAGCTAACTTTCTGGAAAATCACTCAACAACAGGAATCAGGAAGTTTAAAAATGTTTATGATTCTTAACCCTGTTATTCTCAGACTCTATGTAAAGAAAATTATCATTGAGGCCATTAAAAATAAGTAATAAGATAGGGGGAAGTGGGAAAGGGGGGGGTGGGTAGAGGGAGGGGAATCGGTGGGATCACACCTGTGGTGCATATTACAGGGGTATTTGCGAAACTTGGTAAATGTAGAATGTAAATGTTTTGGCACAGTAACTGAGATAACGCCGGAAAGGCTATGTTAACCACTGTGATAAAAATGTGTCAAATGGTTTATGAAGTGAGTGTATGATGCCCCATAATCATATAATCATATCATTGTATACAGTTATGATTTAATAAAAAATAAATAAATAAAAAAAGTAATAAGGAAGTTTGCTGCAGAATTTCTTCTTAAGTATACCTACAAACTGGAAACAACCTAAATGTCCCCAAATGAGAAATGATTAAATAATTTATTGTACCACTTACAAGGAACAATAGTACCCCTAAAAGTTAAATTTTCAAAAATATTTAGTGAACTGACAAAATGTTCATAATGTAAAGTAAAATAAATAAAATATTAAACTGTATTTTTTTAAAACACAGGGTGACACACAGAGAAAGAGAAATAACAGGCTATAAAAACATTAATAGTGTTGCCTTTGGATGATGAGATTATGGGTTTTTATTCTCTTCTTTATAATTTTTCTACATTTAAAATTAATTACAATGAGCTTATATTCTTTCACAACATGAAAATGTTATTAAAAATAAATAGGTAAATAAATATTTAAAGGTGCATGTCTTTTGCATTCTATTTTGTTTCCATAGTAGCAATTATATTTGTCTTTATTGAGGTATAAAGTAAAAATTGTACATATCAACAGCATGCGACCCGATGTTTTGATTGATGTATACAATGTGAAATGATTACCACAATCTGGCTAATGAACATATCCATCACCTCACATAGTTACCATCCTTTCGTGTGGTAAGAACATTAAAGATTCACTTTCTTCAGCAATTTCTAAGTATGCAACTGACATTATTACATACAGACACCATGCTATCCAGTAGATTTCCAGAATTTATTTATGCAGCATAACTGATACTTTGCACCATTTAGCCAATCTCACCCCATTCCCTCACAGCCACATCCTCAGCCCCTGGCAACCATCGTTCCATTGTTTGTTTTCATGAGGTCAGCTTTTTCAGATTCCACATGTGAGAGATGGTGCAGTATTTGTCTTTCTGTGCCTGGTTTATTTAACTTAGCATAATGTTTTCATCCATGTTGTCACAAATGACAAAATTTCCTTCTTTTTTTTTTTTTTTTTGAGACAGAGTCTCAGTCTGTCGCCCTCGGTAGAGTGCCGTAGTGTCAGAGCTCACAGCAAGCTCAAACTCTTGGGCTTAAGCGATTCTCTTTCCTCAGTCTCCCAAGTAGCTGGGACTATAGGCGCCCACACACACACACACACACACACACACACACACACACACAATGCCTGGCTATTTTTAGAGACGAAGTCTCGCTCTGGCTTAGGCTGGTCTAGAACTCATAAGCTCAGGTGATCCACCCATCTTGGCCTTCCAGAGTGCTGGGATTACAGGTGTGAGCCACCACACCCAGCCTCTTTTATCTTTTTTTTAATGCTTAATTGCTCTAACTAGGACTTCCAAAACTACACTGAATAGAAGTGCCATCTCTATCTTGCACCTGATCTTAGAGGAAAAGCTTTTGGCTTTTCATCTTTGGGTATGATGTTAGCTGTGGGTTTATCATATGGTCTTTATTGTGTGAGGCATTTTCTTTCTACAACCAATTTGTTGAAAGATTCTATCATGAAAATATACTGAATGTTGCCAGATGCTTTTTAGTGCATCTATTGATAATCAAGTGATTTTTATCCCTCATTCTGTTAATGCGGTGTATCACATTTGTTGATTTCCATATGCTGATGCATCTTTGTATCCCTTGATCACGGTGTATAATCATTTGAATGAACTGTCGGATTAAGTTTTCTATTATTTTGTTGAGAACTTCTGCATCTATGTTCATCAGGAATATTGGCCTGAATTTTTCTTTTCTTGTATCATCCTTTTCTGGTTTTGGTATCAGAATAATGCTTACCTTATGGAATAAACTTGGAAGTGTTCCTTCTTCAATTTTTTGGAATAATTTGAGAAAGATTAGCAATGACTCTTCTTTGTGTGTTTGGTAGAATTCACCAATAAAGGCAGCTGGTTCTGACTTTTTTCTTGTGGAAAGACATTTGATTAGTGATTCAATCTCCCTACTCATTACTGGCCTGTTCAAATTTTCTATTTCTTTATGGTTCAGTCTTGGTAGACAGTATGTGTCTAGGAATTTTTCTATTTCTTCTATCTTATTCATTTTGGGGGCATATTGTTCATAGTGATCTGTTATGATTCTTTGTATTTCTGTGGCATATCGTATTATAATGTTTCTTCTTTTTTATGATTTTATTTACTTAAGTCTTCCTTCTTTTTTTGTCTAATGGTTTGTCATTTTTATCATTGCAAAAAATCAACTCAGTTTCATTGATCTTTTCCACTATTTGTCTACTCTCTATTTTATTTATTTCTGTTCCAATCTCATTTCTTTCCTTTTGCTAACTTCAGGCTTAATTTGATCTTTTTCTAGTTCCTTCAATGGCAAAGTTAAGTTGTTTATTTGAGTTCTTTTTTCTTATTGCTATAAACTTCCCTCTTAGAACTTCTCTTACTACATCTCATAAGTTTTGGTATGTTTTGTTTGATTTTTATTTGTCTCAAGATGCTTCTTACTTTTTCTTTGACCCATTGGTTATTCAGGATTGTGTTCCTTATTTCCATGTATTTGCATATTTTCTGATTTTCTCCTGTTACTGATTTCTAGGTTCACCAGTGTGGTCAGAAAAGATACTCAATATGACTGTCATTTTCTTAAATTTGTTAAGAGTTGTTTTATGGCTTAACATATGATCTATCCTGGGGAATGTTTTCTGTGCCTTTGAGAAGAATATATCTTCCTCCACTTTTAGATGTAATGTTCTGTATATGTGTGTTGGGTTCATTTGGACTATAGTGTTGTTCCAGTCACTGTTTCCTTATTGATTATCTGCCTGAATGATCTATCCATTATTGAAAGTGGTGTATTGAAGTCCTCTCTTATTATTGCATTACTTTGTCTCACTTCAGTTCTGGTAATATTTACTTTATGCCCACCCTTTATATTCAGGTACTTTGATGTTGGGTGCATATATATTTATAATTATTATATCCTCTTGAAGAACTGACCCTTTTATTACTATACAATGACTTTGCCTCTTTTACAGTTTTTGACTTAAAATCTATTTTTTATGATACAAGAATAACTACTGTCTTTTGGTTACCATTTGCATGCAATATCTTTTTTCATCCCTTCTCTTTCAGTCGATGCATGTTCTCTTTTTGTTTGTTTGTTTCAAGTTAATTGAGGATACAAAGAATTAGTTTGCAATGATTGCATTTGTTAGGTAAAGCCCCTCTAATAATTGCGTCCCACCCCTAAGAGGTGGGTAGAGCCATACAGCCCAACATTGTGCCCATTAAGTGGGAGCACATCCATCCCCTCTCTTCCCCTCTCCCCGCTCCCTCATACCCCCACCTCTCACCTTGAATTGATTTGAATTTTTCTCTTATGTGCACATGTATTAGATCATCTACTAGCCTTCATATTAGAATTGAACACATTGGATTCTTGCTTCTCCATTCTTATGATACTTTACTAAGAAGAATGTGTTGCAACTCCATCCAGGTTAATACAGAAGATGTAAATTCTCCATCCTTTTAATGGCTGAATAGCATTCCATGGTAGACATATACCACAGCTTGTTGATCCATTCCTGGGTTGGTGGGCATTTAGGTTGTTTCTACATTTTGATGATTATAAATTGAACTGCAATAAACAATCTAGCACAAATATCCTTATGATAAAATAATTTCTTTCTTCTGGGTAGATGCCTAGTAATAGGATTGCAGAATCAAATGGGAGCTCTAATGTGAGTTCTTTGAGGATTCTCCATACTTCCTTCCAAAAGGTTATATTAGTTTGCAGTCCCACCAACAGTGTAAAAGTGTTCCCTTCTCTCCACATTCACGCCAGCATCTGCAGCTTTGAGACTTTGTGATATGGGCTATTCTCACTGAGGTTAGGTGATATCTCGGGGTGGTTTTGATTTGCATTTCTCTGACAATCAGGCATGATGAGCATCCTCAGAGAGGTTCTGTTCATATCCCTTACCCAGTGGTAAATGGGATTGTTTGCTCTTTTTTGTTGTTGATTAATTTGAGTTCTCTGTAGATTTTAGTTATCAACCCTTTGTCAGATTCATACCCTGCAATTATCTTTTCCCATACTGAAGGTTGTCTTTTTGCTTTACTTGTGTCCTTAGCTGTGCAGAAGCTTTTCAGCTTAATTAAATTCCATTTGTTTATTTCTGTTGTCATTGAGATTGCTGCTGAAGTCTTTGTCATAAAATCTTTCCCCAGTCCAACATCATCAAGAGTTTTTCCCACACTTTCTTCTAAGATTCTTATCATTTCGTGTCTTAGATTTAAATCTTTTTATCCATCTTCAGTCAATTTTTGTAAGTGATGAAAGGTGTGGGTCCAGTTTCAGTCATTTACATGTGGTTATCCAGTTCTCCCAGCATCATTTGTTGAACAGGGATTCTTTTCCCCCACTGTATGCTTTTATTCACTTTATCAAAGATCATATGGCAACTAGAGACTGGTTTCATCTTTTGGTTTTCTATTCTGTTCCATATGTCTATGTCTCTATTTTTGTGCCAATGCCATGCTGTTTTGAATACTGTGGACTTGTAATATAGCCTGAAATCTGGTAGGGTGATGCTTCCAGCTTTGCTTTATTTTATTAAGAATAGCCTTAGCTATACAGGGTTTTTTCTGGTTCCATACAAAATGAAGTACTATATTTTCCAGTTCTTCAAGGTATGATGTTGACATTTTAATGGGATTGCATTGAATCTGTAAATTGCTTTGGGTAGAATAGACATTTTAACAATGTTGTTTCTTCCCAGCTAAAAGCATGGAATGCTCTTCCATTTGTTAATGTCTTCTATGATTTATTTTCTTAGTGTTTCATAATTCTTTTTGTAAAGATTCTTTACCGCTTTTGTTGGGTATATTCCTAAGTATTTCATTTTCTTTAAAGGTAATGTGAAGGGAATTGTGTCTGTCTCAACTTAGCTGTTGTTGGCATGTACAAAGGCTACTGGTTTGTAGACATTAATTTTATATGCTGAGATGTTACTGTATTTCCTTTTTTTTTTTTTTTTGAGACAGTCTCACTGTGTTGCCCTTGGTAGAGTGCTTTGGCATCACAGCTCACAGCAACCTCAAATTTTTTGAGCTTAAGCAGTTCTCTTGCCTTAGCCTCCCGAGTAGTTGGGACTACAGGCACCCACCACGACACCCGGCTATTTTTTGATTGCAGTTGTCATTGTTGTTTAGCAGGCCTGGGCCGGGCTCAAACCCACCAGCTTCAGTGTATGTGGCCAGCGCCCTACTCACTGAGCTACAGGTGCTGAGCCAGTTACTGTATTTCTTGATCACTTTCAGGAGTTTTGTGATTGAGTCTCTGGGGTTTTCTAAGTATAAGATCATATAATCAGCAAAAAGCAAGAGTTTGACCTCCTCTGCCCCCATATGGATGTCCTTTATATCCTTCTCTTGCCTGGCTGCATTGGCTAGAACTTCCAGCACAATGTTGAATAATAGTGGCAGTAGTGGACATCCTTGTCTGGTTCCAGCTCTAAGGGAAAAAGCTTTCAGTTTTACTCCATTCTATTAAGATGTTAGCTGTGGGTTTGTAACAGATGGCTTCAATCAGCTTAGGAAATGTGACACCTATGCCTATTTTCTTAAGTGTTTTTTACATTATTTACATCTTATATATATGTGTCACCATTAACAAATTATTAGAACTATATTTTTAATACTTTTGTCTGTTAACATTTATGCTAAAGTTAAAAATGAGTTGTGCACCGCTATTACCATATTAGAGTATTCTGAATTTGATTCTATACTTAACCTTTACAAGTGAGTTTTACACCTCCATATGTTTTTATTTTGCTAATTACCATCTTTCATTTCAACTTGAAGATGCATTTGCTTTTTTTTTTGAAACCTCCAACTCTTGGGTTCAAGCAGTCCTCTTGCCTCAGCTTTTCTATTTTAGTAGAGATGGGGGTTTCACTCTGGCTCAGGCTGGTCTTGAACTCATGAGCTCAAGCTATTCACCCGCCTTGGCCTCCCAGAGTGTTACAGGCATGAGCTGCCTCGCCCATCTGTACATTGCGTTTCTTGTAAGGCAAAGCTAAACGTGATGAACTCCCTCAGTTTTGTCTTGGAAAGTCTTTATCTCTCCTTCATTTCTGAAGGATAACTTTGCCAGGCATAGTTCCCTTGGTTGGCAATTTTTGTCTTTCTACACTTTGAATACACCATCTCATTCTCACCTGACCTGCAAAGTTTCTGCTGAGATATCTGCTGATAATCATATATGTTCCCTTGTATGTGATGAGTCACTTTTCTCTTGCTGTTTCCAGAATTCTGTCTTTGGCTTTTGACAATTGAATTATAATGTGCCTCAGTGAAGACCTATTTACACTCCACCTATTTGGAATTATTTGGACTTTGTAAATCTTGATGTTAATTTTCCAGATTAAAACTCAGATTAATCTGACCTCAGATTTGTGAGGTTTTCTGTTATTATTTCTTTAAATATGCTTTCTTCCCCTTTTTCTTTTTCTGCTCCTTCTTTGATTCCCATAATGTATCTATTGATTTGTTCAATGATGTCCCATAAGTCCTGTAGACCTTCCTCATTCTTTTGTTGTCATTGTTCTTCTGACTTAATAATTTCAAATGATCTGTTTTTAAGTACACTGATTCTTTTTTCTTCTTGACTGAGTCTGTTGTTGAAGATCTCTACTGAATTTTTCAGTTCAGACTTCATTCTTCAGATCCAGAATTTCTGTTTGCTTCTTTTTTATAGTTTCTATATCTTTTTTGAACTTCTCATTGTGTTCATGCATTGTTTTCCTGATTTTGTGTAATTATCTGTGTTCTCTTGTACCTCATTGAAGGTAAGATGATTATTTTGAATTCTTTGTCAGGTGATTCATATACCACCACTTCCTTGGGGTCATCCACTGGAGCTTCATTTTCTTCCTTGGGTCATATTTACTTGATTCTTCCTTTTTCCTTGCATTTCTGTCTCTACATTTGAAGAAGGAATCACCTCCTCCAGTCTTTACTGACTCACTCCAGATAGACCTACAGATATTCTTGGTATCTCTCAGACCTTTTCTATGAATGCACCCACTCTATTCCTCTTGATATCTCTTAGCAGGGAAGTCTTAAGATTGTGTGCTTTCTTTTGATCCCACAAAGCCAGGCCTGGTGTGAAAGCTTTCCATTTATTTTCCCTAGGACAGTGCCCTAAAGTATTCAAGATTGTGTGTCTTTACCCAAACTAGAAGAGAAAAGCTAAGAGTCACACCTGCTATTGAGATCCATGTGTTGTCTATGGGAGCTTGTCTGTGTCATGCATGGGGATATGCTGGGCACTGTCCACAGGAGTGAGGGGCAGAGTGATAGGGGCATGTGTCAAGTGGTTGAGAGATCCATGGGTGAGTTATTCTGTGGAGCCCATGCAGGCCTCTTTGTGGAATCCATTAATCAATTGAGAACCACACATCAGTTGACGTGCACTCCCACCCTTTTGTCCTGCTCCTAGCTACTGCCAGACAATTCATCCATGCCAATCCCTTCAGTATTATGTTCTTCTTAAGTAAGCTGACACAGAAATGGGCTTCCTGGATAGCATCTCACAAGGCTTCAGAAGTTGGGCACTCACTTCCCTCCCACATGCCCCTGTGGGAGCAATTATGGGCCTCCTTCAGCACTTAGATCTCTTTAAGAATAGAAGGCCTCTCTCAGTACTGAGCTTTTGAGATAAGGGTAATGTAGTTAGAAAAAAAAAAACTGCTCTTCTTACCCTCGTCAACATATCTGCTCTTGAATTTTTTGCTCCACCAGCATGCTGGAACCTTCCAGCTAGATTCCGTGGCTCCCACAGAGGTATTCTTATCTATGGATGATTTCCAAAATTGGTGTTTCTGTGGGAGGTATAAGAGGTCTAGAACCTTCTATTTTGCCATCTTTTTGACACTATCCTAACTTTTTATATCTTTAACTGGTTTGTGTATTTGCTACTGCTTCTTTTCAATCCCAAATTCCCCATCTTATGTTCTTCCTTTGATTCATTTTTATGCCATTTTGAGAAGCATTTTGAATCATTTTTATAGAAAGTTACTTAAATAGTAACTTTTTTTAGCCTTTGGATGTCAAAGAATGCCACTAATGCTGCCGTTTATTGATGACAACATGGCTAAGTGAAAGTTCTTTAACACATTCTTTTTCTCATAAATTTCTGTATATATTCTATAGCTGACTAACAGAATTTATCATTTCAAATCTAATGTTGGTCAGATCTTAATTTCTCTGAAAGTATCCTTAGTCTTTTAGCTTATTTGCCTATAGGACTACTACACCCCTGTAATCAAATTATTCTACAACTCTTATTGATCTGGAATCCAAGATTCAGAAGTTGAGTGAACAGCCAAATCCCAGCTCACAACAATAAGCTTTCAAAAGATTTTAGAGACCAAACCATTCTCTTCATTGGACAATCATCCATATTCCAAATCTGACTTCAGATTTACCTCTTTTCACCAAAACAACCTCTATCCTACCCTTCCACATACCGTCCTCCCTACCTCAGCACCTAGCAAAATAAAAACATGTATGTGTCCTTCACACTTCACTACACTATCATACATTCATGTAATCATACATAAAAATAAATTCATAATCTGAGGATTTGAGCATTAGTTTGCACACACAAAATATGTGATTTCACTATATGTACTTCTATATCTCTATATCTTTCCTTACCAAGCTGGCAATCTCTCTAGGTCAACTTGTATAAATATAACACATTTTTTCTAATGGTTGCATAATGACTCGAATTATTAATATATTAAATTTGTTCAATAATCCCTCGATGCGGGCAGGACACAATTATAAGAGGGACTTTATCTAACAAATGCAATCAGTGTAACCTAATTCTTTGTACCCTCAATAAATCCCAAACAATAACAAAAAAAAAAAATCCTTCTTTTGATGGATATGTAAATTATCTTCTATTACTTTTCTTTGTATCTTTGTTTTACTGTTGTTGTTTTTCTTTATTTATTGCCACAATGAAAATGTTTCAATAAATGTATTTGTAAGTATATCCTTATTTCTTCGTCCTTTAATTTCCCCAATATAGATCGCCAGGAATAACATTATTACATCATGAACATGTTTTTTCTTTTTATAAATTTTGTATCTACTGTGCATATTGCAAGGGTACATGTCAAATATATTAATAGTAGAGTATAAATGACTAAACACAACAACTAAATAAGTGAGGTGAACACTATGTTAACCAGTTTGATGTAAACATTCCAAATGGTATATAAAATCAGCACATTGTACCCCATAAATGCAGCAATGTATGCAGTTATGATCTAATAAAAAATAAAAATTTGTAACAATTCACATTTCCACAATAACATAAGAGAGTATTCTTTTTTTTTTTTTTTTTTTTTTTTAATTGTTGGGGATTCATTGAGGGTACAATAAGCCAGGTTACACTGATTGCAATTGTTAGGTAAAGTCCCTCTTGCAATCATGTCTTGCCCCCATAAAGTGTGACACACACCAAGGCCCCACCCACCTCCCTCCTTCCCTCTTTCTGTTTCCCCCCCCATAACCATAATTGTCATTAATTGCCCTCATATCAAAATTGAGTACATAGGATTGATGCTTCTCCATTCTTGTGATGCTTTACTAAGAATAATGTCTTCCATGTCCATCCAGGTTAATACGAAGGATGTAAAGTCTCCATTTTTTTTAATGGCTGAATAGAATTCCATGGTATACATATACCACAGCTTGTTAATCCATTCCTGGGTTGGTGGGCATTTAGGCTGTTTCCACATTTTGGCAATTGTAAATTGAGCTGCAATAAACAGTCTAGTACAAGTGTCCTTATGATAAAAGGATTTCTTTCCTTCTGGGTAGATGCCCAGTAATGGGATTGCAGGATCAAATGGGAGGTCTAGCTTGAGTGCTTTGAGGTTTCTCCATACTTCCTTCCAGAAAGGTTGTACTAGTTTGCAGTCCCACCAGCAGTGTAAAAGTGTTCCCTTCTCTCCACATCCACGCCAGCATCTGCAGTTTTGAGATTTTGTGATGTGGGCCATTCTCACTGGGGTTAGATGATATCTCAGGGTTATTTTGATTTGCATTTCTCTAATATATAGAGATGAGGAACATTTTTTCATGTGTTTGTTAGCCATTCATCTGTCGTCTTTAGAGAAAGTTCTATTCATGTCTCTTGCCCATTGATATAAGGGATTGTTGGCTTTTTTCATGTGGATTAATTTGAGTTCTCTATAGATCCTAGTTATCAAGCTTTTGTCTGATTGAAAATATGCAAATTACCCTAGACCTCCCATTCGATCCTGCAATCCCATTACTGGGCATCTACCCAGAAGGAAAAAAATCCTTTTATCATAAGGACACTTGTACTACACTGTTTATTGCAGCTCAATTTACAATCGCCAAAATGTGGAAACAGCCTAAATGCCCACCAACCCAGGAATGGATTAACAAGCTGGGGTATATGTATACCATGGAATACTATTCAGCCATTAAAAAAAATGGAGACTTTACATCCTTTGTATTAACCTGGATGGAAGTGGAAGACATTATTCTTAGTAAAGCATCACAAGAATGGAGAAGCATGAATCCTATGTACTCAATCTTGATATGAGGACAATTAATGACAATTAAGGTTATGGGGGGGAGCAGAAAGAGGGATGGAGGGAGGGGGGTGGGGCCTTAGTGTGTGTCACACTTTATGGGGGCAAGACATGATTGCAAGAGGGACTTTACCTAACAATTGCAATCAGTGTAACTGGCTTATTGTACCCTCAATGAATCCCCAACAATAAAAAAAAAAAAAGAAAGAAAATATGCAAATATCCTTTCCCATTGTGTAGGTTGTCTCTTTGCTTTGGTTATTGTCTCCTTAGCTGTACAGAAGCTTTTCAGTTTAATGAAGTCCCATTTGTTTATTTTTGTTGTTGTTGCAATTACCATGGCAGTCTTCTTCATGAAGTCTTTCCCCAGGCCAATATCTTCCAGTGTTTTTCCTATGCTTTCTTGGAGGATTTTTATTGTTTCATGCCTAAGTTTTAGTCCTTTATCCATCTTGAATCAATTTTTGTGAGTGGGGAAAGGTGTGGGTCCAGTTTCAGTCTTTTACATGTAGACGTCCAGTTCTCCCAACCATTTATTGAATAGGGAGTCTTTCCCCCAAGGTATGTTCTTGTTTGGTTTATCAAAGATTAGGTGGTTGTAAAATGTTAGTTTCATTTCTTGGTTTTCAATTCGATTCCAAGTGTCTATGTCTCTGTTTTTGTGCCAGTACCATGCTGTCTTGAGCACTATGGCTTTGTAGTACAGAATAAAATCTGGTATGCTGATGCCCCCAGCTTTATTTTTGTTACAGAGAATTGCCTTAGCTATACGGGGTTTTTTCCGGTTCCATACAAAACATAGAATCATTTTTTCCAAATCTTGAAAGTACGATGTTGGTATTTTGATAGGAATGGCATTGAATAGGTAGATTGCTTTGGGAAGTATAGACATTTTAACAATGTTGATTCTTCCCATCCATGAGCATGGTATGTTCTTCCATTTGTTAATATCCTCTGCTATTTCCTTTCTGAGGATTTCATAGTTTTCTTTATAGAGGTCCTTCACCTCCTTCGTTAGGTATATTCATAGGTATTTCATTTTCTTTGAGACTATGGTGAAGGGAGTTGTGTCCTTAATTAGCTTCTCATCTTGACTGTTATTGGTGTACACAAAGGCTACTGACTTGTGGACATTGATTTTATATCCTGAAACATTATTGTATTTTTTGATGACTTCTAGGAGTCTTGTGGTTGAGTCTTTGGGGTTCTCTAAGTATAAGATCATGTCGTCAGCAAAGAGGGAGAGTTTGACTCCTCTGCTCCCATTTGGATTCCCTTTATTTCCTTGTCTTGCCTAATTGTATTGGCTAGAACTTCCAGCACTACGTTGAATAGTAAAGGTGACAGAGGACAACCTTGTCTGGTTCCAGTTCTAAGAGGAAAAGCTTTCAGTTTTACTCCATTCAGTAAAATATTGGCTGTGGGGTTGTCATAGATAGCTTCGATCAGTTTTAGAAATGTGCCACCTATGCCTATACTCTTCAGTGTTCTAATTAGAAAAGGATGCTGGATTTTATCAAATGCTTTTTCTGCATCTATTGAGAGGATCATGTGATCTTTATTTTTGCCTCTGTTAATGTGGTGGATAACGTTTATAGACTTGCTTATGTTAAACCAGCCTTGCATCCCTGGGATGAAGCCTACTTGATCATGATGAATGACTTTTTTGATGATAAGCTGTAATCTATTGGCTAGGATTTTGTTGAGAATTTTTGCGTCTATGTTCATGAGTAGATTGGTCTGAAATTCTCCTTTTTGTTTGGGTCTTTTCCTGGTTTTGGTATCAGGGTGATGTTTGCTTCATAGAATGTGTTGGGGAAGATTCCTTCTTCCTCAATTTTTTGGAATAATTTCTGCAGTACAGGAATAAGCTCTTCCTTGAAGGTTTGATAGAATTCTGGAGTGAAGCCATCTGGACCAGGGCATTTTTTGGTTGGAAGATTTTTTATTGTTTCTTTGATCTCAGTTCTTGAAATTGGTCTGTTCAGGAGCTCTATTTCTTCCTGGCTGAGTCTAGGGAGAGGGTGTGATTCCAAATATTGATCCATTTCTTTCACATTGTCAAATTTCTGGGCATAGAGTTTCTGGTAGTATTCAGAGATGATCTCTTGTATCTCTGTGGGATCAGTTGTTATTTCCCCTTTATCATTTCTGATTGAGGTTACTAGAGATTTTACTTTTCTATTCCTCGTTAGTCTGGCCAATGGTTTATCTATTTTATTTATTTTTTCAAAAAACCAACTCCTTGTTTCATTAATTTTCTGAATGATTCTTTTGTTTTCAATTTCATTGATCTCTGATTTGATTTTGAATATTTCTTTTCTTCTACTGAGTTTAGGCTTAGATTGTTCTTCTTTTTCCAATTCCATAAGATCTCTTGTGTGATTGTTGATGTGCTCATAAGAGAGTATTCTTAACCTAGCAAAAACCTCTACTAAGTATTTTCTCTGTTTAATTTTTCCCAATATGATATGTGAAAGATATTATCTCCCTGCCCCCTTGATTTGTATTTTACCTAATTCTTTTCGCATAGCATTTGGATTTCCTCTTGAAACTTGTCTCTTCCTTTGCCTATTTTTCAAGTGAGATGCCTTTATCAGCTTGTAGAGGTATTTAAATATTTTAAACACTAATCCTTTATCTGTTTTATATGCTACAACTTTTCCCAGCCTATCATTTGTCTTTCAGCTTTGTTTATAAAATATTTTTCCATATAACATAAGTTTATGCAAGCAAAATATGACTACCTTTTCCTTCATAGCATCTTCATTTATTGTCCTTTTAAAAACTTCCCACTCCACCAGGTTATATCTATGTTCTCCTAAATTTTGCTTTTACATTGTTGTTTTCTTTTGTTTTGTTTTGTTTGCATTTTCTCACATTTAAATAGTTAATCCACCTGGAGTTTATTTTAGTATGTGAAAACAGTTAGCAGTCTCTTTGTTTTCTTCTAGATGGAGGGGGTCAGTTGGACAGCATGGCTTAATACATAAGGCATTTTTTTCCCCACCAGTGCTATCTTCATTGATATATTATAATGTATATTGTAGTTGCACCTGCTTTCACACTCAGAAGGGCCCTGCATACTGGGTTTAATACTTTGCCCCTGCCCTTTTGAAATTCTTCATAATTTTGTCTTTCAACTTGTGCTCTGTCAGTGAATTCCAATAGGACACTGAGCAGAGGGCTTGAAGCCTCAGCATAGTCTTTCCTTTCACTGCCTCTCTGGCTCCCTAAGATAGACTCTCAGTCTCCAGCTCCCCAGCTCCTTAGCATCCTGGCCCTGCCCAGATTCCCCCTCTGTACCCTTACTCCTCTTAGACCTTTCCCATTATGCAAAAAAATCTCAAAAAAATTAGCTACCTACACCCTTTCTGAAACAAAAGAGTAGAATAAGAGAGGAAAAATACTGAAGTTTAGAGGCAAATATTCAACATGGGAGAGAGGAAAAAAAGTTTCAGTAAGATAGCTGGTCCTGAGGCCTAGAGAACAACCACCACTGAGAACAGAAGGCTGCAGGAGGGGTATATTCAAGGAAAGAAATGGAACTGCCAGACTCCCTGGTGTGCTTGCTGGACCTCGCCAAGAGGAGTTTTATAACTCTATTGAAGTTTAGGGAAAAACTGAGATGAATTCATTTAAAAAAAAAAATCCCTAGCAACTGAGAAAATAGACAATCACTAGCTCCAAGAAAAATAAAATGCCATAAAAGAAAGGAAATGTAATCATAGATTATTTCTTGGCTAGCTATAACTAAATGGTCATCAGAAGGTAAATATTGAATGTCGATCTAACTAAAACTTATGGTATAACTATATCAGGAGAGAGATGGAGGAGAAAATTTAAAGGGTGGGTAGAAAAGAAAGCAGAGAACTAAAACATGCCTTTATCTTCCAAAATAAGAAGTCAGTAGGGAAGGTCTAAAATTGAAAGTTTAAGGAATAGCAGTATAAGCATATTACTTACAAATACGAATACCCGAAGAAATAGCCAAACAGTTATAAGGTCTCTAGGGAAGAATACCCGAAGAAATAGCCAAATAGTTATAAGGTCTCTCTAGAATATCAGGCATGGGGAGCAGAAGATGGGCCATAAAACTATTGCTTTTTATTATAATCTTTATAGTACTCTTTGACATTTTAAATTATATGTTTGTAGCCTTTTTATAAAATAATAAAATTTTTTAAAACTAACAGGCATTGGAAATTCAGGCGTGAATCACTTCATGTGAGTGAGACTGGCTCGAGACATTTCTGGCAGGCCTATAATGCCCAGGCCAGTCTCTGTCTAGTTTAAATGCTGACATATTGGTGTTGGTTTAAGCTGATGAGTTTTGGGTTTTGTTTTTTTTTTTCTTTTTTTGAAGACAGAGTCTCACTATATTGCCCTGGGTAGGGTGCCATGGCATCATAGCTCACAGCAACCTCCAACTCTTGGGCTTAAGCGATTCTCTTGCCTCAGCTCCCAAATAGCTGGGACTACAGGCACCTGCCACAACACCTGGCTTTTTTTGTTGATGCAGTTGTCATTGTTGTTTAGTAGGCCCGGGCGGAGTTCTACCCTGCCAGCCTCTGCGTACGTGGCTGGCTCCCTAACCACTGAGCTACGAGCACCGAGCCTAAGCTGATGAGTTTTACTTCAACTCTGGAATTGAATAATCCACAGATAACTAGTCTTTCATTTCAGGACATTTTTAATTAATAGAATGCTTTTTGTATACTTTTGATGGCAGTTTCTAATCCACTTCTGAAGTCTGAATTGTCATTTGTATTACCACCTTTCCATCTCTTTTAACTCTACATATTTCCTTTAAATTCAGAGTGCTTTAGAAGTTTGACCTGCAAAGGTAGAATTTTCCTCTAAGTCCTCAGCACTTTGTCAGTTTTCTCAGATCAGGCCCAGAGAGCGCAGAGAAAAAGTAAGAAAAAAAGTTCATGGTTTTTCCTGAAAGCAGACTAAAGAAAACTAGAGAACAACAACTGATAGCAATAGAAATTTGGCACAGGAGAATTTCTACATTGTACCTATATAGTTACATTTATTTAGACAGTAGTTCTGAATTACCATTTTGCATGTAATTAGTAACCATTCAGATTCTCTTAATACAGAATTTTGATGGGAAAAGTGTAAGTGATTACACCAGTGGCTTTCCATCACCTGAGAGGCTTTTAAAAGTCTTGATGCCTAGGTCCCACTGGCAGAGATTCTAATTTAATTGGACTGCACACAGCATGTGTACAGGATTTTTTTTTTAAACTCCCTACGTTATTCTAACATGCAGCAAAATTGGGTACTACTGGAGTGGATCATGTCCCAGGTGTGTTCTCTCTCTGTTAAAACACTGGAGAAAAATCTAACTCGGTAACCATATCCAAGGCACTAAATTCATCTGATGGCAAGTGTCCATATGGCATATGAATTCCTGAAGGAAATAACCAATGACTCTTGCAAAAACCTAATGTGGCAGCAGCTCTCGCACAGCCATTCCGAAACCTCATCCCTAGCTTGCTGTAGGTTCCAAGATGGCACACCAAGGCAGCCTGGATGGCTGGCAACTCTCCCTGGCCATGGCTTCCCTCTGCATGGGCAATGCTCATTTCATCTCAAGCAATTTATCTGAACCCAGCATTGCCCATGTTAGAGCCAGCCTGCTTGCCAGACAACCGGCTTCCCTGCACTTTTTTTTCTTTCTTTCTTTCTTTTTTTTAATTGTTAAATCATAGCTGTGTACATTATTACAATCAAGGGGTACAATGTACTGGTTTCATATACAATCTGAAATATTCTCATCAAACTGTTCAACATAGCCTTCATGGCATTTTCTTAGTTATTGTATGTAGACATTTGTATTCTGCATTTAGTAAGTTTTGCCTGTACCCATTCTAAGATGCACCATAGATGTGGCCCCATCCATTACCCTCCCTCCATCCTAACCTCCCCCCTCGCTTCCCCTCCTTGGCCCTTTCCTCATAGTCTTGTGCTATAATTGGGTTATAGCCTTCATGTGAAAGCTGTAAATTAGCTTCATAGTAGGGCTGAGTACATTGGATACTTTTTCTTCCATTCCTGAGATACTTTGCTAAGAAGAATATGTTCCAGCTCCATCCATGTAAACATGAAAGAGGTAAAATCTCCATCTTTCTTTAAGGCTGCATAATATTCCATGGTATACATGTACCACAATTTGCTAGTCCATTCGTGGGTCGATGGGCACTTGGGCTTCTTCCATGACTTAGCAATTATGAATTGGGCTGCAATAAACATTCTGGTACAGATGTCTTTGTTATATTGTGATTTTTGGTCTTCTGGGTATAAACCTAGTAAAGGAATTATAGGATCGAATGGCAGGTCTATTTTTAGGTCTCTCAGTATTCTCCAAACATCCTTCCAGAAGGAACATGTTAGTGTGCATTCCCACCAACAGTGTAGAAGTGTGCCCTTTTCTCCACATCCACGCCAACATCTCTGGTTTGGGGATTTTGTTATGTGGGCTACTCTTACTGGGGTTAGGTGATATCTCAAAGTAGTTTTGATTTGCATTTCTCTGATGATTAAGGATGATGAGCTCTTTTTCATGTGTTTGTAGATCATGCATCTGTCTTCTTTAGAGAAGTTTCTCTTCAAGTTCCTTGCCCACCCTGAGATGTGATCATGTGTTCTTTTCTTGCTAATACATTTGAGTTCTCTGTAAATTCTGGTTATTAGACCTTTATCGGAGGTATAACCTGAAAATCTCTTCTCCCATTCTGAGGGCTGTCTGCTTGCTTTACTTACTATGTTCTTTGCTGTGTAGAAGCTTTTTAGTTTGATCAGGTCCCAGTAGTGTATTTTTGATACTGCTTCAATTGCCTGGAAAGTCCTCCTCATAAAATATTCACCCAAACCTATTCCTTCAAGAGTTTTCCCTGCACTTTCTTCTAGTATTTTTATAGTTTCATGTCTTAAGTTTAAATCTTTTATCCAGTGAGAGTCTATCTTAGTTAATGGTGAAAGGTGTGAGTCCAGTTTCAATCTTCTACAGGTTGCCAGCCACTTTACCCAGCACCATTTGTTAAATAGGGAATCTTTTCCCCACTGAATGTTTTTAACCAGCTTGTCAAAGATCAAATAACAGTAAGTAGCTATATTCATCTCTTGGTTCTCTATTCTGTTCCAGACATCTACTTCTCTGTTTTTGTGCCAATACCATGCTGTTTTGATCACTATGGATTTATAGTACAGTCTCAGTTCTGATAGCGTGATTCCTTCTCCTGTGTTTTTATTGCTGAGTAATGTTTTGGCTATTCAAGGTTTTTTCTGATTCCATATAAAATGAAGTATTATTTTTTCAAGATCTTTAAAATATGACAATGGAGCTTTAACAGGAATTGCATTAAAATTATATATTGCTTTGGGTAGTATGGACATTTTAACAATGTTGATTCTTTTCAGCCATGAGCTTGGTATGTTTTTCCATTTGTTAACATCTTCAGCTATTTCTTTTCTTAAAGTTTTATAGTTCTCTTTGTAGAGATCTTTCACGTCCTTTGTTACTCCCAAATATTTCATCTTCTTTGGGACTACTGTGAAGGGAATAGAGTCCTTGACTGTTTTTTAGGCTTGGTTATTGTTGCTATATATAAAGGCTACAGATTTATGGGTGTTGATTTTGTAGCCTGATACACTGCTGTATTCCTTGATCACTTCTAAAAGTTTTGTAGTAGAATCCCTAGTGTTTTCCAGATATACGATCATATCATCTGCGAAAAGTGAAAGTTTGATCTCTTCTGACCCTATGTGGATACCCTTGATTGCCTTTTCTTCCCTAATTGCAATGGCTAAAACTTCCATTACAATATTGAAGAGCAATGGAGACAATGGGCAACCTTGCCTGGTTCCTGATCTAAGTGGAAATGATTTCAATTTAACTCCATTCAATATGATATTGGCTGTGGGTTTGCTGTAGATGGCCTCTATTAGTTTAAGAAATGTCCCTTCTATACCAATTATCTTAAGGTTTCTGATCATGAAGCGTTGCTGGATATTATCAAAAGCGTTTTCTGCATTAATTGAAAAAATCATATGGTCTTTATTTTTAAGTTTGTTTATGTGTTGAATTACATTTATAGATTTACATATATTGAACCAGCCTTGAGACCCTGGGATAAATCCCACTTGGTCATGGTGTATAATTTTTTTGATGTGTTGTTCGATTCTGTTTGTTAGGGTCTTATTGAGTATTTTAGCATCAATATTCATTAGTGATACTGGTCTATAATTTTCTTTTCTTGTTGGGTCATTCCCTGGTTTGGGGATCAAGATGATGTTTGCTTCGTAGAATGTGTTGGGTAATATTCCTTCTTTTTCTATATTTTGGAAGAGGTTTAGTAATATAGGTACTAGTTCTTCTTGAATGGTTTGGTAGAATTCTGACATAAGGCCATCTGGTCCTGGGCTTTTCTTTTTGGGAGATTTTGTATAGTCAATGCTATTTCAGAACTTGTTATAGGCCTGTTCAACATTTCTACTTCGTTCTGGCTAAGTCTTGGTAGGTGGCGTACTTCCAGGTATTGGTCGATTTCTTTCAGATTTTCATATTTGTGAGAGTAGAGTTTCTTGTAGTATTCATTAAGGATTTTTTGAATTTCTGAGGGGTCTGTTGTTATTTCATTGTTACCATTTATGATTGATGAAATTAGAGATTTTACTCTTTTTTTCCTGGTTAGGTTGGCCAAAGGTTTATCTATTTTATTGATCTTTTCAAAAAACCAACTTTTGGATTTATCGATCTGTTGTATAGTTCTTTAGTTTTCAATTTCATTTAATTCTGCTCTGATTTTGGTTATTTCTTTTCTTCTGCTGGGTTTGGGGTTGGAGTGTTCTTCCTTCTCCAGTTGCTTGAGATGTCCCATTAAGTTATTAACTTCCTCTCTTTCCATTTTCTTGAGGAAGGCTTGCAGTGCTATAAATTTCCCTCTTAGGACTGCCTTTGCAGTATCCCAGCGGTGCTGGTAATTCATGTCTTAATTCTTGTTTTGTTCCAAAAATTTGGTGATTTCTTTGTTAATCTTGTCTATAACCCATCTATCCTTCATCATAAGGTTGTTTGCCTTCCATGTTTTTGTATGGGTATGTAGGTTCCTGTTGTTATTGAGTTCAACTTTTATTCCATGATGGTCTGAGAAGATGCAAGGAATAATTTCTATTTTTTTTAATTTGCTGAGGTTAGATTTGTGGCCTAGGATGTGGTGATTTTGGAGTATGTTCCGTGGGCTGATGAGAAGAATGTGTATTCAGTTTTTTGTTTTTTGTTTTTGTTTTTCTTTTTTTTGCAGTTTTTGGCTGGGGCTGGGTTTGAACCCACCACCTCCGGCATATGGGGCTCGCACCCTACCCTTTTGAGCCGCAGGCACCGCCCAATGTATTCAGTTTTGTTGGGATGAAATGTTCTATAGATGTCTGTTAAGTCCAGATGTTGAATGGCTAAGTTTAAATCTAAAATTTCTTTGCTTAGCTTCTTTTTGGAGGATCTATCCAGCACTGCGAAAGGGGTGTTAAAATCTCCAACTACTATGGAACTGGAGGAAATCAAGTTGCTCATGTCTGTTAGAGTTTCTATTATAAATTGAGTTGTGTTCCGGTTGGGTGCATAAATATTAATAATTTAAATCTCATCATATTGAGTATTACCTTTAACAAATATGAAGTGTCCATCTTTATCCTTCCTTATTTCGGTTGGTTTAAAGCCTATTGCGTCTGTGAATAGGATTGCAATTCCTGCTTTTTTCTGCTTTCTATTTGCCTGGAATATAGATGACCATCCCTTCACCTTGAGTCTATATTTGTCTTTTAATGTAAGATGCAATTCTTGTATGCAGCAGCTTGAGGTTTTGTATCCAGTCAGCCAACCTGTGCCTCTTTAGAGGACAGTTTAAACCATTCACATTAATTGAGACTATTGATAAGCCTTTCAAGAGTCCAGTGGACATTTTTAATCCTTTTGTGACTGTGGAAGTTGGAATTTGATCAACGTTTTCTGGGTGGGTTTACTTTTGTGGTAGAGGATTACACTGGTCTTTATGGAGGATAGGTCTGAGAATATCCCAGAGAACTGGTTTAGTTATGGCAAATTTCTTCAATATGCGAATGTCACTGAAGTATTTAATTTCTCTGTCATAGATGAAACTCAGTTTAGCTGGGTACAGGATCCTGGGTTGAAAGTTATTTTGTTTTAGGAGATTAAAAGTCGATGACCATCCTCTTCTAGCTTGAAAGCTTTCAGCAGAGAGATTTGCAGTTATTCTAATATTCTTGCCCTTGTAGGTGATGGTTTTCTTTCATCTGGCAGGTTTCAGAATTTTCTCCTTCATATTAACTTTTGTGAAATTGATTATGATGTGTCTGGGGGATGTCTTATTTGGGTTGAGTCGTGTTGGAGTTCTGAAACTGTCTGCTATCTGAATTTCAGAATCTCTTGGCATGTCTGAAAATTTCTCCTTCATAATCTCATGGAGAAGAGACTCTGTGCCTTGTGAAGCCACTTCATTGCTTTCAGGGATCCCTATAAGACGAATATTAGTTTTCTTCGAATTATCCCAGAGCTCTCTGAGAGAGTGATCTGTTTTTGCCCTCCATTTCTCTTCCTCTTTGAGAGTTTGGGAGCATTTGAAAGCTTTGTCTTCAATGTCAGAAATCCTTTCTTCTGCTTGCTCCATTCTGTTACTGAGGGATTCTACTGCATTTCTCAGATCTTTGAGGGCTGCAACTTCTTGTCTCAATATGTCAAAATCTTTGGTCATTTGGTCTTTGAATTTGTTGAATTCTTGAGATATCTTTTGGGTTACTGCTTGGAATTCTAATGTGATCTTATTTGCTATCCAGATTCTGAATTTGATTTCTGACATCTCAGCTATATGTTTGTGCATGGGATCTTGTGCTGTGTCTGCCCCATTGATCCCTGGAGGAATTGATCTGCTCTGATTATTCATATTGTCAGAGTTTTTCTGTTGATTCGCCTCATGATTGTTTTCCACCATTGCCTCTGGCTGTCCTCAGAGTTGGGGAGGTGTCTCTCCAAGATTAGACCCCAGCAGGATCACTCTATTGTTGTTGGACCTTTGTAGGGAGTGACCCTTGTAGTTCCTCTGGGCCTGCCCCAGCCAGGGAGTAATGGTTGTGGAAGCAGCTCCAGATTGTGACACACCCAGATCCAGCAACAGGGCAGGGGGTGGTGTGCACAGTTGGGGAGTGCCTGGCACTCAGTGACTTTTGCACAGAGAGCCCAAGGCTCCAGCAGTCTCTGGCCAGGAAAAGGGCTCTGTGCAGAGGCATGGAGGGCTCCGGAGGGCACATGACTACCAGAGTCCCAGGCCAGATGAGCAGGCCGGTGTGGAGGCAGGGAGGGTACAGGAGGGAGGATGCAGGGTTGCACGGCTCCTGCAGTTCCTGGTCACAGCATATGGAGGCCCGTCAGGCACGGCTCACGGGTCAGAGGTCACGTCACAGCTCTCATGGAGATCTGGGCGGTGCCAAGCCCAGGAGTTTGAGGTTGCTATGAACTGTGACACCCCGGCACTCTACCCAGGGCAACAGCCCAAGGCTCCAGTGTGCCAAAACTGGTCTCATTCTGCCCCTGAGGGTTGAGGCTGTAAGACAGCTCAGTCCCCACCTTTAGGCTGCTCAGTCACTAGATTACTAGCTCCCGCCCAATCCTTGCTCTGCAACCCTGAGGGTGGAGCTTGCTGGGGCAGTTCTCTCACAATGGCTCCCTGCGGCCCACAGCCAAACACTATTAGCTCCTTCCTGCTCAGCAGCTCAGTCTGGGCCCTAGACAATGCCCAAAGTTCTCTGCATTCCTGCTCAGTTCAACTGAGTTGCAAGTCCAAAAACACCGAAACAGTTCACAGGTAAGGCCTTTCCGGTTTGCAGTCTCACTGCTGCTTGTACTTACGGCTGCTGGTGGAATTAGGTTCATCAAACACACACAACCACTTGCCACTTTTACACTGTTTTTGTCCTCTTGGAGTCATGAAGTCCCTTGCTGACTCCCTGTATCCTCAAAGGGATGATTATAGGCAGATCCCACCAGCCAGAGATGCCTGGAATCTTGTCTTCCCAGACTCACTGTCTTCAACTGGTTTCCTGCACTTTTTAATCAAAGAATTGGATGGTCTAATCATTGTTCATTCTAAGTCATTTTGTTTTCGTCCCTGGCACAATAAATGAACAAAGGTTTTAGGAAGCTCATTTCCTGTGTGGAATTAGAGAAGACTACATGAGCATATGTGAAAGGGCTCTTTAACAACTACGGTTGTGTCTGGCCCCCTTGGATAAGCCTGTGTTTAGAGATTACTCGAGCTACACAGCTGAGACCTAAGATTGGTGATTGCAATCAGCAGTCGGTGGATAATTAATGAAGAGGTGGTAAAAAGGCTGTTGAAAGGGGTGCTTCTGACCCACAACCTATAGTTGAGAATGGGGATAGCATTTCTGAACTGCAGACAGACAGGCAAGGAGTAGGCACCAGAAGAGGGAGCCAAAATGGCTTCAATCCCAGAACAGAATTACCACTGGCCTCCCTGGGAATGTAGGGCTGAGCTCAGGAAGCAGGAGAAAGTCAGAGAGTGCATAATACCGTGATCATCTTCCCACAGAAGATCAGTGCTCTGGTCTAATTGCTGGAGAAGTGAAGGAAGGAGAATGGGAGGGCTCAGGGAACATGACTGGGACCATCATATCTCAGGGCCAAAGGCCTCCAAGAATAAGAAGAGAGCCCCATGTGAAATACCCAGGTGCTAAACCAAAGGCCCCTATCTCAGCCACAGTCTGCAGTTCTGATGCTGTGTGCACGTGGATGGCATGTCATCAGCTGCTCCCTACCCAATTTGAGTGCAGCCGGGTCAGCGTGCATGAGATCAGTTCAGACCTGGGCAGCACATCAGGGAGCACACCCACAATGCCCCCCTGAGTCTGGGCCTGACAGCGGCAGGAATCCAACAGTTATTAATGACTGCAATCAGAACTTAAGTGGAAACAGAAGGGCACGCCTATTCAGCCCTTTGAAGGCTGGACCAGTTTCTAATTTTCCTTGTTATTCTAAAGAACCATTTTTGAGCTAATGTATGAGACAGAACACGGATGCAAATTCCAACCTATTTATTAAAGAGAAATGTGAATTATCTTCCTTTCTATGTTTAAAATAATCCTGAACTACATATATCAGACCCAGTCATCCCAAGTGAGTCCTTTTATGCCCATAAATGTGATGTGCAAAGCCAAAATCTCCAGAAAAATCCTGGCCTTTCTTCTAGGCTCTAAGTGTGGAGAAAACTCCACAGACCTGCAGCAGATATTAAAAATAATCATAGAGCTAGGCCTTGGTTCTAGGAATTAGAATTCTGGAATTAGAAAACCCAGACCTAGGAGAGGGGCAAGATGGCCGACTGGAAGCAGCCTCCAACAGAAGCTCCTATCTGGAGAGAAGGATAATGTCCAGAAAGTACCCAATTAAGGTGAAGACAGAGAGCCCAGCCAAGAGAGAAGTGAGATAACTGCAGGTCACCCCTGCTGAGACAAGCTGCGATTCCAAGACAACAAACTTCAGGTAGAAAATTCATCCAAAAGGAAAAGTGCCCAACCCCTCCCCCAAGAAAGCTATGGGTTGTTGTTGTTGTTGTTGTTGTTGTTTTTCTTTTTCTTTTCACTCTTCATTTGCTTCTGTAGGTTTTCTACAGGTGAGTAGTGAACTGAGAATCTCTTGTCTCACCCAACGGGTGAGAGCAATGGGAAGAGGGAACTACTTCCTCCAGAGGGACCCTGCAATGACTCTGAACACTGTCTTACCAGGCAGAAGAATTGAACTAACATTTTCCCTGCCATTCTGAACTTCCAGTCCACCCCTGCCCCCTCACCCAATAAACCAGAACTCTAACCCCTGCAGAGACTGAGGGAGGAGGCTCATGAGCAGCGCCCCATTCCCCCAGCCTGCCTGACCAAGTGCCCCAATCCCCACCTGACCAGACTCACCTGGAGCCCTGTGCCTGCACCCTCCCCTGGTGCCCTCCCTGCCTCTGCACCGCACTCACCTAACTAGAGACTGCTGATGCCGTGCACTGCGCCCGCCCTGCCTCCATGCCAGGCCCCTGCCTTACCAGAATCACGAGTTGAGTAGTGCTCTCCTTGCTGAAGTCACTGGGTACTGGACACTGCCAGAATTGTGTGCAGCATCCCCTGCCCTGCTTCCGGATCTGTATGTACCACACTCCTGGAGCTGCTCCTGCAGCCAGAATTCTCTGGCTTTGGAAGTGGCAGAGGAACCACACAGGGTCACTTCCCACAAAGATCCAGCAACAATAGAGTGATCATGCCAAGGTCTAATCTTGGAGAAACACCTCCCCAAATCTGTGCACTGCCAGAGGAAACCAGAACTCACTCTATAGGGATACAGGTGCTGCAGAGAAGAAGGGACAAAGGTGAGGTGGCTGAGGGAGGAAAGCATTTGCTGTCCTGGCACCCCCAGGATTAGACTGAGCCCAAGTGGAACACTCACCAGTGGCTGTTGAACACCCAAGACAGGCAGGCCTCAGCGCCCCCAGCTGGCTGGTAGGCGAGGGCAGTGGCCAGGCCTCGGGGGCATTGACCTTCCTTTGACTCTGACAGGTGCTAAGTCCTGGCACTTCAGCTTATTTGAGGGAGCAGGACTGCAACCCTGTGGGGTCACCAGTGACTGGGTGTGAAAAAGGAGCAAAGTGGAGAAAGAGACTCAGCCTCCTGGTCCTACTGTGCTATCGCACAGGCCTTTCTGACTCGAGAGAGCACCAGAGAGAGCCAAATCTGAGCAGCCAGTAGACCTCTGCTATCTAGCTGCTGGAGACCTTTCGAACAGCACGTACTGACTGGGTCAATTGGTTTGGAACCCCTAACTTGGGACAATCACCCAAGGACCCTCTCGGGTGGCACCCTGGTTGTGTAGTAACAGGAAGGGTTGATTTTCCCATTCCAGTTGTTGTCTGGGGGGTGGGATTTCTTAATTGCTTGTATTTCTCCACAGCTGAGACTTCACCAGAGTCACTGATCTACCAGGATCGGACAAGAACCAGCTGAATACAAGACTGAGCCACCTAACCCCACCACACCAAGCAGGTTTCCTCAGCCTCAGACTGTAATACTATACAGGTCCTTTGCAAAGCTAAAGGGGAAAAAGCTGTAATCATCAGTCCCAGATCCTTAACAAAGGGCTGGTTAACCACAACTCCAGGAAACCCCAATCCAATTTCACCTTACCTGACCACCTAGCCAACAGTGAAAAACAATCATGAGGCGAAATCAGCAGAAAACCTCTGGCAACATGAATAGTCAGAGTAGATCTACTCCCCAGAGTAGATCAATGATAAAGCAGACACAGCACAAGATCACATCCACAAACAAATGGCTGAGATGTCAGAAATCAAGTTCAGAGTTTGGATAGCAAATAAGATCAACAAAATGGAGGAAATGATGAAATTAGAATTCAAAGCAGAAATTCAAAAGATGTCTCAAGAATTCAACAAATTTAAAGACAAAATGACCAAAGATTTTGACACATTGAAGCAAGAATTTGCAGCCCTCAATGATCTGAAAAGTTTTTGAGATAACTCAGATAGTAAAAGAGGCAGAAAAGAAGAGAGAGAAAGCAGAACGTTCACTGTCAGAATTATGGGACTTTATGAAGCGTTCCAACATACGAGTTATAGGAATTCCAGAAGGGGAAGAAGAATGCCCCAGAGGAATGGAAGCCATACTAGAGAATATTATAAAAGAAAATTTCCCAAATATCACCAAAGAGTCTGACACACTGCTTTCAGAGGGCTATTGGACCCCAGGTCGCCTCAACTCTAACCGAGCTTCTCCAAGACACATTGTGATGAACCTGTCCAAAGTCAAGACAAAAGAAAAGATTCTGCAAGCTGCCAGGAGTAAGCGCCAGTTGACCTACAGGGGCAAATCCATCAGAGTGACCGCAGACTTCTCTAATGAAACTTTCCAAGCAAGAAGACAATGGTCATCTACCTTTAATCTACTTAAACAGAACAATTTCCAGCCCACAATTCTGTACCCTGCTAAGCTAAGCTTGAAAATTAACAGAGAAATCAAATCATTTACGGATATACAAACATTGAGGAAATTCGCCACAACAAGACCAGCTCTACAGGAAATACTTCAACCTGTTCTGCACACTGACCACCACAATGGATCAGCAGCAAAGTAAGAACTCAGAAATTAAAGGACAGAACCTAACCTCCATACTGATGCAAAAGATAAAACTAAGCAATGGACTCTCACCAAATAAGACGAATAGAATACTACCACACTTATCAATTATCTCAATAAATGTTAATGGCTTGAATTCCCCACTGAAGAGACATAGATTGGATGACTGGATTAAAAAACACAAGCCATCCATTTGCTGTCTGCAAGAAACACACCTGGCTTCAAAAGAGAAATTAAAGCTCCGAGTCAAGGGTTGGAAGACAATTTTTCAGGCAAATGGAATTCAGAAGAAAAGAGGAGTTGCAATCGTATTTTCAAATACATATGGATTTAAAGCAACTAAAGTCAAAAAAGACAAAGATGGTCACTTTATACTGGTCAAGGGAAAAATACAACAAGAAGACATTTCAATTCTAAATATCTATGCACCCAATTTAAATGCTCCCAGATTCTTGAAACAGACCTTACTCAGTCTGAGCAATATGATATCTGATAATACCATCATAACAGGGGACCTTAACACTCCTCTTACACAGCTGGACAGATCCTCTAAACAGAAATTAAATAAGGATATAAGAGACTTAAATGAGACCCTAGAACAACTGTGCTTGATAGACGCATATAGAACACTCCATCCCAAAGATAAAGAATATACATTCTTCTCATCACCCCATGGAACATTCTCCAAAATTGATCATATCCTGGGACACAAAACAAATATCAACAGAATCAAAAGAATTGAAATTTTACCTTGTATCTTCTCAGACCATAAGGCACTAAAGGTGGAACTCAATTCTAACAAAAATGCTCAACCCCACACAAAGGCATGGAAACTAAACAATCTTCTGTTGAATAACAGATGGGTGAAGGAAGAAATAAAACAGGAAATCATTAACTTCCTTGAGCATAACAACAATGAAGACACAAGCTACCAAAACCTGTGGGATACTGCAAAAGCAGTTTTGAGAGGAAAATTCATCGCTTTAGATGCCTACATTCGAAAAACAGACAGAGAGCACATCAACAATCTCACAAGAGACCTTATGGAATTGGAAAAAGAAGAACAATCTAAGCCTAAACTCAGTAGAAGAAAAGAAATATTCAAAATCAAATCAGAGATCAATGAAATTGAAAACAAGAGAATCATTCAGAAAATTAATGAAACAAGGAGTTGGTTTTTTGAAAAAATAAATAAAATAGATAAACCATTGGCCAGACTAACGAGGAATAGAAAAGTAAAATCTCTAGTAACCTCAATCAGAAATGATAAAGGGGAAATAACAACTGATCCCACAGAGATACAAGAGATCATCTCTGAATACTACCAGAAACTCCATGCCCAGAAATTTGACAATGTGAAGGAAATGGATCAATATTTGGAATCACACCCTCTCCTTAGACTCAGCCAGGAAGAAATAGAGCTCCTGAACAGACCAATTTTCAGCACTGAGATCAAAGAAACAATAAAAAAGCTTCCAACCAAAAAATGCCCTGGTCCAGATGGCTTCACTCCAGAATTCTATCAAACCTTCAAGGAAGAGCTTATTCCTGTACTGCAGAAATTATTCCAAAAAATTGAGGAAGAAGGAATCTTCCCCAACACATTCTATGAAGCAAACATCATCCTGATACCAAAACCAGGAAAAGACCCAAACAAAAAGGAGAATTTCAGACCAATCTCACTCATGAACATAGATGCAAAAATTCTCAACAAAATCCTAGCCAATAGATTACAGCTTATCATCAAAAAAGTCATTCATCATGATCAAGTAGGCTTCATCCCAGGGATGCAAGGCTGGTTTAACATACGTAAGTCTATAAACGTTATCCACCATATTAACAGAGGCAAAAATAAAGATCACATGATCCTCTCAATAGATGCAGAAAAAGCATTTGATAAAATCCAGCATCCTTTTCTAATTAGAACACTGAAGAGTATAGGCATAGGTGGCACATTTCTAAAACTGATTGAAGCTATCTATGACAAACCCACAGCCAATATTTTACTGAATGGAGTAAAACTGAAAGCTTTTCCTCTTAGAACTGGAACCAGACAAGGTTGTCCTCTGTCACCTTTACTATTCAACATGCTGCTGGAAGTTCTAGCCAATACAATTAGGCAAGACAAGGAAATAAAGGGAATCCAAATGGGAGCAGAGGAGGTCAAACTCTCCCTCTTTGCTGACGACATGATCTTATACTTAGAGAACCCCAAAGACTCAACCACAAGACTCCTAGAAGTCATCAAAACATACAGTAATGTTTCAGAATATAAAATCAATGTCCACAATTCAGTAGCCTTTGTGTACACCAATAACAGTCAAGATGAGAAGCTAATTAAGGACACAACTCCCTTCACCATAGTCTCAAAGAAAATGAAATACCTAGGAATATACCTAACGAAGGAGGTGAAGGACCTCTATAAAGAAAACTACGAAATCCTCAGAAAGGAAATAGCAGAGGATATTAACAAATGGAAGAACATACCATGCTCATGGATGGGAAGAATCAACATTGTTAAAATGTCTATACTTCCCAAATCAATCTACCTATTCAATGCCATTCCTATCAAAATACCAACATCTTACTTTCAAGATTTGGAAAAAATGATTCTGCGTTTTGTATGGAACCGGAAAAAAACCCGTATAGCTAAGGCAGTTCTCTGTAACAAAAATAAAGCTGGGGCATCAGCATACCAGATTTTAGTCTGTACTACAAAGCCATAGTGCTCAAGACAGCATGGTACTGGCACAAGAACAGACACATAGACACTTGGAATCGAATTGAAAACCAAGAAATGAAACTAACATTTTACAACCACCTAATCTTTGATAAACCAAACAAGAACATACCTTGGAGGAAAGACTCCCTATTCAATAAATGGTGTTGGGAGAACTGGATGTCTACATGTAAAAGACTGAAACTGGACCCACACCTTTCCCCACTCACAAAAATTGATTCAAGATGGATAAAGGACTTAAACTTAAGGCATGAAACAATAAAAATCCTCCAAGAAAGCATAGGAAAAACACTGGAAGATATTGGCCTGGGGAAAGACTTCATGAAGAAGACTGCCATGGCAATTGCAACAACAACAAAAATAAACAAATGGGACTTCATTAAACTGAAAAGCTTCTGTACAGCTAAGGAGACAATAACCAAAGCAAAGAGACAACCTACACAATGGGAAAGGATATTTGCATATTTTCAATCAGACAAAAGCTTGATAACTAGGATCTATAGAGAACTCAAATTAATCCACATGAAAAAAGCCAACAATCCCTTATATCAATGGGCAAGAGACATGAATAGAACTTTCTCTAAAGACGACAGATGAATGGCTAACAAACACATGAAAAAATGTTCATCATCTCTATATATTAGAGAAATGCAAATCAAAACAACCCTGAGATATCATCTAACCCGGGTGAGAATGGCCCACATCACAAAATCTCAAAACTGCAGATGCTGGCGTGGATGTGGAGAGAAGGGAACACTTTCACACTGCTGGTGGGACTGCAAACTAGTACAACCTTTCTGGAAGGAAGTATGGAGAAACCTCAAAGCACTCAAGCTAGACCTCCCATTTGATCCTGCAATCCCATTACTGGGCATCTACCCAGAAGGAAGGAAATCCTTTTATCATAAGGACACTTGTACTAGACTGTTTATTGCAGCTCAATTTACAATCGCCAAAATGTGGAAACAGCCTAAATGCCCACCAACCCAGGAATGGATTAACAAGCTGTGGTATATTTATACCATGGAATACTATTCAGCCATTAAAAAAAATGGTGACTTTACATCCTTCGTATTAACCTGGATGGACATGGAAGACATTATTCTTAGTAAAGCATCACAAGAATGGAGAAGCATGAATCCTATGTACTCAATTTTGATATGAGGACAATTAATGACAATTATGGTTATGGGGGGGGACAGAAAGAGGGAAGGACTGAGGTGGGTGGGGCCTTGGTGTGTGTCACACTTTATGGGGGCAAGACATGATTGCAAGAGGGACTTTACCTAACAATTGCAATCAGTGTAACCTGGCTTATTGTACCCTCAATGAATCCCCAACAATAAAAAAAAAAAAAAATTCTCGTAGACACATTATAATTACCCTCACTAAAGTTAATATGAAGGAGAAAATTCTGAAAGCTGTAATATGTAAGAAAACCATAACATACAAGGGTAAGAACATTAGAATGACTGCAGATCTCTCCACTGAAACCTTTCAAGCTAGAAGAGAGTGGTCATCGACCTTTAATCTCCTTAAAGAAAATAACTTTCAACCCAGGATCCTGTATCCGGCTAAACTGAGTTTCATCTATGGTGGAGAAATTAAATACTGTAATGACATTCACATGTTAAAGAAATTTGCCATGACTAAACCAGCTCTTCAGGATATTCTCAGACCTATCCTCTATAATTAACAACACAATCCTCCACCACCAAAGTAAACTCACTCAGAAATGTTTGATCAAATTCCAACTTCCACAGTGGTGAAAGGATTAAAAATGTCCAGTGGACTTTCGAAAAACTCAATACCCAAAACTCTATCTGGCTTATCATTACTCTCAATTAATGTGAATGGCTTAAATTGCCCTCTAAAGAGACACAGGTTGGCTGACTGGATACAAAAACTCAGGCCAGACATCTTCTGCATTCAAGAATCTCACCTTACCTTAAAAGATAAACATAGACCCAGGGTGAAGGGATGGTCATCTGTAATTCAGGCAAATGGAAGTCAGAAAAAAGCCAGTGTTGCAATTTTATTCGCAGATACAATAGGCTTTAAACCAATCAAAGTAAGAAAAGACAATGATGGTCACTTCTTATTTGTTCAGAGCAACACTCAACATGATGAGATTTCAATTATCGACATTTATGCACCCAACCAGAATGAGCCTCAATTTATAAGAGAAACTCTAACTGACATGAGCAGCTTGATTTCCCCCAGCACTATAATTGTTGGAGACTTTAACACTCTTCTGGCAGTGTTTGATAGATCCTCAAAAAAGAAGCTAAGCAAAGAAATTTTAGAATTAAACTTAACCATTCAACATTTGCATCTAATAGACATCTACAGAAGGTTTCATCCTAACAAAACCGAATACACATTCTTCTTATCAGCCCATGGTTCATCCTCCAAAATTGATCACATTTAGGGTCACAAGTCTAACCTCAGCAAATTTTTAAAAATAGAAATCATTCCTTGTATTTTCTTGGACCGTAATGGAATAAAAGTTCAACTCAGTAACAACAGGAATCTCCACACGCATACAAAAACATGGAAACTAAAAAACCTTATGCTGAATGATAGCTGGGTCATAGATGAGATTAAGAAGGAAATTACCGAATTCTTGGAACAAAACAATAATGAAGAAATGAACTATCAGAACCTCTGGGATACCACTAAGTCAGTTCTAAGAGGAAAAATTTATAGCATTGCAAGCCTTCCTCAATAGAGCGGAAAGAGAGGAAGTCAATAACTTAATGGGATATCCCAAGCAACTGGAAAAGGAAGAACTTTCCAACTCTAAACCCAGCAGAAGAAAAGAAATAATTAAAATTAGAGCAGAACTAAATGAAATTGAAAACAAAAGAATCATGCAACAGATCAACCAATCAAAGAGTTGGTTTTTTTGAAAACGTCAATAAAATAGATAAAACTTTGGCTAACCTAACCAGAAGTAGAAGAATAAAATCCCTAATTTCATCAATCAGAAATGATAAAGGCCAAATAACAACAAACTCCTCAGAAATTCAAAAAATCCTTACTGAATACTACATAAAACTCTAGATGTTAACAAATGGAAAAATATACCATGCTCATGGCTGGGAAGAATCAACATTGTTAAAATGTCTATACTACCTAAAGCAATTTACAGATTTAACACGATCCCTATTAAAGCACCTCTGTCATATTTTAAAGACCTGAAAAAATTAGTACTTTGTTTTATATGGAAACAGAAAAAACTTCGAATAGTCAAGACATTACTCAGAAATAAAAACAAATTGAGAGGAATCACGCTTCCAAACTTCAGACTATACTATAAATCGATAATGATCAAAACAGCATGGTACTGGCACAAAAATAGAGAGGTAGGTGTATGGAACAGAATTGAAATCCAAGAGGTGAACCCAGACACTTATCATCATTCGATTTTTGACAAGCCTATTAAAAATATAAATTGGGGGAAAGATTCCGTATTCAATAAATGGTGCTGGATGAATTGGCTGGCAACTTGTAGAAGCCTGAAACTGGACCCACACCTTTCTCCTCTAACAAAAACTGACTCTCACTGGTTAAAGGACTTAAACTTAAGACATGAAACTATAAATATTCTTAGAGAGAGTGCAGGGGAAACGCTTGAAAAAATTGGTCTGGGAGAATACTTCATGAGGAAGACACCCCTGGCAATTGAAGCAACATCAAAAATACATTACTGGGATCTGATCAAATTAAAAAGCTTCTGCACTGCCAAGAACACACTAAGTAAAGCAAACAGACAGCCCTCAGAATGGGAGAGGATTTTTGCAAGTTATATTTCCAACAAAGGTCTAATAACCAGAATCCACAGAGAACTCAAACTTATTACTAAAAAACAAGTGATCCCATTTCATGGTGGGCAAAAGACATGAACAGAAGCTTCTCTGAAGAAGACAGGCACGTGGCCTACAGACACATGAAAAAAATGCTCATCATTTTTAATCATCATAGAAATGCAAACCAAAACCACTCTGAGATACCATCTAACTTCAGTAAGAGTAGCCCACATCACAAAATCCCAAAAGTACAGATGTTGGCGTGGATGTGGAAAAAAGGGAACACTTTACTGCTGGTGGGAATGCAAGCTAGTCTGTTCCTTTTGGAAGGAAGTTTGGAGAACACTCAGGGATCTAAATGTAGACCTGCCATTTAATCCTGCAATTTCTCTTCTAGGTGTATATCCGAAGGACCAAAAATCATTTGGCAATAAAGATATTTGCACCAGATTATTCATTGCAGCTCAATTCATAATTGCCAAGTCATGAAAGAAGCCCAAGTGCCCACCGACCCATGAATGGATTAATAAATTGTGGTATATATATACCATGGAATACTATGCAGCAGTAAAAAAAAAATGGAGACTTTATCTCCTTTATGTTTACATGAATGGAGCTGGAAAACATTCTTCTTAGTAAAGTATCTCAGGAATGGAAAAAAAAGTATCCAATGTACTCAGTACTATTGTGAAACCAATTTATAATAACTCACATTTGCATATGAAAAAGGAAACACAACTTTAGCCTAGGATGAAGGGGGGAAGGGGAGGGAGAGGAGAAGGGAGAGGGTGGAAGGGATTGTAGGGGATAGTAGGGGGACCACACCTATGGAGCACATTGCAAGTACAAGTTGGATCTATCATGTGTAGAACACAAATGTCCTAATGCTACAATTGGGTAAATGAGGTGAAAGCTATGCTGATTAGAATGATGTAAGCACTCCAATTTGTACAAATAATCAACACACTGAAAATGGCATAAATGTATTTATGATCTATGTACAAAATACTTAATTAAAAAATAAATAAATAACAGAGACCAGGAAAAAAAAAAAACCCGGCCCTGGCCAAAAACTGCAAAAAACAAAAAAAGAATTCTGGAATTAACTCTGCTTCTCCCACACCACACTGGGCCACAGGGAACTGTGGAGATATGTAAGGCCTTGTGATGCCACAACAGGCCGACCAAGAGGAACTTCTGGCCAAGATACACAAACATTTACTGAGCACCTACTTTACACTAGGCATGTAATATATCAGACCTAATGCCTGCCTCCAAAGGCCCTCCGAGAGAGATATGCATAAAAAGATCATTTGAAAACAGTATGTTTGCAAACCACACAGGTATGAATCAATAAAGTCTATTGGCCCTTCACGAAGAAAGGAGGAAAGTTAACAAAGGAACTTCTCATGAAGGAGGTGGCCCTGAAGCCTAAGAATGAAGAAAGAGTACAATAAAGATGAAACGCTGTATTATTTGTAAAAATAAAGTCATTCTTCTTAGAGCATAATGGAAAAATAATAACAGTTGGGGAAGAAACCTTCTTCCACCCTAGCTCAGCAATTATTTGAGTAAAGCAACAAGATGGCAGAAGGTCAGGAGGAAAGGCAGTAATGTCAGAACTATGCAAAAATGAATAGCTCTTCTTCAGTGATGACAGGAAGGGTGACATCAGCATGAAGGGGAGATTCTCTTGGGCACCTGCAGTGCCCTCCCTGAAGGGACAGGCTGTATTTCCCGGAGGGAAATAGGAGAGGGAAACGTCGACCAGCACAGGACACCCCACCAGCCCTCTTCCTCCAGGCCCACACTTGGCCTCTCTCTCTAACTGCATCAGGGCCATGAAGAGATGTCCCAGCTCACAAGGGCCCTAGCCTCAAAGCATCAGACACGTACAGAGTAAATGCTCACTATGCTGGCCCTGTACTAGTTTCCTAGCTCATATCTGAGAACTATAGCAAAACATTAACTGTCCAGGCTTGGGATATAACAGCTTTAAGAGCAGGAAGACATGGGCTGCAAAAGAGTTCACTTAGGTCTTCAGGACCCCACAGGGAAAGGATGTGCTTGGGGAAAAGAGCCAGAGACCCAGACAATTCGTTGTTTATGTTGTGGAACAAGGGAGAAAGGAATGTCCTGGAAGCAAACAAGGATTATTATTGTGTAGTGGCTGGGAAACTCGGGGAGCACATGAGAAATAGGAATTCACACTACATGTGTGTATCAAAATATCACATGTGCCCCATAAAAAATGAACAATTGTTATGAGTCCATAAAAAGGTAGCTTTGTTAAGGGATTTACATGCAATAAAATTCACTCATTTTTAAAGCCCCATTCCACCAAGGTTCCCTCCTTTTTCCCAGAGTTATGGGGGAGGGGTGCAGGGGGGTGGTCACAGCATTGAAGGAGGGTGGGGATCTGGTCTTCTGTTTTTATCTACCCACACTGGCATAAGCTCCGATGTTCTTTCGGCACCTCTCATTCCCAGCTATTAGCTCCATTCAGGTTTGACTGGCCCAGCCACTTTCAAACCACTCTGCAGTGACTAGGAATTAATTCTGCTTCTCCCACACCACACTGGGCCACAGGGAACTATGGAGATATGTAAGACCCTGTGATGCCACAACAGGCTGGCCAAGAGGAACTTCTGACCAAGATACACAAGCCAGTCCCTTCTTCTCTGTGATATGCCCACTTTTCTGGGGTTCCAGAATGAAATGAAAATAATGGCCCCAGTGAAATGAACCATGTGAGACTCACTACCTCACTGATCATAGCTAGGCAGGTGTATCAGTTGCGATGCCTTCAGATATAAGTGCATTCGTTATCTTTTACTGTATAACAAATTACCCCAGAACTTAGTGGCTTAAAAAATAAACATTTATTTTCTGCAAGTCAGGAATTAGTAGTGACCTAGTTTGGTGCTAGGTCAGACTCTCTCATGAGGTTGGTGTCAAGATGTCAGCAGGGGCCACCATCATCAGAAGGTTTGTCTGGGGCTGGAGAACTTGCTTTCAAGATGGCGCACTCACATTCTTGCAAGTTAGTGCTGGTGTTGGCAAGCAGCCTCCAGTCCTCACCCCATGGACCTCTTCACAGGGCTGTTTGAGTGTCCTCATGACATGGCAGCTAACTTCTCCAGAGTGAGTGATCCAAAAGGGAAAGCAAGGAGGAAGACACAATGCTTCCATGTGGCTATATCAGTCATCTTGGCCTCTGTCACTTAAATCAGCTGAGATCCCAAGAGCTCAGAATTAAGGGGTTAGAACCTCGGTTGGGAAGGAGATGAGAAAACAAAAGAGGGAAATAGGACAGGGAAACATTGGCCAGCACAGGACACCTCACCAGCCCTCTTCCTCCAGGCCCACACTTGGCCTCCCTCTCTAACTGCATCAGGGCCATGAAGAGATGTCCCAGCTTACAAGGGCCCTAGGCCTTGGAGCATCAGACACGTGCAGAGTAAATGCTCACTATGCTGGGCCCTGTATTAGTTTCCTAGGCTGCTATAATAAAATACCACAAACTAAAAGGTTTAAAACAACAAGAATTTATTGTCTCACAGTTCTGGAGGCTAGAAGTTCAAAATCCAGGTATTGGCAGGGCCATGTTCCCTCTGAGACTCTGCGTAGAATAACTCCTGGCCTCTTCCTAGCTTCTGGTCCAGTCATCAATCTTTGGCAATGCATGGCATGCACCTATGTCATTGTAACCTCTGTCTCTGTCATCACATGGCCTTCTCCTTATGAGTCTCTGCCTTCGATGGTGTTTTTCCTTTCTTGTAAGGACAGCAGTCACATTGGATTAGGGCCACCTTAGTGATCTGATCTTAACTCAATCACATCTGCAAAGATGCTATTTACAAACAAGGTCATATTCATATGTCCCAGCGTTGGGATTTCAACATATCTTTTAGGGGGACACAATTGAACCCATGGCGGCCCTTTTCATTAGTTCCTCCTCCAGGGCTTTTAGCAACAGCTGATGAGCACCTGCAGTGCCCTCCCTGAAGGGACAGGCTATATTTCCCAGTCTAGTCTCATGGATATGGAAGGTAAAACCCGGAATCTCCTGTCCTCTGGTCCTTCAAGAATGTAATATGCAGGCTTCCCTATGGCCACAGGGTTGGTGATTTCACTGCTAAACTGGGCTGTGTACTAAGCGCTCACCCTGTCTAATGACTTCCTGAATCAGGGAGATGTACAGAAGCTGCATTGGACTCTGGCAGCACAAAGCTAGCCCCTTCCTCTCTCAGGGGAGGCCTTTGTTTCCTCATCTGTAAGGTCTACAGAGACTTCAGTATCTGACAGTGTTCAGTGGGCACATGTGGCCCAAATCAGATACACATCCAAATTCTCAGGTAATATACAGCTTTAGCGGGTATCCCTTGAGACCTGAAGAAAGGCTCATTAGAGCTATTAAAGCACCTCCCCAGGGACAGTGTGTGTTTTAACAGGCGTATGCAGATTCTGCACTGAGACTGTAAGGAGGCTACTGCTCTTCTCTTCCCAGGGTCCAGGGCTTTGTGTTCATACAGAATGTCCAGGTACCTGTGAAGGCATCCCTTTACACACACACACACACACACACACACACACACACACACACACACGAGGAGGCATGGAGAGTGAGAGCAATGGGGAGGAAGTGGGGATGGGGTGGGGGTGGGATGTCTGACTCACAGGAGGGCTGGGTTAGTTCACTGTGCTCAGTCACGCAGCTAACAGGGTTCTCTCTCCTTCAATCTGCAACTGCACGAAGCTAAACAGCTTTCCCTATAGATGGAAGGAAAAGAACCTGTGGCCCAGCAGGACTGAAATGACACGACTACTGAGACCTGCAGGGGTCAGTAGGGCCACCCAAGGACCATGTCCAAAGGCCGTGGAGTCCTCTAGGGCAGCCAGGTCGAACCCAGCAATCAGCAATAAGCAGCATTCAGTAAGGACTGCTAGAGGCCAGGGATCGAGGAAACAGGACCAAGCTCCCTCAGGACCAAGTCCCGTGAAGACGAGGCAGGCTGGTTAATACCGGGGCAGGGCTCTCAGCTCAGTCTGGAACCTCCACACCCAGCAAGGAATCGTACTGATGGGGTAAATGCTGATTGTATGAGACAGACAGACAAAGGTTAGAGTTTGGGGGGGGGGGGTGGAGGAAATGGGAAGAAAAAGAAGAGGAGAAAGGAGAAGGAGGAGGAAAGAATGGGAAGGAGGAGGTGAAAAGGGAGGAAGAAAGGAGGACAGGAGCCCACTGATAAAAGACCAGCTGTGTAGCAGGGGTGGAGACACTTTGCCTCAGTGGGCTGTGGGACTCAGGGCTCCTCCACCCACATGAAATGTCAAGCCCCTAATTGGCAGTTCCAGACCCACCCCCCAGTAGGTCAAGGTCCCCAGGGGTCTTCTTGCCTCTGGGGCAGATGGGCTCAGGGTCCCCATAGGACTCAAGGCCAGCAATAGAGCCTGTACTGTGCCTGTGTCAACCTGTTCCGCAGGGTCCCCTAGAGAGGGCGCCCTTGTCCACCCTCTCCAGCCAGTCTTCGCTGAGCAAGCCTATCTGTTGGTAAAAGACAGTGTAGTGAGAGAACAAGAGCCAGACTCAGAGATCTGGGCTTGAATCCTAACCTTACCACGAAGGCTGGCCCAGCTTCTTAACACTGAGCAGGTTATGCAGCCAAACTCAGCCACTATTTCTTCATCTGTCAAATGGTTGTTGTGGGGAATAAATGAGATAATGTATGTGAGTAGTATAAGTGATTAGCAATAGTGCCTGACACACAATACGCACTATATGTACATATATACACACATACACACATATATATATTCCATTGCTCTCATATACAAATAAGTTGACTCTCAGGTAAGAAAAAAGAAAAATAAGTAGAGCTTAGAAGGGCAAAGTGAGGATTGTCTGCAGGACAGAACCCAGAGTCAGTCTGAAAGCCTCTCAATTTGGCAGCTAAAATTTCACACAGCCAATGCACCTGCAACCCCCAAAGGCCCTGCTTCTATATCTAGAAATTGGAAATTCAGATTGCAAGAAGCTTCTTTTTCCAGGTCAAAGGAGTCTGCTCATCCTAGTAACAGCCCTGGAAAAACACCAGACTAGAGAAAGGGTCTCCTTGCTGCCTCACTCACTTGTTCCCAACTAAGTAGAATTTCGTGGCTTCTGTCCCAGAAGACAGATCACTGCCTCTCCTCCTCCCTGGGAGATTGGGGTGCACAGGGCATGCCAGTCATGGAGGCCTCTAGACTGGCACCCCTTCTACCCCCCACTGAAAATAGGAGATGCCAAAAGAGTGCTTCCCCTTGCAAAGCGTGGACTGCTCCAGGGACGTGCAGCTCAGGCCCCGCTCTCCCTCCTGTGCACTGAGAGAAGTGGAATCAGTTGGCACAGAACAAAAGCTTTTAACCATCTTGTTAAAGCCAGAGCTCCTCAACTAGCTCCCACAGGGCAACTTTTCTCCATTAATGCTGGGGCCAGAGAGCAGAGACAGATACAGGTAAAGCCCTTGGTGTCTCTTAAAGCCTTCAATATATACATCTTGCCTCTACTATTAACCTATTCCAGGTTTCCTCAGAGGCTGGGACCTTTATACCCAGGTTTCTCATACATTTGCCTAGATCAGTGGGTTTTGACCTCTACTGCATCACAACCACCTGGGAAACTTGGGTAAAACAAGACGCCTGAGCCTTACCCTGCACTAACTTACCCAGACTCTCTAGAGCAGCAGTTCTTAACCTGTGGGTTGCAACCCACAGGAACTGTATTAAAGGCTCGTGGCATTAGGAAGGTTGAGGACCACTGCTCTAGTGTATGGAACTCAGGGAATCCATGCTTTTTTAAAAGTTCATGGGGTCCAGGCGGGCTGGCTCATACCTGTAATCCCAGCCTATAATCTTTGTAAGTAGAGGCAAGAGGATCACTTGAGCCCAAGAGTTCAAGGCTTCAGGGAACTATAATCGTGCCACTGCACCCCAAACCTAGAACTTTTAGGCATTTGTCCATAGATTTGCTGGGACCTTCTGAAGGAAGGAAGCTGTTACTTAGGAAACTGTCCCCACACCAACACACATGTCCCCTATGCACATGAACACACAGAGAAACACTTCGCACACATTCAAGAATCAGGAGTGTAGGATGGTATAACTGAGTCACAAGCATGGGCTCCTCTTCAACCCACCACCTGGGGAAGCTCAGTATCTGTGAGAGCAATAATCACCACCCATCCAAGTCTTTACTGTTCACCAAGCCTCCTTCAGAGATGTCAGTGCCTTTAATCTTCTCAGCGTCCTGAGAAGTAGTGATTATTGTTACTATTTTACAGATGAGAAAACTTGAGGCCTGTGGTAGGCAGAATAATGACTCCTCCAAAGATATCTACATTCTAATCCCCAGAACTTGGTGGTTTTGAAAATGGATATAAACCCTTTGAAAAGCATTTTGTGTAAAAAGCCTTTCATCCAGCAACTCCACATCTGGGAATCTGTCCAAGGAAAAACTTATAAATGCAAACATAAAAATCCTTATTAGCCAAAAAAGTTTATCAGAGTTATTATATGTAAAAAATAAAACAATTCAAATTTCTAAAATTAAGGGAAGTCTTAAGTAATATGGCACATCCACTCAATGGAATATATGTAGTCAATAAAAATGTTTGCTCTGACTACATACTAAAAATAGAATACAGATTATGATATAATAGTGAAAATCAGGATTCCAAATTGCATATAAAATATGATTAAAACTATATAAAAACTATGCTTTTTCTTTTTTTTGCAGTTTTTGGCCGGGGCTGGGCTTGAACCCGCCACCTCCTGTGTATGGGGCCGACGCCCTACTCTTTGAGCCACAGGCACGGCCCAAAATCTATGTATTTTTTAAAAGGAAAGAAATGTTGATTATGTTTATCTTTCAGAGGGAAACTATGTTTTTTCCTTTCTATTGTCCAAAATGTATTTATTTTATTAATGCTTTATAAGTGAGTATTATGGTGGATCCCCCCCTCAAAGATAACCACATTCTAATCTCCCAAACCAATGGATATATTACCTTACATGGCAAAAGAGACTTTGCAGGTTAGATTAAGAGGGGGAGAGGATCCTGAATTATCCGGGTGGGCCCAATGTAATCAGAAGGGTTACAAGAGGTTCTCAAGAGAGAAACAAGAGGTTCAGGGTCAAAAAAGGAAGCGTGATGATTGAAGCAGAGATCAGAGTGATATGACCAGAAGCCAAGGAATGCAAGCAGTCTCTAGAAATTGGAAAAGGCAGGGACTGGATTCTCCTGTAAGGCCTCCAGAAGGCTTTGGTTTTAACCCTGCTAAGACTCATTTCAGGCTCAGCACCCATAGCACAGTGGTTACAGCACTGGCCATATGCACCAAGGCTGACGGGTTCAAACCCAACCCAGGCTAGCTAAACAATGACAACTGCAACAAAAAAAATAACCGGGCATTGTGGTGGGTGCTTGTAGTCCCAGCTACTTAGGAGGCTGAGAAAAGAAAATCACTTAAGCCCAAGAGTTTGAGGTTGCTGTGAGCTGTGATACCACAGCACTCTACCAAGGGCAACATAGTGAAACTCTGTCTCAAAAAAAAAAAAAGACTCATTTCAGACTTTTGACACCCAGAGCTGTAAGACAATAAACTTGTGTTGTTTTAAGCCATGGAGTTTATGATAGTTTGTTATGCAAGAAACAGGAAAGTAATATAAGACCCAAATATGTAAAACCCAGAGGAGCTGAGACCAGATATCGTGCTCCTCATACTCCACACTCAGGTGCTCGGAGGCTGAGGCAGGAGGATCACTTGCACACAGGAGTTGGAGGCCAGCCTGGGCAACACAGTGAAACCACATCTCAAAAAAATAAATACCCCAAAGCTCAGAGCTGCACCATAAGGAGAGAAGGAACAGTCCCAGTGTGCATGCGCCCCTTAGGTCTGTGGACTGATTAAACCTGTATCAGTCCCATCTGCTGAGCTTCCCCTCTACAGCAGCGGTTTTCAACCTGTGGGTCATGACCCACAGGAACTGTATTAAAGGCTCGCAGCATTAGGAAGGTTGAGAACCACTGCTCTACAGCCTTTTTCCTGGAGATTAGAGAGTGGTCTACAGACAGGAACAGAAGTACTGATTTAAATGTAAGAGCTCCTCAGCCACCAATGTTTTTATAGCACATCACCATCCATAGCAACAAGATCCAAAATCCTAAAACAGGTGAATGCTGACAATAAATATCTCAAATAGAATGTGAGTTCTACCATTTTTTGAAGTGCTTGCAATCATAAATATCTACTATCCAGTGGGACAGTTTAGGCTCTTTAGCTTTGGGCTATTAAAATGGAGGAACAACAGCAGACCACATTTAAGGGAAGTAATTCCCTTACATTCATGTAGTTCTCCGGACCAGCCACATCAGCAGCATCAGAGAACTTTTTAGAAGCACATTCTGAGGCCCCACTCCAGACCTACGGTAACAAAAACTCTGGGGCTGGCCCTGCCATCTGCTTTAACAAGCTCTCCAGGTGATTCTGATGCACACCAGTTTGAGCACCACTGCCCTATAGGAACTCCAAATGCTAAGAAGATTGTATGTCTGCTATCAAACCAAAAATAACAATTTCCCAGTGTGCAGGTTCAGAGCCAGAGTTTGGAGCCAGACTGGCAAGAAAATTAAGGTGAAATATTAAGGGAACCAGCCTCTTCAGACAATTTTTTTTCTTACAAATTGTGATATAGTGTGCTTGTGCCAACAAATCCCTAATCCCTCCTTCTACCCACATTGGTATCCTTACTTTCCTATTTAAAAGCTCTTAACCCTCCAGTTTTTCAGCCCTACTCCAACCTTCTTCCTGTCCTCCCTCAAGTGATCCCAACCTCCCCTGCTTAAAACTGCCCCCTACTCTGCAAATCTAAAACCCTCCCATTCCCTTTCTTCCTGCAATCCTAAAGTCCCCTCTAGAATGAAACGTCCATGTCAGAACTGCCCACTGGGACTCTCAGAAATAAACCAATCACCATTCTCTGGCCTGAGAATTGTTCACCTCTCCCCTCTCCCTTCTCGGACAGAGACAGGAAGCTGATTTCATGGTTTAGGGTTTGCTCTGCTCTGACAGCCAATGCCGCTACTGAGTTGTGAAGTTGGTAGCCTGGACTGGAAAGTTTTTAGGCTGAGCTGGAGGGACACCATGTGGCCATACTCAGTATGACACCTCAGGATCCAACGCATCTGTTCTTTATGAGGTTGTGCTTTTGTAAAGACGGTGAAACAATGACATTATAGATATTCTTGAGGATAAAAAATATCAAAAATTCACCCACAATCATAATATTATTTTTAATTCTGTTCCTTTTAAACATTTTTCTGAAGATCACAACCACAGCATCCACTCCATGAACATCCCTTTCTTTTCAACAGAAATCTGATCAGCATTTTCCATGCTCATTCAAGATTTTTAATCATTCTCCTCAGTAACAGTCAATAGTAGACCCTCAAGAAATGCTGGTGCAATAACATGGAATGAAGGGGCATTGGACTATTGGGAAGTATATTGGTTAAGAGCACCATTTCTGGAGTAATTAAGGCAGGGGTTCAAAACCCAGCTCTGCTACTTATTAGCTGTGAGACATTGGACATGTGTCCTTACCCTTCTATGTCTCAGTTTTCTCATCTGTCAAATAGGGAAAGAGAAAATGTTACCTACTGTATGGGGATGTACAGTCTCTGTCACACAGAGAACTGAGGTACTGTGTGAGGAAACACTTAACACAGCGCCAGGCCGCAATCACTACCTTAGCATCATTATCAGCATTTAAAAATTCATCCCTGAAAGAACCAGCATAACAGGTAACCACGAAGACCTGCATTGGATGGGATGCCTGAAATTGTGCAGACTAAGAGCAAGCTAGAGGCTGGAAAACACAAAATAGGCAGCCTAGATAGGTGAGTCTTTGGAGACAAGGATCTTGAAGCAGAAAAACAGGATTCCAGGCCAGTTCCTCCTGTCCCTGCTCCTCCATCGCTATGTTGCCATAGGTCCCTGGTTCAGGCTCATCACATCATCTGAAAGAAGGAAAGAGATTACTTATCCCACCTCTATCCAAAACACAATGTGCTTGAAAATGTGGAGAACAAACTTAGGATTCTCACCAGGATACATTACCCCACTAGGTACCTGAGATTCATCCATGGATCCATGGGCAACTCCATTTATAGCTGCCTGAGACCCACCATGTACTCTGCCCCGAAACCTCTCCCTACAGGAAATCATCTCACTGCCTGGGAGTCCCAATGAACAAAAGAAAACAGAAGAAAAATCCAGAGATGCCCTGTAAGAGTATGTAAGAGTATTCTCTCTCTCTGGCATCTTCCTGAGATCCCCTAATATATGTCAGGCCAGAGGATAAAGGATAAATTAGACTCATCTTTTTGTAAAGGAAAGATATCAGGAGAGACACAGGCACATAAACCAACACCTATGATATAGTTTCCTAAATGCTAGAATACAGAGATGTGAGTACATCAGAAACAGGGAAGTGAACCATTAATTCTGCCTGGACAGTCAGGAAAGGCTTCACAGAGATGTCATTTGAGTGATGTAATTGAAGGAGGACCAGATTCTAGGCTGGAGCCATCAGAAAGCTCCAGCCTTATAGCAACCACTGAACATGACAAGGCCTAAACTAGGACAGAGCCCTAGGATCGAGTGAAGGGAAGGGGTGCATCAGAACTCTCTGCAGAGCAACTTAAAATACAGATTCCAAGACTTTTCCCAGACACCCAGATCTAATAAGGCAAAGGAAGGGCCCAGGAATCTGAATATATGGCAAGCCCCACTGCCAGGGTAATCCACATGCCCTCCTCAATAACCCCTAATCACCACTCCTTCTCACCACCTCTGAGGCCTCTGCCTGGAAGGTTCTGCCCATACTGCTCCCACTTGGCAAATGCCTTCTTCTCCTTCAAGATCCAACAGTTCAAACCTCAGTAGTAAACCCTTTCAGGATGCTCACTTTGTGCCACGCACTAAATTACTACTTTATTATTTCATTTAATCCTCTAAACAACCTTAATGAATAAATACGTCTCCTAATAAACCCCCCCTTTTTTTTTTTGAAACAGAGTCTCACTCTGTCACCCTGGGGGTAGAGTGCCGTGGTGTCATAGCTCACAGCAACCTCAAACTCTTGGGCTCAACTGATCCTCTTGCCTCAGCCTTCCAAGTAGCTGGGACTACAGGGACGCACTACAACACCCAGCTACTTTTTCTATTTTTGGTAGAAACCGGGTCTTATTTCACTCTTGCGCAGCCTGGTCTCAAACTCCTGAGCTCAAGCGATCCACCTGCCTCAGCCTCCCAGAATAAACCCCATTCCACAGATGAGGAAACTGAGGCACAGAGTAGTTAAGTAACTGGCCTATAGCTATACTGATGGGATGTGTGTTTTCTGTCTACCCATTAGACAGCTCATAGCATGAGGCCCTGGAACCTAGGGCAGTGCCCGGCAAATCTTACTTGCTTGGTAAATATTTGTGGAATAAATAAAAGAATAGCCTGTAGTGCCAGCTACTCTGTAGGCTGTGACAAGGGGATCTCTTAAGCCCAAGAGTGTGAGGTTGCTGTGAGCTATGAAGCCCCAGCAGTCTACCCAGGGTGACAGAGTGAGACTCCCTCTTAAAAAAAAAAAAAAAAATATATATATATATATATATATAGAGAGAGAGAGAGAGAGAAAAGAACAAACACTACTTCCTTCCACCTGTGACCCTCAGTCAGTGCTCAAGCAACAAATCGCACACTCTTCCTCTGCTCTCCTCCCACCCTCCCCACCGCTCCTTGTCCCTCTTTCCTTCCTCCCGCCTGCCCCCCTTCCCCATCGCCTCCTCCTTCCCTCGGGCCTGGGACCCCTGGCCTCGGGGTTCTATCGGGTTCTGTCACCAGGAGGAAGTGTTCTGCAGGCCCTGAGCCCAGCCCTGCCCTGCTGTTGACTAAGTGACAGGAGTACGAAGGAATGTGGCAATATCAGGAGGGATCTCTCTCTCTCTCTCTCTCTCTCTCTCTCTCTCTCTCTCTCTCTCTCTCTCTCTCCCTCCCTCCCTCCCTCCCTCTCTCTCTCTCTCTCTCTCTCTCTCTCTTCTCCTCAAAGTATCCCCTTTCTTGGGGCTCCCTGCCAAGCCTCTGCCTCACAGCTGCTCCCTCCCTCCCTCTCTCCCTCTGGGTCAGTTTCTTGATCCCTCCTTCCTTTCGGCTCCTTTCCCAGCGTTCTGTCCACCCTTCCCCTTCCCTCTTTGTCTCCCTCCCACGATCTCCCGGGCTTTTCGTCCCTCTTTCCCCCTCTCCCGCTTTCCCCCTCTCCCGCTTTCCCCTGCCTTCTCCCGCGCCCACTCCCCGCCCTTGGCTTTTGGCTGGTCTCCCTCCCTCTCCCTCTCTCCCCTCCTCTCTCCCCCCCGCCTCCTCCCTCCCCTTCAGCTCCCCGCTCCTCTCCGCTCCGGGAACCGAGCGCGCTTCCTCCCTGGCCTCCTCGCCCACCCTCCCCGGCTCCCTTCTCCTGGCCTCAGATCCTCCGGGCCTGCGGGGCCTCGGGGCTCGGGCTCCCCCGGGCGCCTTTCTCCTCCGAGTCCTCATTACCGCCTCGTCACCCCTGCCCCGCTGCCTCCCGGGGCTGCCCCCGCGGCTCCGCCGCCTCCGACAAAAACAAAAAATAAATCCCAGCCTTCCCGGTCTGGCCCCCGCCCCGCCAGCGCTCCACTGGGCCTGGTCCACCCGCCTGCCACGCGCCCTGCTACCCCTGCCTGCCACCCGCTGCCACCCTGCCGCGCGCGGGCCCTGCGGCCTAACCCCTGCCCGCTCCCTACCCAGGCCAGCCCCGAACTCCCACTCACCACAGTGCCGGGACCTGCGGGGAACTAGTTACCGTCCCAGCCTTGGCCCCTCTCCGCCAGCTGCGGCGCTGCCTGCCAAGCCCTGCTTCCCAGAAGGGCCCATTTGTTGAGGATCCATTGACTGGGGAGCACGAAGAACAGGGGAAAGAGCAACGAAGCCTTCGGAGCCCTGCGGAAACTTCCAGCAGAATCCTTGAGCCTTCACCCCCCGCACCTTTCCTCGGTAAACACTTAACTGCAAGCCCGATGTGTGCTGAGCATGGGGTACCAGAGAGACATAAAACGTGGTCTATGCTTCTAAAATGAGAGAAAAATACCAAATAAGCACCAAATATAGTGTGATGAAGAAAACCACAGAAATAGGTAGTTGTAAAAGAAATCATTGAGCTGTGCACATACTATATACTATAAACTCCTCTAAGCATGTTACCTATGTTATTTCAAACCTCATCTGTTCAAAAGGTATCATTATCCCCATTTTACGGAGTGAGGAAACTGAGGCTTGGTTGGTTGTTTCACCTAACTGCTCAAAGCCAGACAGCTTAATAGTGGAGCCAACGTTCTTAAACCACCTCACGGACTTCATGGCATCGTGGATGCTAAACTCTGTGAGGGCTTGGGGTACAGCAGGGCAGAAGGGATGGAAAGGCTCCAAAGAGAAAAGTGAAGCCTAAGTGGTTTTTTGAGGGATGAACAGCCAAAGAGCACCAGGGTGAGGAACCGTATGTGCAGTCTCCTTTGATTTGCTGTGTTTTCCTTTAATGAACTTTTTTTAAAATCTGAAATAATTTCTGTTCAAGTAGTTTCATTAATATCATTTCAGAATTTTTCTGAGGGTCCCAATACAATTAGGTTCATAAAAATTATTATTTATGGCTCAGCACCTGTAGCTCAGTGGTTAGGGTGCCAACCATATACACTGAGGCTGGTGGGTTTGAACCCAGCCTGGGCCTGCTAAAAACAACAATGACAACTGCAAAAAAAAAAAAAAAAAAAGCCAGGTGTTGTTTCAGCTACTCGGGAGGCTGAGGCAAGAGAATCACTTAAGCCCAAGAGTTTGAGGTTGATGTGAGCTGTGACACCATGGCATTCTACTGAAGGGAATATAGTGAGACTCTGTCTCAAAAATATATATATTATTATTTAATGATAATATTGAAATCAACTTTAAAAGGAAAAAAAAAACATTATGCCACCATCCTACCTTGGCTTTTTGTTTGTTTTCAGTTTTAGTTTTTCTATTTTTAGTAGAAATAGGGTCTCACTTTTGCTCAGGCTGGTCTTGAACTCCTGAGCTCAAGCAATCCCCTCCGCCTCAGCCTCCCAGAGTGCTAAGATTACAGGCCTACTCTGGCTTTTAAAATCCTTGTCTATTTCTTTCCAGTTCTTTTAGGTAAATGCAGGAACACTTAACCTGGATAGTATAGAAGGCAGCTCCATTAGTTACTCCATTAATGTGACCAGGCAAATGCTGCTAAGAGGTTTGATGGGCTTTACAAATGTTCTCTAAGTGTTGTTTTTTTTTTTTATCAGTGAAATATCTCTGTCTGAATCACTACTTTTACAGAGGAGAAACAATCGAATATCTCTTGAAACATCATTTATTTTCTTGTTTTATAAAGAAGATATAACTCGTATGGGTCTTTGCTTCAGGTAAGGAGGCTGCATCCTTACCTAGTGCACAAGACCCAAGTCTCCTTCCCAAAGGAGTCTCTTGCTCCACAAATTCTTCACTCATTTCAAACAGCTATGCCAACCCAATGTTCTTGGAACATTCCAAGTACATTCCCATCTCCAGGACTTTGCTCTTACCCTTCCCCCCTTCCTCCAGGGCCTTTTCTCTTCTCTCTGCTTTCTCCAGACTTGTTTCAGGGCCCCCATTCTCTAGAATCCAAATAAAGTCCTAATTTGTCAATAACGCTTTCTCAGAATCCTCAGGATTTTGAGATAGCCCCATCCAGTTCTTGCTATGAATACCATTCATTGCTTTATGTTGATTTCTCCTTCTCTATTTTTCTGCTCACGGTGGACAATTTGCAAACATCCGTTGATTGGAATGATGCTAGCCGTAAGTGATACAAAACACTAGGATTTCTAGTCGTAACAGAAAAGCATGCTTTCAGAAATCAGACTGTGCCAGATTCAAATCCTAGTGCATCTATTTACTAATGATGTGACCTTGGAAAGTCTCTGAACCTCTCAGAGCCTCAGTTTTCTCATATATAAAACAAGAACAATAGGGTTATTGGGAGGACCTCACAAAGTCATTCTTAGCAATGTAACAAGTGTGCAGTATATCATACACACTGAATAGTGCTGTTTTTTACTATTATTAATAATGAAGTAAACAGTTGACAAGAGTTTGCTCATAGATTTCAAAGAACATTCGTTTAATAAAAGTCAGTACCCACTAACATGATGAAACTGTCTGTCAAAAAATTTCATATTGAAAACTTAATGATAAGTAAGTGGTTCCAGTGGTTTGCACTTGAGTGAAATTCCATAGCTCTGAGACTTCATGACCCAATGCCAAAAAGCCTGTGACATCAGCTCAAAGTTACCAAGGATATGCTAATTTGAGCAATCATTTCTTTGTTTCTAGAATTTGTAATGACATTCAAAGCTAACTCAGATCTCTTAGAAAGTTGGAGCTGGGAGTGACTCAGGGGACAGCCCTTGTTCTATAAACAAGGAAGCTACATCCCTAACAGAGTCACCTGGCAAGTAAGTAGCAGAGCTGGAATTTTGAACCCAATATCGTGACCTCCAGCCCAGAGCTCAGCATCACCATACCTCACTGCCTCCTTGGGGAAAAAGTGGGATCCGGGTGACTCAGGCCTCATTGACCAGGAACAGTAGGATTTCATCTCTGCCAATTGCGTTTACTCCCCAGGAGCTCCACTGAGTGCTGTCGTTATAGAGTACAGGAAGATGAAGACATGTGTGAGTTGTTTAGTAGCTGTTAAATGTAAAACAATTCAGTTGCTAAAACCTTTGGCCTCCTCTAGTACCTGCAATCAAATACTCCATTTTCTGAGCTGAGAATAGTTAATGCTCAAAGGTGCTAAAGGACAGCTCCAGTCTCCATCTTCTCTCAAGTATTCATGCTCAGCATTTGAATCCATCCTCCAGACTGAAACTCAAGTGACCTCACTGCTTTAAAGGTAGCTCCAGAGAATACTAAAAAGTCACCAAACCTCCTGGGATTCATATGCAGAGACACTTTTTTGTATGGAAACAAACAAGATGAAAAAGTCTGCACAGAAGCCTGCCATGTTCCTGACACATTGTGGGCTCAAACATATGGTCTCTTACTGCTATGGTTTCATCTAAGAGGAAAGCAAAGAAGAGAAATAAATGTTTGTTGAGTGAATGACTAATTACCAAAGGTATAATTCAGTAATCGCTCACAGCACCATCTGTCATTTCTGAGCAACTAAAATTTCACAAACAGAATCATCACCCACCTGGCCTACAGGGCAGAACTTGGCTCCTATCTCAACACTCTGAGGCTTTCTCAGATGACAAACTGTAGGAGTTCCTGGCATATAGAACTTACAACAAAACTTGCCTGGTGGTGCATCCTCCCTGAATCAAATTTAACTGTCACGGTGCCATAAAGGCATTTAGCAGGAAGGATCTACCCCTACAGAGTAGAAACATGACTTGATTGATGAGAAACCTCCATCGAATTTGAGGCCTAGACTAGACCCAAATGAAGTTGTTTGCAGGCCTCATAACTTTTATCCTGAGAATCCAGCAGGTCTGCTGCTGGCTCAAGGTGACTTCATCACAGCCTTGCCCTTCCCTCAGCCCCACACATGTGACCTCTGAGTCTTTTGCTTATGATTCATGGCCTACAACCCTGCCAGGATAATGCTGACCACTACAGTGGCTAACGCTGCAGGATTCAAATGAAGCCACCTCCTCTACAAACTGTGATGTGTGCAGTTCCTCCCAAGCTAACTCTCTTGGCTGTAGCATCCCATCCACAGATGCATGGAATCCCAGATGGACCCATCTGTTGAGCACTGACTCTATGACAGGGACTTACCTAAATATTTATAGGCACTATCTGATTTTATTCTCCTGATAGCCAAATGATATAAATTTTATTACACTCATTTTTTTTTTTTTTTTGGTAGAGACAGAGTCTCACTGTACCGCCCTCGGGTAGAGTGCCGTGGCGTCACACGGCTCACAGCAACCTCTAACTCTTGGGCTTACATGATTCTCTTGCCTCAGCCTCCCGAGCAGCTGGGACTACATTATTAGACTCATTTTATATATGAGGAAACAGAAACTCAAAGATCAAGTGTTTGGTCTAAAGTCACACAACTAACAAGTGACAGAGCAAAATTAGTACCTAGATGTACAACTCCAAATCTCGAGCTTGGCGCCTCTGCACTTCACAGCTGACTTTGTCACACTGTCTCTCATTGCTGAGGTACTATGGCACACCCATAAACACCAGGCAGACAGGATTGGAGACAGCTGGATCTAGTTGGAGCCTAACCCCATTCACCCATCTGTTCATTCTTTCAGCAGATGTTGATACCTACTGTGGGCCAGGCTACGACAGGTGCTGGGGTTTAGAATAAATAGCACAGATGTTCTACCCTTAGCGTGAGGACTTTGAAGACAAATGACTTATTCTGGAGGCTGCTCAGTCTGTGTCCCATGTATACACATATATTCACTTTTACCAACAGAGATTATCTCTGCAGAGAGCTCTGGATTGGATCAAGCTGACTCTTGGGGCCAGGGTCATGCAAAGTCCAGGCAGACAACTGAACAGCACTGTTGTTGATCCCATACTAAGTATTCTCCCAGGAGAACTTCAAATAGCAGAGCATTTCAAAGCCTCTCCTCTCCACCTATCTGGAATTGCTTTTTGGCTGCACCTTAGACTCACTAGTAGCAATATTTCTGGAGCCATCACAGTTCAAGTGAAGTACAATATTTCATGTTTCTTCAATTTCTGGCTTAACTTGATATAGAAGGCCTGGAAGGCCCTGGACAAATTCTCAAACACCCTTGACATTCCTCATATACTTTTTTCTTCTCATGGGAGACCAATGGGATTAGACAATTGTGACTGACCTCTGTGCTAAAGTCACACCATCTCTGTGTGAACTCTTCCAGAAGACCACACTTTTTGCAACAGATGGAACACAAAGGAATGCAAGATTTCTGTAATAATCTCTGTGACCAGCAATATTCATTTTCACTTTACATATTCTTGTTAAGGATAGAGAAAGGTTGCCCAATGGGACTGCCCACCCAACAGGGGAACACTCACTCCAATTTCTTCCCCAGGGAGGTAACAAAAAGAACTTGATGGTGCTCCCACAACTTGGCCAGAACAAGTCTCAGGTAAATGACTTCTATTTTTACCCACTAAGACCAAATAGGCCATCTCAGCTAGGTGATCCTAGACTGTTGGAACTTCCAGAACAACCCTGCCCTCGGTGATGAAAATAATGCAGGCTAGCTCAGCGCCTGTAGCTCAAGCAGCTAGGGCACCAGCCACATACACCGGAGCTGGCGGGTTCAAATCCATCCCGGGCCCGCCAAACAACAGTGACAACTACAACCAAAAAATAGCTGGGTGTTGTGGCAGGCAGTTGTAGTCCCAGCTACTTGGGAGGCTGAGGCAAGAGAATCACTTAAGCCCAAGAGTTTGAAGTTGCTGTGAGCTGTGACACCACAGCACTCTACCCAGGGCAACAGCTTGAGACTCTGTCTCAAAAAAAAGAAAGAAAGAAAAAAGAAAATAATGCAGGTCATATGTGAATGTGGCTTGGCAATGCTTTCCATAAAGAGAAAAAGTAAACAACTAATATTCCTTTGACTGATCTCTAGCTCTTCAAGTTCTGGAATATCCATGTCATTCCTTAATAAAAAAGAATCTAGGTTAGCCTAGCCCAGAGAAGGTACATCCTTAAATATTGGCAACACTCTAAAGGGAAGCATCTTAGTAGGCAAACTCTTTTTGATCAAAAAGCTTATGTTCTCTGATGAGGAAATGATATTATGAATGCTATGGGGTAATAAGTTATCAGTTTTATTCCTTTTGTTTACCAGTGGTTTAATGCTGCACTGGTTTAAGACAATGTACCCCAAATGGGTTTTGCCTCTACAAAGTGTGTACAATCTGTTCACCTCCTGCCTATGTAATGGTACCTAAATACAGTTCCTGCCCCCACGTCCTCCAGTAAGTCTGCCCTGACTTGTATTTTCGGTATTTTTCCAGTCTTCATAGAGTGCACCCTCTAATCCTTGGTCCTATAGCATTAATAGCCTAATAAGACTTCAAAACAGGATAGAGATAACCATGGGAGAAAAATGCCTTTTGCCCATTAGATGAGAAAGCAGATGGAAAACAGAAACTGTCAAATGAGTTTTCAAAAACAACTCAACTGTCAATCAGGCAACCTTTCCCAGCAAACTACTTAAGGTATACATCTGTAGCTTAGGGTTTCTGTGCTAAGTAGCCACATACTACTGATACTTCCTTTGTTTCTCCACCATCTATTTTAAAACTTACATATGATGTTATATATATATATATATCACCTGGGGAACAAGATTCACTTCTAAAATTTATTCTAAAGAATTAACTGTAGCTGTACACAAAGATGTCCAGTTTTGTATGATTTTTATGTAACAGAAAAAGATATGGGGATGTGTATCATTAAATTGTGGTATATCCATCGGAGGAATACCAGGCAATCGTATATATAATAACACTGAAAGCATGGCAAATTTTTCACAATATTTTGTAATATAGTATTTACAGTATTATCCCAATTTTCCATGTGAAAGAAATTTATCACTTCTATGACTTATTATTAATACAAGTAAAAAACATACCAAAATGATTGTCCTTGAGGTTTTCTTTACTCTTCATTTTTTTCTACGAGAATATGTATTTTTTTCTTGTTAAGTTTTTAAAAGTTACTTTAAAGAGATATAAATAATGGGCAGCACCTGTGGCTCAAAGGAGTAGGGCACTGGCCCCATATGCCGGAGGTGGCAGATTCAAACCTAGCCCCAGCCAAAAACTACAAAAAAAAAAAAAAAAAATATATATATATATATATATATAGTAAGGAAGCAGGGAGTCTTTATAATTGAATCCAAATACAGCTTTCAGCTTTCTGACAGCTAAGAAAAAACGGAAAAGTTTTGTTTCCTAGTAATTAATAGGTACATGTTTATCTTCTGAGGAACACTTTTCCTTTATCCCCGTAGGAAACTTGTGAGTTAAGCTTCTATAACAGAAGTTATAGAAGTTAACTATTCCAAGGAGAAAAAGAGAGAGAAGATGATTTGAAAGTACTGTTTGGGGGTGGCGCCTGTGGCTCAGTCGGTAAGGTGCCGGCCCCATATACCGAGGGTGGCGGGTTCAAACCCGGCCCCGGCCAAACTGCAACCAAAAAATAGCCGGGCGTTGTGGCGGGCGCCTGTAGTCCCAGCTACTCAGGAGGCTGAGGCAAGAGAATCGCCTTAAGCCCAGGAGTTGGAGGTTGCTGTGAGCTGTGTGAGGCCACGGCACTCTACCAAGGGCCATAAAGTGAGACTCTGTCTCTACAAAAAAAAAAAAAAAAAAAAAAGAAAGTACTGTTTGTACTGGGTATTAGCTTTTTCCCTACTGCACAACCCATACATTTAATACTTTCTTCTAGCAACTATACCTGACTTTCCTCTCTGGAACCAGCCTTATTCTCCTTACCCAGAAGTTCATGTGCATAAAAGCAAATGTACAATAAATATGTACACACGCACATATATATGGAAGTAGAATATTATTCAGCCTTTAAAAAGGAAATGTTGCCATTTGCAACAATATGGGCAAATGGCAACATTTCCTTACAACTACAGGACATTGTGCTAAGAGAAAAAAGCCAAATACAGAAAGACAAATACTGTGTGATCTTACTTCCAGATGGAATCTAAAATAGTCGAATTTGGCCAGGCATGTGGCTCACACCTGTAATCCCAGCACTTTGGGAGATCAAGGTAGGAGGATCTCTTGAAGCCATGAGTTTAAGACCAGCCTGGGCAACAGAATGAGACCTTGTCTCTACAAAAAATCCAAAAATTTGTCAGGCACTATAGTGTGCACCTGAGCCTGATGCTGGAGGATCGCTCAGGAATTTAAGGTTGCAGTGAACAATGATAATGACACTGCACTCCAGCCTGGGCAACAGAACCAAAAAAAAAAAAATAATAAAATAGTCAATCTCATACAAGCAGAGATTAGAATGGTGGTTACCAGGCAACTAGGTGAAGGAGAAAAATAGGGAAATGATGATTAAAGGGTATAAAATTTCAGTTACGCAAGATAAATAAGTTCTAGAAATCAAATGCACAGTATGATGACTATAGTTAGCAATACTTAGAATTTGATAAGAGAATAGACCTTAAATGTTTTCATCATAATACACATCCATACACAAAAATGGTAACTATGTGAGGTGATGGATATGCTAATTACCTTGATTGTGGTAATCATTTCACAGTGTATCTGTATGTCAAAACATCAACTCATATATTTAAATATATACAATTTCTTTGTTTTTTTTTAAGAAACAGAGTTTTGCTCTGTCACCCAGGCATGAGTGCATTGGCACCATCATAGTTCACTGTAACCTCCAACTCCTAGGTTCAAGCAATCCTCCTGCCTCAGCCTCCTAGGTAGCTGGGACTAAAGGTGTACACCACCACACCCAACCAAATTTTTTATACAGATGGGGTCTCATTATGTTGCCCAGCCTGGTCTCAAACTCCTAGCCTCAAGTGCTGAAAGGCCACCTCAGCCTCCGAAAGTGCTGAGATTTTAAGAGTGAGCCACCATGTCCAGCTAATGTATACAATTTCTATTTGTCAACTATACTCCAATAAAGCCAGAAGAAAAAAAAAAGAAAAAGTTCACCTAGGAAGGGAGAGGTGATTCAACCCTAATCCCAGGGATGGGCTTTAAATCAGGCCTGACTAATTACAGCTTCACAATCCTTACCCCATAGAGATTGCTAAAGGGATAGACTTTGCCCTAATCACAGCCAACAAGATACAATAAAATTTTTGTGGGACTGCTGAGGGAGAAACTCACGAAACTCAAGAAACTCCACTTCTACTGGACTTAAATCAGGAAGGACAAAAGGCTGGCACTTCCAGAAGCCTTCTAGCACCACTTGGAGCCTGCAGGTGAAGCCTCGTGAGGACTAGTGCCAAGAAACAGAGTGAGATCTGGGCCTAGTGAGAGCATTTCATCTTCTGGTTCAAGACATACCCAAAGCTTTCCTATCCTTATACTTTTTAATTGCATGAATCAATAAATTCTCCCCTTTATTTTTGCGTAAGCCAGGATGAGTTGAGTTTTCTGTTACTTGCATCCAAAGGAATCCTAAATTATATGCTCCCAAATTCAATATCTATTTCTAAATCCTACAAGGATAATCAAACCCACCTTTTGGAAATTATGGGCATTCTGCAGAGGCTGAAAAACTCTTCATGAGAATAATTAAGAGAGAAGCCATGATAAAGAGTTATCACCCTATTCAGAAATCTGAGACCAGAAATCTTCTGTTTTGACTTTCCCCTTTGATTGGACAACTATATTTCTAAATACAGATTTTATGAAGAATAAATGAGGATAAAAGTACATTAAGATGGCTCGGTGCCCGTAGCACAGCATATACATCTCTAGAACTCTAAAAGCAAAATTAGGGAGATTCAAAATAAAATGGATAGGATTAGAAAGGATTAATAATACCTAATGCCAGTAATGACATAGGATGACAATATTCTCATACCCTGTCGTAAGGAATATAAATTGCCTAAGCTTTCTGAAGGATAATCCAGCCTTGTCTATCAAAATTTGACCTACTTTAGAAATTTCTTCTAAGAAAATGATGAGATATTTATGCAAAAAGGTGTATATTAGGATGTTATTGATATACTGCTTTTAAGAGAGAAAAATTGGAAACAACCTAAATGTTTAATAATAGGAGGCTGGTCATATAAAGCATGGTAAATATAAGTATGGAACACAAAGCCAGAACATGAAAAACCAACAGATCAATGCACTTTTTTTTTTTTTTTTTTTTTGCAGTTGGTTTGTTTGTTTGTTTGTTTGGCCAGGGCTGGGTTTGAACCTGCCACCTCCGGTATATGGGGCCGGTGCTCTACTCCTTTGGGCCACAGGCACCGCCCTATCAATGCACATTTTTTAATACAGATATATCCATGATATAGCATTTGTAAAAGGAAAGCAAAAATAGCATATGTTGTATGATTCTGTTTTCGTAAATGAATGTTTGCAATACAGAAAAATGAGCTACCTGAATGCTACTAATGGTCATCTTCGTGTAATGAGCTACAGTTGATTTTCATCTTCTTGTTTCCTTTTGAGTTCTTGATTCCTTTTTTAAAATCAATAAACATGTACTATTACTTTCTTTAATCAGAAGAAAGTAATAAAGCTGTTTTTATTCTGCAAATGGAGAGAGATGAACAGGAGGAAAGGCAGGAACAGAAAGTGTAAGAAAGAAAGAAAGAATGACAGGGAGGGTGATTACCATCTGCTGCAGTGACCTGGAAGTTTTCTGTAAACCATGAGTGCAAGCCTGGGAAACCCCGAGTTCTGTTGAGAAGAGTTCTGTTTAAAACAATTGAAACCAGGGTGGCGCCTGTAGCTCAAACAAGTGGGACGCCAGCCCCATATGCTGGAGGTGGCAGCTTCAAATCCATCCCTGGCCAAAAACTGCAAAAAATAAAATAAAATAAAAATAATTGAAACCACACAATACCAAAAGCTAATCAACTATGTCCAACCCTAAGAAAAGACATTTTTAAAAGGTTGCTCAGTGTGGAGTATAGAAAAATAGGAGTCAAAGGGCCAAAATGTGTCACTTCGTCTAGAGTTGCTGTACACGTATTCAGTGGGGCAGCCACTCCCAAGTTTTCAACCTTTCTTATCTCACGGTACACTTGAACCCATAGTTAAACTTCTGCAGCACACTTAAATTATGTAGATCCAAAAAAAAAAAAAGATAAAGAAAAGAATATACTTACTGTACTTTGAACTTCTTTGGAAAATAATTTAATTAATGGTCTTTAAAATTTTTCGTGGCACTCCAGCTGAAAATCACTACACTAGCCACAAGTAGCTATTGAGCACTTGAAATGAGGTTAATCCTAATCAAGATGTGCCATAAATGTAAATCAACATTGAACTTCAAAAACTCAGTATAAGAATGTAAACTATCTTATCAATAATTTAACGTAGATCATGTGTTGAAATGTTTTTGATATATTGGGTTAAAGAAAATACATTATTCAGATTACCTTCACTTGTTTCTATTTCCTTTTTGAAGGTGGCTCCTAGAACACTTAAAATTCCATGTGGCTCTTATTTTATTTCCATGGGACAGTACTGGTCTAGATTATTGTCCTGAGGGAAGATTGTCAGCTCTGGCTTAATCTAAACCAATTCATCCAGAATTCATATTTTTCAAATGTACGATATTTTACACCTGAGAGAATAGTTTCCAGTGCCTGTTTGAAGTTTGGTGCTTTTTTTTTTCCTGTTTTGCCCACTTTTGAGCACTTTTCACTTTAACCCTAGTTAGCTAAGTCTACTCCTATCTCAATTTTAAGCTAAAATACTAAGCAGAAGATGAGACTATTTAGAGATTAAACATATTCAGTAAAAAAAGGAAACTTGTTCCCTGTGACTAGGAAAACAGCATTTCATACATTTCTGTCACTTCTTTTATTTATTTTCAAAGAGGAGGAAAAGGCAGATGGCTCTTTGCAAGGAAGTCAGAGGAACAAATCAGGATGTCAGATCCTCTCCACGGATTTCATACCAGTATCAATTCCAGATGGACCAGAGAGATGCTTTTAAAACCAAAAGAAAACTAGAAGAATATTAAATGTACTATGTGTTTAACCATTGGAACAAGCAGATTTTTAAACAGCAAGGAAGAAGAAGTGAATAGATTGGACCATATACACATTTAGAACTTCTAAGTATAAAAAATATAGAAACAAGAGATGAGAGAAAACAATTATAGCAAGTATCACAAACATTACATAAACTCTTAAAAATATGTAAGTCTTAAAAAAAAAAATGTAAGTCTTAGACAAACTGATTTTAAAAATCCTTTGACTCTCCCCAAAATAAAAGACTTGAATCAATAAATTCATTAAAGAATTATACCTCGCTGACAAACAAGCCCATGAAAAAAATCTTCAATCTCCTTTATAAATAAGTGAATACGAATTAAAACCAAAGGAAGATATCTATTCCATCAATTGATTGGCAAAGATATTATTATAATTGTTGTTTTATTTGGTGTAGGTAAACATATAATAAAAAGTTTACTAATGTATTTCTATTGGTATAAGCTCTTTGAAAACATCTGCTATAAAAAGAAAACTTTGATATAGTAATCCCACATCTAAGAATCCATCCCAAGGAAAATCTTTTTTTTTTTTTTTTTTGAGACAGAGTCTCACTTTATTGCCCTCGGTAGAGTGCGGTGGCATCACATAGCAAACTCCAGCTCTTGAGTTTAGGTGATTCTCTTGCCTCAGCCTCTTGAGTAGCTGGGACTATAGGCGCCCGCCACAACACCCAGCTATTTTTTGTTGCAGTATGGCCGGGGGCTGGGTTCAAACCAGCCACCTTTGGTATATGGGGCCCAGGCCCTACCCATTGAGCCACATGCACCACCCCCAAGGAAAATTTATAAACACAAACACAAAAGTCCTAATAAGCAAAAATATTTGTCACAAGGTTACTTATAATATCAAAAACTTAAAAACCACTTACATTTTCAAAAATAAGGAAAGACTTAAGTAAAATATGGTATATCCACTCAATGGAATATTATGTAGTCAATAAAAGTATTCAAACTATGTACTATGGAAAATAGACTGTTAAATAATATTTAGTGAAAAACCAAGATCTCAAATTGTATACATAATAGGATTGTAACTATGTAAAAACTAATTTTTTTTAAGCTAGAAGAAAATGTTCATTATGTTTATCTTTCAGTATTGGAACTTTTTTCTGCTTTCTATGTTTCTGAGCTCTATTTTATTAATGCTTTATAAATTAGTATACAGTAGGCCAAATAGTATAAAGGAGTATTATGGTAGACAGGGAAGACCACCCCAAAGATGTCCACATCCTAATCCCCAGAACATGTGAATATGTTACCTTACATGATAAAAGGGATATTGTAAATGTGATTAAATTAAGAATCTGAACATGGGCTCGGTGCCTATGGCTCAAGTGGCTAAGGCGCGAGCCACATATACCACAGCTGGCGGGTTTGAATCCAGCCCGGCCTGCCAAACAACAATGATGGCTCCGAACCCTCCCAAAAAAAAATAGCTGGGCGTTGTGGCAGGCGCCTATAGTCCCAGCTACCTGGGAGGCTGAGGCAGGAGAATCTCTTGAGCCAGGAGTTGGAGGTTGCTGTGAGCTATGATGCCATAGCACTTTACCCAGAGTGACAGCTTGAGGCTCTGTCTCAAAAAAGAATCTCAAAATGGGGGCTGGCACCTGTAGCTCAGTGAGTAGGGCACCACGTACATGGAGGTTGACGGGTTGTAGCCCAGCCTGGGCCTGCTAAACAACAATGACTACCACAACCAAAAAATAGCCAGACGTTGTGGTGGGTGCCTAAAGTCCCAGCTACTTGGGAGGCTGAGGCAAGAGAATCACTTAAGCCCAAGAGTTTGAGGTTGCTGTGAGCTGTGATCCCTCAGCACTCTACTGAGGGTGACATAATAAAACTCTGTCTCAAAAAAAAAAGGAATCTCAGAATGGAAACATGACCCTGAATTGTCTGGGTGGGCCCAATGTAATCACAAGGGCCCTCATAAGAGGGAGGCAGGAGGGGCAGAGAGAGAAAACACCACTGTGATGATAGAAGCACGGGGGGTTAATCAGAGAGACAGGTTGAAACATGCTAATATGCTGGGAAGGGACCATGAGCCAAGGATTGAGGCAGCCTCTAGAAACTAGAAGAGGCAAGGAAACATTTTCTCCTATAGTCTCCAGAAGAAACCCAGCCCTCTTGACGCCTTGATTTTAGGACTTCTAATCTTCAGACCTGTAAGATAATAAATTTCTATTCTCTTAAATCACTAAGTTGTGACAGTTACAGAAGCAACAGAAAAGAAATACAAATAAATACAATTTTTATGGTGGGGAGAAAGCTTTTATTTGGTTAAAACAAGCTTTATTTGATTAAATTGAGCTTTAAAATATAATGTGCGGCTGGGCAAAATGGTTCACACCTATAATCTTGGCCCTCTGGGGGGCTAAGCAAGAGGATCCCTTGAGCTCAGGAGTTCAAGACCAGCCTGAGCAAGAGTGAGACCTCAGGTCCACTAAAAATAGAAAAAAGTGGGTGCCTGTAGTCCCAGCTAGTTGGGGGGCTGAGGCAGGAGACTCACTTGAGCCTAGGAGTTTGAGGTTGCCATGAGTTAGGCTGATGCCACAGCACTCTAGCTTATTACCTGGAGTAACAGAGTGAGACTCTGTCTCAAAAGAAAAAAATGCATGTTAATATTTGTAATCCAGAATTATTTTGCTATCTAGATGCCACAAAATATAAAGTGCAGTAGGACTTAATATACATGTGGTGAATGCATGTTATTTTTTTCACTTTCACAGAAATGTATCATTACAGAGCAGCAAACATTGGATTTGGGGGAATTTGCTTGATAATGACAGTAAGTACTGGCAAAAGCCTAAGAAACAGACAATAAGCAGCAGGAGAGAGAAGGTAAGGGGAAAAAGGAAAACTGATGAGTCATACGTAAAACACACCCCTGTGTTGAGCAACTATTGATTTATGCAAATTCAACATTGCATATATTTTTCCAAAAGGCACATACTGTGACTTTAGAGAAATAGAAAATGATAAGATAGGTAATGGGCAATGAAAACAACTATTATTATCTCCATACTTCATTCCAGTCTCTTGTCCCATTCCTGACTCCTGATTAGATTTTCAGATGATAATTCTTTTTTTTTTTTTGAGACAATCTTACTTTGTCAAACTCAGTAAAGTGCCATAGTGTCATAGCTCATAGCTCACAGCAACCTCAAACTCCTGGGCTCACGCAATCCTCTTGCCTCAACCTCCGAGTAGCTGGGACTACAGGCACCCACCACCACACCCAGCGAGTTTTTCTATTTTTAGTGGAGATGAGGTCTCACTCTTGCTCAGGCTGGTAAGTGATCTACCCGCCATGGCCTCCCAGAGTGCAAGGATTGCAGGCGTGAGCCGCCCTGCAGATGCCCGGCCTTCAGTTGACAATTCTGTCCCTGCTGCTTTGTCTTGGTGTTGAAAGTCATTTGGCGTGCTGGCTCTGGCCTTTCAGGTCCTCCTCCCAACATACAGCCTCACTTTACTTTAGCTTTGCCCTATCGATTTTCTCCAGCCAGCCCTATTTCTGGTTTTATGGCTGCTCTGGCTCACCCAATTTCCAGTCTTGGGCTCTAGGAGATGATGGGGGCAGTAGGTGAACAGGTGGGAAGGCAGACAGCCTTAGATAAGTGGGCAAAACTACCTTTGAAATAGGGGTAAAAAGAAAGGAGGAAGAAAAGAGGGAGGGAGGAAAGGAAGTGAAGAGGGAGAAGAGGGAAGGAAGAGAAAAGGAGAAAGAAGGGTAAAGGGGTACAACACAAAACAGTCAGCAGTTACCTTAGCAGGAAACACTCAGCAGCTGTGGAAACCAGTCCACATGAGATGTTTTGACAAATACGAAGTTTAGGTAAATGGCTCCTTAGCTGACTGGGCTTAGGGATGAGCTGGTTTTCGAGAGTGGCCTACTTTCCAAGGATACCCTAGCACATGCATATATGTATATCATTTGGCAGCTTCGCTGTGTCCTGGAAGTGGGGGAAAGTGCCTTCAGCCATCCTAGCCATCCTTGGAGACAGTCTGCTCAGATCCCCTAATTATCTGCACTCATCATGCAGCCTTATTATAATTTGACTTCCGATGTAGATTTTCCTACTGGGAAAGAATAGGCTGACCTGTGAGCAGGAGAATTCTGGCCCCACTGGCAGTTACTCCGCATGGAAATTAATAAATCAGCATTCTCCTGAGAATTTGAAATGCATATTCATTCTCCAGAGTCTAAAAAAATGTTACTGCATTGGGCGGCTCAGTGAGTAGGGCGCTGGCCCCAGGCAAACTGCAACAACAACAAAAAAATGTTACTGCATTTAAAAAAAAAAAAAAAAAGTTACGTTCATGTCTAGTGAAGGCCTTTCAGATTGTACATCAAGATTGAAGGCTGTCGGGCGGCGCCTGTGGCTCAGTCGGTAGGGCGCCGGCCTCATATACCGAGGGTGGGGGGTTCAAACCCGGCCCCGGCCAAACTGCAACCAAAAAAAAAAAATAGCCGGGCCTTGTGGCGGGCGCCTGTAGTCCCAGCTACTCGGGAGGCTGAGGCAAGAGAATCCCTTAAGCCCAGGAGTTGGAGATTGCTGTGAGCTGTGTGAGGCCACGGCACTCTACCGAGGGCCATAAAGTGAGACTCTGTCTCTACAAAAAAAAAAAAAAAAAAGATTGAAGGCTGTGCCCTCACTCTTGATCTGTACTAGGAGAAACTGTTTCTCTACTCAAAAACTTACAACAGCGGGGCGGTGCCTGTGGCTCAGTGGGTAGGGCGCCGGCCCCATATGCCGAGGGTGATGGGTTCAAACCCGGCCCCGGCCAAACTGCAACAAAAAAATAGCTGGGCGTTGTGGCAGGCGCCTGTAGTCCCAGCTACTTGGGAGGCTGAGTCAAGAGAATCACCTAAACTCACAAGTTGGAGGTTGCTGTGAGCTGTGATGCCATAGCACTCTACCGAGGGTGACAAAGTGACACTCTGTCTCTACAAAAAAAAATAAACTTACAACACCAACAAAGCACGAGTTTTCTACACTAAGCAATTTTCCAGTTCTTTTGTGGACACCAACTGGGTGCTTCTTATTTAATCCAATTCTAGCACTAATTATTCAAATTTAACACAGACCCCACAGATTAAGGGCTCAGTCCCACAAGACTGCACCAACTTCAGATGCCCATCACAAGTAGTGGCTCCGCAGGTAACCTGCACTGTCTGACTTGGCCACACTACCCTCCTCAGGTTCAATAATTTGCTATAGTGCTTCACAGAATGAAGGGAAATGCTTTGCTTGTGTTTATCAGTTTGCGGGACTGCAGGGCTGGCTGTACCCCTGGAGTTGGAGTGTGCCAGCCTGGAAGCTCTCCTACCTCATAATTTAGGAAATTTAGAATTTAGGTTTTTAGAAAGGTTCCATTACATAGACACTGATTGATTAAATCACTGGTCATTAGCCACTGGGGACAACCTCTAGCCCTGCCCCCTTTCGCAGGGGTGGGGAGGCAGGGCTAGAAACTCCAGCCCTCTAATCACACACAGGGCTGGTTCCTCTGGTAGCCAGTCTCCACCCTCCAAGAGCCACCTCATTTGCATAAATAACAAAAGAGGTTCCTTTTCACCCCCTTTTACTCAGGAAATCCTAGGGATTTTCAAAGTTCTGTGCCAGGAACTGAGGACAAAAACCACATGAACAAAAAAGATGCCTCTATCATCCCTTTCACTCAGGAAATTACGAGGGTTTTAGAGGCTCTATAACAGGAACCAGGGGAAAAAACCGAAGACACACATTTCTTACTTGTTACAGCACAGTCTGCATCTCACACTTGTTTCCCTCTTTCCACCTGCTTCATTCTCAGTATCTCCCTCCTCTCTCTCTCTCTCTCTCTCTCTCTCTCTCAGCTTTCTCTGCTTCTCAGGCACACAGCTCCTCCCCTGCCTTGGTCCCAGCACTGATAAGACAAGCATCTATGACTCTCAATTCTAAATTTCTACAAAGAGAATCTGCTAGGCCCAGTGTGGGCCACGTGTCCAGCCCTGATCAATTATATATGGCTGCTGGGGGGAGCTGGGAGTAGGAGGACAGAGTCAGGCCCAACTCCAAGAAGTTAAGAACAATTCCCAGAAGGAGAAGAAAGATTAGGGATGGGGCAAGCATACCAAAAATTGTCCCAGGACCACAAACTCTGAGAGTCAGAGATATTTCAGAATTTGTATTTTTTATATTCTAGAGTATGGTCACGTGCCATATATAACATCAAACCTCAGAGAAGTCTAAGGCAACTTCCCAGGGTCAAATACACCAACATTTTTACAATGAAAACATGAATGTTCATACAGAATGAGAAACGGGGATTATAAATAGTCTCACATGAGTTCAAATAAAGTTTTGCCTATAAAGAAGTCATGGAAATACAGACTTCCCAAAATACCATACCCCATACACCAGGAAAATGGGAACTTGTACCTTAATGTACCTTCATTTTACAAAATATTCATTACAAAATTTTACAAAATAGTTTCTACCTGTTGGCCATGTTATTGTAAAATTTTATAATGAATATTTTGTAAGTGAAGGTACATTTAGCTACAATTTCCCATTTTCCCTATATATGAAGACTTTGGGACACCTTTTACTTTTTTTTTTTGAGACAGAGTCTTAGACACCCTGGGTAGAGTGCCATGGCATCATAGCTCACAGCAACCTCAAACTCTTGGACTCAAGTGATCCTCTTGCCTCAGCCTCTCGAGTAGCTACAACTACAGAGGGCTAGTTTTTCTATTTTTAGTAGAGATGGGGTCTCACTCTTGCTCAGGTTGGTCTCGAACTCCTGAGCTCAGGCAATCCACCAGCCTCAGCCTCCCAGAGTGCTAGGATTACAGGCGGGAGCCACTGCACTGGGCCTACCTTATGCTTTTGTTTTTATTGTTTCTGGATTTTAAAATTACACTGAAGAATTTGGACCATGCTACTTCAGGCTTACAAAGCTGAGGACCACATGTGATGCCATCATGGTACTTCCTCCAAGAGGCTCCCTAGGACCTTATTCAACCTAATGTGGCCCCTGGACCAGCAGCATTGACATCACCTGAGGGTTTGTTACAAAAGCTGAATCTCAGGCCTGATCCCAGATATTCTGAATCAGAATCTGCATCTTAAAAGATGTCCAGGCACTTCCTATGCATATTAAAGTTTGAGAAACACTGCTATAAGTGGCAATCAACATCCTGGAAGTCAACAGTCTTGGTATTTGTGCACATGAATTGCAACACACGCTTGCACAATCATCCTTTCTCATGTGTTGTTGAAAATAGCTACAACCATAATTTTTACAATAACAGAGAAGAAACGACCTTAGCTCCAAATCTGTGGTGTTAACCACGCACCACCCTCCTCAACAGATGCACGGTCTCCCAGCTGCCACCAAGCATCACTCAACAGTTCTTCCTGTACTGGTATTTAAGCTTGTACACCTGGTGAGGGCTTCTTTTTATGAAAGTATATCAGAGAATATTTGTATAATCCTTTGTGAAAATGGGACAAATATGATATAAAACAGCTGGAACTATAATTAAGAAGTTATTTAATAAAGCGAACGAGCAAGGGAAACGTAGAGCAGTAGCCAGAGCATCAGTTCTCTTTGCCACTTGCATACAGAATGGAATTTTCTAGAAGGCCAAAAAATACAGGACCTGTCCTTAGAACATTTTTTGCAATATAGAAGTAGCTTTTGGCCTTAACACTCTCTTATTTGAGAGTAGAAGAAACCTTCAAAATCCCAAGGAAAATAACGATGTTATGAATACAGAAGGAAGAACCTCTTCAACTATAATTGCTTCATGTCTGCCAGAAGCAGCAAGAAGAAAACGATTAAAAAACAAATAATGACATCGGGAGCTTTTAGGAAAACTTAACCAGAATGGGAAAACTCTTAAAATCTGTTAAAAGCAAGCGATTCTTGTTTTTGTTTGTATGTATCTTTATTTGAGAGACAGAATCTCACTCTACTACCCCAGGCTAGAGTTCTATGAGGTCACAGCTCACAGCAACCTCAAACTTCTGGATTCAGGTGATCCTCTTGCCTCAGCCTCCTGAGTAGCTGGGACTACAGGCGCCTGCCACACATCTGGCTAGTTTTTCTATTTTTAGTAGAGACGGGATCTCTCTATTGCTCAGACTGGTCTCGAACTCCTGAGTTCAAGCAATCCGCACACCCCAGCCTCCCAGAGTGCTAGGATGACAGGCACAAGCCACTGTGCCCAGCCAGAATTCTTAACACATGATGTTCAGGTATATCTGTATCCCTAAAATTATCTGCTAAATTTTGAATGTATGTTTATTTTTCTAGAGAGAAGAAAATGGGGAGTTGTTGTTAAATAGATACAGAGATTGAGTTTTGCAAGATGAAAATGTTGTGGAGGTGGACAGCGGCCATGGTTGCATGACAGTGTGAAGGTACTTGATGCCGCTGAACTGTCCACTCAAAATGTCTTAAATGGCAAGTTTTATGTTATATATACTTTGCCACAATAAAATAAATAAATAAAAGAACTTATGCGTCTACCCTGGGGTGGGGAGGGAACAGCAGCAGCAGATGCAAAGGGGTTTCTTTATTTTTATTTTTCTTCCAGGTTAAGGTGAGGGTACAAACAACCAAGTCACAATATTTAAATTTGTTAGGCAGAGTCCCTCTTGTAGTTAGGTCCTGCACCCAAAAGGTGTGCTGTACACTCCTACATTGTGCCCATTCAGTGGGAGCACCCCAAACCCCCTCCTCTCCCCCCCCCCATTGCCCCCTTCTCCCAACTTGAATTGAAATGAGTTTTTCTTCTCTGTGGGTGTGTATTAGATCATCTACTGGCTTCATATTCGTATTGAGTACATTGGATATCTGCTTTTCCTTTTTACGATACTTTACTAAGAAGAATGTGTTTCACCTCCATCCAGAGTGATACAAAAGATGTGAAGCCTCCATCTTTTTTTGTGGCTGAATAGTATTCCATGGTGTGCATGTACCACAGCTGTTAATCCATTCCTGAACTGATGGGCATTTAAGCTGTTTCCACATCTTGGTGATTATAAACTGAGCTGTGATAAATAATCCAGTACATGGGTCCTTATGACAAAAAGTTGTTTTGTTTTTTTTTTTCATCTAGGTAGATGCCTAGTAGAGGGATTGCAGAGGTGTTGTGAACGGAGTTAGGGGGCCCCTCCAGCCTCTGAAGACAGAAGTGGTTTGCCTGGGATATCAGAGAACCATCAACAGTCAAAACTAAGTTGAGTGTTAGGAAGGCTGAAGAGAAGAGGAACAGGTTTGGGTACTTTTGGTTTTGGGTTTTTGTTTTTATTTTTTTCTTTTCTTGATGTATAGTAATAATTATCCCCCACAGGAATGTGCTATTTTAGTGTTCAATGAAGGATCCAACTTGCTGTCAGGACAAGCCAGGACATGACAAGCTACTCCACACGGAGGGCAGGGGTTCACCCTGCAGGGCTTTGGAGAGGAGAGAGCTGTGCCACCCAAGGGAAGCTCACAGCCTCCTGGGGGACTAACACCCCCAGTGGCTGGGGAGGAAACTGGCAGAGAGTTGAGCTAACTTGCCCCAAATCCCACCGTCACTAACTAGCAGGGACGCGATCCTCGGGTCTTGACTCCCTACCTACGCTCTTTCTACCCTAAATCGACATGAAAACGGAATGAAAAAGTCAAAAAATAATTCCCAACTGTGTTGAAGAATGAAAGAATCTCTATTGTACTTTAAAACTCCAAAGGCAAAGCTATGATTTAATTTAATAAAAAAAAAAAAACTCCAAAAGCAAAAGTATATAATTTGGGGATATATTTTAAACTTTATAAAATCCTCCCACCCCACCTCTGAGGAGGAAAGTGGATAAAAACAGATCTGGGGTGAGAAGTCATCTGACTCATCCCTGATGTGGTGAAGAATCTGGAAGCAAACACCCTGCATTTATTTCAAGTACTGTGTCTCACTCTGCCAGTCTTGGCAGCCGGCCCACGGTGTTTGCTTCATGGGCTCTCCTGTAGAGACATGGTCACAGCCCTATTTTAGAAGGACAGAAGAGGCTTAAAACATGTAGCAATTAAGCTAGAATTTAAAAGGACACACACAGAGGACACATTAAGTTTGTGAATACCACAGCCAGCTGAAGGTAGGAATCCAGATGTGTGTCAAGGCCTCTCTGAGATAGTACAGCTTTATCCACAGAGCTTCATCACTGTGTCCCGGCCTGTTCCTGGAAGAGCCAGCAAAGTATCCTGCAAGAGAAAGCACGTGGCCTCAGAGGTGAACCAGGGACGTTCTCTGGGGTGCCAAGGATTTATCTGAACAGCCGAATGCACACTGACAGACAGGTCTGTGTACGCTAGAGAAACTCGTTCCATGGCTCAGATGAACGATTCATTGCAGAATTCACCCACAAGGGGAAGTGAGTTAATGACTGGGGCGTTTCACCTTCTGCCTAGATGCGTCATAAAATCAACTTGTAGAGCCTGGCTCAGAGAATACATTTACTCACCCAAATGTGGCTCTGTGGGGCTATGAAGCATTTCAAACAGCGAACACTCGCAGAGGAGCGAGTTCTTAGGCATTCTCTGTGCTTGCAACAGGGCCGGTGGCCTGAGCCTGACAGCTGATCCAGGCTGTGGTCAAATCCTGCTGACAAGCAGCCCAGATCTGCCAAGAACATCTGCTCCACATCTGGGATTGTGACTCACCAGCTACTCTCTCCTCCAGACCTATTCTCATGCAGGCCTGAACGTGAAGGCCTTAAGGTGCCAAGGCCCTAGTGCCAAAACTTGTCCCTCCACCCAAGCACCCACCAGGCTTTGTTCTTATCTCTAACATGGCCCTCCCCTCCCCCATACACTCAGCCTGGCTGAGGCTGGCTCCAGGTCCAGGGCAAACCGTGCCTAGCCCTTTTGGACACCACCTGAGCTATTATAAGAGACTCTCAGGCTGAGACAGTGTCAAGGTCCCCTGTACACTGCTGTCTGCTCTGGCCCTTTAAATTTAGCAGATCCACATTCCCACCTTGCCCAGCTGGCCCACCAGAGTGAGCCACAAGCAGCATGTGTTCTAGACCAATCCTGTTTACCCTGGACCTACTATTTTTGCTCTCATCTTGCTGGTTCTCAGATTCCTAGCTCCATATCCCAGCTGCCATGGCTACTTCTGGCCCCTTCACTTTGGTGACCCTTCAGACTTCCCTTTTTAGACCACAGCTTCTCACATGTTTCTGACTCAACTTGCTCCTGCAGTGTCCACTTTAACTCTTGGTGTCAGGTGAATGTCCCCGATTCAGCCCCAGCCCCTGGGTACCCTCTGCTGGGATTGCTCTCAGGAGGGGCAGAGGTGAGGATTTGTTTCTGCAGCCTTGGTCTGACTTCTGACCCTCAGCTTTGCCTTGTCTTCCATCCCAGTCTCTGGGTTCACCTGGCATGTCCCTAGCTGTCAGCCTCAACTTGGGTCCTGCTCCCTGAAGTCCCTCCCTCACCCGCGATGGGTCTGTCCTGGACTCAGTTTCTGATTTCATGCTGGCCTGGCCTGGGTTAAACCAAACCCACTGCCCTCACTCTCTAAGATCAGAGATGGGGAGGCGCTCTGGCTTTTGAAGGTAGGTGGGGTAGAGGAGAGAGGGCAACAACGTCTCGGGTGGAACCCTGATGGGAACAGAGCCGGGGCAGTTTCTCATCTGTCTGGGACCCTTCTGTCTGTATGATGTGGTGACTATTTATGGGAGAAGCCAGGGGAGCAGCAGTAATCAAGACATTTGACTGCTCTCTCAGCTGTGGAGGGCTGGAGGAGGCGTACACTATTGCAGGTGACATCTCAGACAAGCTACCAGTTCTAAACCCTCAACGCTTAGATAGCTGAGGAGCAGAGGCAACCCTCCAGACCCAGGTGGCTTAGACCCTTCTCTCTGTCTGTCGGACTCTGGGTGCTACTTGAGCCATGAGCCGGCCATGGATGTCTCACCTCCAGCCTCTCCACCAACAAGTAAGTCCACCCAAGTTTTCCCCACCCACAAGGTCTCCATTTATTCCCTCTCCTCCAAAAGATGAAGAAGCAAGTTCCCTTCTTCCTCCTCTCCAGCCCTCATCATCCCCCTCCCTGGGGCCCAGGCACTCACAGTGGGCCACTTGTTTTTCTTTTCCAGAAACCCTAAAGATACCAGCTTTGTTTAACAAATATGTGCTATGGCAGAATGGTAAGGAGCAAAGAGCTAGGGCCCAGCCCCCAGGGAATTCAAGCTCAGCCACTTGCTAGTGACCGGACCCTAGACAAGTGGTAAAACTTCTCTGTATGTGTTTTCTCACCTCTAAAGTTGGGATATTAATAGTCCCACTGCAATGTTGAGAGGATTACATGCATTAATTAACATAAGAATGGTGCTTTGCATATAACAAATGTCATGATGCTACAAGCTCTCATTTCTGATTACTCACTCTATGGCAAGCCTTATTCTGAATACCTTGCAACCAACAATTCATTTTTTCCTAAGCAGAGGAAAATAGGAACAAAAGGATTATTCCATAATTCTAATTTAAATTATCATTAATAGTAAACATATAAGTCCCATCAGCAGGAGTGGAAATGCATTCTCAAAATTCATCACATTTTTGCTACTCAAAAGAATCAAATTGGTTTTATTTATTGAGTACTCTCTCTCCTAGCCTTGGGAAAGTTTATGTATAATACATAATCATAACTGGTCAAAAGGAAACCAAGTTGAAGTGGTCAGAGAATTTCCCCATCTGAATACACAAATCCAGAGTGTAAAGAGGTCAAAAATGAAGCACTCGGGGGATAGAAACTCCCATTAACAGTGCTCCTCATATGGACACAGCCTGGGTCATAGTATGTGATAGCATAGACACCATTCTGTGTGTATCTTTTGGCATACTTTAAATCTTAAACAGTTTCCATGTTATTACATAGTCTTTGAAATAAAATTATCATTTTTTTGAGACAGGGTAGAGAGCAGTGGCATCATCATGGCCACAGCAGCCTCAAACTCCCTGGCTCAAGGGATCCTCCTGCCACAGCTTTGTGAGCAGTGGGCTACAGGCACACCACCATGCTCGTCTGACTAATTTTTTCTGGTTATTTAGTTGAGATGGAGCCTTGGGATTTCACTCTTGCTCAGGCTAGTCTCCCACTCCTGACTTCAAGTGATCCTCTGGCCTCACCTTGGCCTCCCAGAGTGCTAGGTTGGAGCCACTGTACCTGGCCTGAAATTATCATTTCAATGACTGCAGAATAACCCATTTAGTTGAATTATTGAAAATGAACCAGGCTCAGCACCCGTAGCTCAGTGATTAGGGCACTGGCCACATACAACGAGGCTAACGGGTTCGAGCCCGGCCTGAGCCTGCTAAACGACAAATGACAACTGCAACCAAAAAATAAAAAAACAACCGGGCGTTGTGATGGGCGTCTGTGGTCCCAGCTACTTGGGAGGCTGAAGCACAAGCCTTTAAGGTTGCTGTGAGCTGTGATGCCACAGCACTCTACCAAGGGTGACATAATGAGACTCTGTCTCAAAAAAAAAAAAAAAAAAGAACTGAACTCATTATTGGATATTGGTGGGGTTTTGCTATTATAAATGATTCTGTAGTAAACATTTTCTTTCTTTCAGATTATTTATTAGGTTAATTCTCAGAGTTGGGGTTACTAAGGTTTTTCCAAAGGTCTAATTGTCCCCGCCATCTTGTATATCCCTGAGATGCAGTGAGTGGAGGATTCTATCTGAAGGACTAAACTCTCCTAGGGAAAGCAGGAAGAAGGAGACATTTGCTATTGAGTGACAGGTGTCTTAAAGGCTTTAGATCTCATCTTTGATGTGCTGCCCAGACTTACCATCATTGTTGTTTGGCCATTTGTGAAGATGTTCACTAAGCAGTACTTCAGAAGGCCTATTCGCTCCATCTCATTAAATCCTCATAACCGTGCTCTGAGGAAGATAGTACTATTCCCATTTAAAGAGGAGGAGGCAGGAGATTAGAGAGATTAAGTTAAAGTCTTACAGCTAATGAATGGAAGATCCTAGACAGGATATGGGAAAGCGGGACCTGTGCCCCTAGGGGGAAGGTCTGCAGGACTATGCTGAAGGGGCTGAACACTCCTGGCCATCTGCCTACAAACTGCTTCCTTTTTCCTTCTTCCTGGTGAAAAAATATAACATTAAAGATGACTTTGTTATACACACACACACATACACACACATATTCCAAGGACAGAGCTCTCTGTACATAGAAAACCCACCACCTATCAAAGATGCTGACCAAGTGCTTATCAAAATGTGCTTAGAGGCTAAGTATCTTTCAGAACAGTTATTACTCAACCTGAGCATGTGGACTGGGCCTATCCTTACATTAAATTAGTTCTCCCTCCATTCTAGTGTTGAGGTTTGAAAAAAAATGCAATATAATAAAATAAAATGTTTCTCCTACGGAATTATTTGATCTGGCCAAACATTTGCCAACTTTATACTCATTTTAATATCTCAGTTAAATCATCTAACCTTGATCTACATTAATTCTAGCCTTTTTTTCCTACCAAAAGAGACCTGTGTGTTTTCCCTGCATGTTTTAAAATACTGTCTCCTAACCACACTGATATCATAAAATTCCAGAGGCTGCTCAGTGATGTCTCTGGGTCAGTGACATCCTGGCTATCTTAGGACTACCAAGGGACAAGGTAGAGCTGAGACTGCAACTGGAGGGGGTTATGGAAAGACAGGGGCTGGTACCTATGTAGACTAAGGAGACCAGAGTTAGTGAAATGAATAGGTTAGGAGCCACTGCTGGGTGTGGCAGGAGATCATCTCAAATGGCAACATGAGCTGAGTATTGCAGAGTGTCTAACTATGCAAATGGCTTGTTGGTCAGGCCTCTTTCAGATACAAGTGGCAGAAATCTCCCTGGGTAAAGCAGAGGCAGAATCAACTGACCCCACTTGACAATTCTAGGGGTAATCTTCAAGTGTAACTAGATCCAAGTGCTTAAATGGTGTCATTAAGAATTTGTCCCCAGGGCTGGGTGCAGTGGCTCTGGCCTGTAATCCTAGCACTCTGGAAAGCCAAGAGGGGTGAATTGCCTGAGCTCACCAGTTAGAGACCAGCCTGAGCAACAGTGAGACCCCATCTCTACTAAAAATGAAAACTTAAGTAAGAAGATCATTTGAGCCCAAGAGTTTAAGGTTGCTGTGAGCTATGATGCAAGAGCACTCTAACCAGGCTGACAAAGGGAGACTTTACCTCAAAAAAAAAAAAAAGAATTTGTCCCCATCTGTTTTCTCTGTTCCTCTCTCCAGAATGGTGATTTAAAAAAAAACCACCAGTTGCTCTGGACTTATTCTCCATAGAAATCCCATTAGAAAGACATACTATTTCTCAACTGTTCCATGAAAAGTCTTAGGACTGACTCTCAGTGGGCCTGAATTGGCTCAGGTACTGAACATCTTCAGCTTGGTCTTCAAATCACTCTCTACTTTCCTGTCTGCTCTGCACCATGGCCTGTGTAGATGTATCAACAGCTCCTTTTCCCTAAGTCTTCCATTGGGTATTATCCATGGAAAGAAATGGGAGGCTGAAGGGAGGAAGAAGAACGAGGTTAGGATGTCAAGTTCTCCAGCTTCCTTTGCAAGGGTCTGCCTGAGCGGAACAACAGTCCCAGGTCTTTCCTGCAGCTCTCTCCACACATCTTTCTCTCTTTGAGTTCTAGTAATGACTAAGGTCATGTCTGGGCTCAGTGGAAAAGAATGCCCCAATCAATGGGTATAAGAGAAGGATCTGCCACCATGTCTGACAGTCCTATTGTTGACTGAAAGCACACTGAGCTTGAATGTCAATTCTTTGGGGAAGGAACATGTATTCAATAACAAACAACAAAAACAATCCCACAACTTCAATAGCTTATAACCACAAACACATATTTCTCACCACATACAATGGGGCTGTAGGTTGAATTGAGTCTTTTCCACCTTTCTTCTTAGGATTCAGGAAGAAGGATCTAGGACAGCAGTTCTCAACCTGTGGGTCGCGACCCCTTTGTAACAATGAAAATACATCCTGCATATCAGATATTTATATTACAATTCATAACAGTAGCAAAGTTACAGTTATGAAATAGCAATGAAAATAATTTTATGGTTGGGAGGTCACCACAACATGAGGAACTGTATTAAAGGGTTGCAGCATTAGGAGGCATTTAGGAAGGTTGGTAACCACTGATCTAGGACATGTTCTGCTTGTGGCAAAAAGCAGAAACACAAATGGCCAAGTCAAACCAGGCAATCGTGTTGAAAGCTTCTGCTCAGATATGGCATATGTCACATTGCTAACGTTTCATTGGCCAAAGCAAACCCCACAGCCAAGCCCCAATGAATGGGAAGAGGAAATACACAGAGCTGGCAGGTTTGAATCCAGCCTGGGCCTGCCAAACAACGACAACAACCACCAAAAAATAGCCAGGTGTTGTGGCAGGCACCTGTAGTCCCAGCTACTTGTGAGGCTGAGGCAAGAGAATCACTTAAGCCCAAGAGTTGGAGGTTGCTGTGAGTTGTGCCGCCACGGCACTCTACCCAAGGTGACAGCTTGAGATTCTGTCTCAAAAAAAAAAAAGAAAGAAAGAAAGAAAAAATTATAAAATGCTAGTATGTCTTGTGAGGAGGGAACAACAAGCTGAAACCTCAGAAGAGGAGGTCACCTAAGCTGATGGGAGCTGAGAGGAAGAATGCAGAGCTGGAACTCTTCAGAGGTGTTAAAGGAGGAGATGGCAATGGAACCAAGTAAATGACAAGTAGACACACAGTGGAAGCCCAAGAAAGGCATCACCAGCAAGATGATGAGCAAGGAGGGGGTGGCTCAGGAGATGCCACTTGGATGAGCAGATCAGATCCACAGATCTGCAGAAACCTCAGAAGTCAGGATAAAAAATGAACGACAGAGCAAAAAACTATTAGAGATGCTGGATGGCAGGGTCTATGGGATACTGAAAAGTTGGTGAACAGACATCTCCTAGGAGAGCAGTTGTCAGAGAAGCAAGCACTCTGAAATTATTGAATAAGTATTTATCAAGCACCTAGAGGGCACTGGGTACCATTCAGGTACTGCAAGCATGCTGGGATACAGGAAAAGAGACACGAACCTGAGCTGAATAGTGGAAACAGACAACAATCACATCTTTTTAAAAAAATTTTTAAATTTTTTATTTTTAATTATTATGGGTACATGATAGTTATACATGTTTATCGGATTCATGTAGTGTTTTGATACAGGTATACAATGTGAAAATATCAAATCAGAATAACTGAGGTAGCCATTACCTCAGGTATTCATCATTTCTTTGTGTTAGAGACATTCCAATTCCACTCTTTTAGTAATTTATTTTAGCTATTTTTAAATTATTCCTTAACTGGGGCGGTGCCTCTGGCTCAGTGAGTAGGGCACTGGCCCCATACACTGAGGGTAGTGGGTTCAAACCCAGCCCCGGCCAAACTGCAACAAAAAATAGCTGGGCGTTGTGTGGCAGGCACCTATAGTCCCAGCTACTCGGGAGGCTGAGGCAGGAGAATCGCTTAAGCACAAGAGCTGGAGGTTGCTGTGAGCTGTGACGCCATGGCACTCTACCAAGGGTGACAAAGTGAGACTCTGTCTCTAATAAAAAAATAAAAATAATAAAAAAATAAATTATTCTTTAACTCATGTTACAATCAAATTTTAAATAAATACTCTATCTTCTTTCAGTCCAACAATACTATAGTTCAAAATGACTATAGTTATTCTCCCTCTTCAAATTCATTACTTAAATACTTCCCTTATATCCAACAAATAATCTACCCTCATACTTCATTATTTTTTTTAAAAGCAATTAATAGATTGCTCATCTAGGAAGCTCATCTTCCCACCAACAAAATACCGACGTAACCACTCAGTACACACTCTCTTTGCTTCCTTTCTGTCACAATAGGCAAAACATCCCAGCCCCATCTAGATCCCATCCCCTCTTCCATTCTCAAGTCTTCACCCCTGCTTCTTCCTCTCTACTGGATCATTTGTGCTGTTATAGCTGGGGAAGGGTGAGGGTCAGGATTTCCCTCTCCAAAGAAAATGGACCTGTGATAGCTAGGGGAGGACAAGGGTCAGGATTTCCCTCTTCAAAGAAAATCTAGATGAGGATGTATTTTGATGTCATAGTGACTGGGAATCCCAAGTGGCATTTAGTGGGAGCCAGGGGTGCTAATTGTGGTCTATCTTATTAAAAAAGAGAACATCCTAGAACTCTTGTGGGAGGAAAAAGAAAAGAAAAGGAACTTCCTTAACTTCACCGTCTCTTCCAACTATAATATTACCAAGTATTTCTCAAAACCTTCATAAGAAAACTTCTTGATAGAGTTCTCTACATACACTCTCTACTCCCTCATGTAATAATCTCTCCTCAGTCTTCTCCAATCAAGTTTCTGCCTTCTTCACTTGCCAAAAACTACCCTTTACAAAATTACCAGTGACCCCCATATTACCAACCTGTGATCACTTATTGGTTCTTTATCACGTTTGATGTCTAATGGCATTTTACCCTACTGACTACTCCTTCCTTCTTGAAAAGTTGTCTAAAATAGGTATCTCAGGCCAGGCATGGTGGTTCACACCTGTAATCCTCGCAATCTGGGAGACCGAGATGGGTGGATTGCTTGAGCTCACAAGTTTGAGACCAGACTGAGCAAAAGCAAGACCCCATCTCTACTAAAAATAGAAAAACTGAGGCAAGAGGATCACTTGAGGCCAAGACTTGGAGGTCGCTGTGAGCTATGATGCCACAACATTCTAACCAGGGTGATAGCTTGAGACTCTCTCTCTAAAAATAAATAAATAAATAAATAAATAAATAAATAAATAAATAAATAAATAAAATAGGTATCTCAAGCTGAAAAGAACAAAACAAAACTCAATTTACTTTCCTCTCTCAGGAATTAGCCAAACTGACAAATAAACAAAAAGACTTACTACTCTTCCTTCCCTTGTCTCTGACACGGCTATCTGAGTATTAAAGCCAAAAGACTAAAACAAAACAAAACAAAAAACTAGGAGTTCTTAGTTTTTCGTTGAGTCCCTCTCCCATTCCTTACATAAATCTATCAGCAAGTCCTATGTATTCTATATCAAAAGTCTGTATTTTTCTTTTTTTTTAATTTTTTAATTTTATTTTTTTATTGTTAAATCATAGCTGTGTACATTAGTGCAATCGCCTGTACCCATTCTAAGATGCACCATAGATGTGGCCCCACCCATTACCCTCCCTCCACCAAAACCACCCCCTTCCCCTTCCTTGGCCCTTTCCCCATAGTCTTGTGCTATAGTTGGGTTATAGTCTTCATGTGAAAGCTATAATTTAGCTTCATAGTAGGGCTGAGTACATTGGATACTTTTTCTTCCATTCCTGAGATACTTTGCTAAGAAGAATATGTTCCAGTTCCATCCATGTAAACATGAAAGAGGTAAAGTCTCCATCTTTCTTTAAGGCTGCATAGTATTCCATGGTATACATGTACTGCAATTTGCTAGTCCACTCGTGGGAGATGGTTGTTCAATTTTCTTTTTTCTTTTTGCAGTTTTTGAACCCATCACCTCCGGCCTATGGGGCCGGCGCCCTACTCCTTTGAGCCACAGGCACTGCCCATTGTATTTTTCTTTTCTTTCTTTTTTTTTTTTATTGTTGGGGATTCATTGAGGGTACAATAAGCCAGGTTACACTGATTACATTTGTTTGGCAAAGTCCCTCATGCAATCCTGTCTTACCCCCAAAAGGTGTGGCACACACCAAGGCTCCACCCCCAACCCTCCTTCCCTCTCTCTGCTCTTCCTTTCCCCACCCCTCCCTCCTTCTTTCTCTCTCTGCTCTCCCCTTCCCTCACCCCCACCGTGAACTTAATTGTCATTAATTGTCCTCATATCAAACTTGAGTACATAGGATTCATGCTTCTCCATTGTTGTGATGCTTTACTAAGAATAATGTCTTCCACTTCCATCCAAGTTAATACGAAGGATGTAAAGTCTCCATTTTTTTTAATAGCTGAATAGTATTCCATGGTGTACATATACCACAGCTTGTTAATCCATTCCTGGGTTGGTGGGCATTTAGGCTGTTTCCACATTTTAGCGATTGTAAATTGAGCTGCAATAAAAGTCTAGTACAAGTGTCCTTATGATAAAAGGATTTTTTTCCTTCTGGGTAGATGCCCAGTAATGAAATTGCAGAATCAAATGAGAGGTCTAGCTTGAGTGCTTTGAGGTTTCTCCATACTTCCTTCCAGAAAGGTTGTACTAGTTTGCAGTCCCACTAGCAGTGTAAAAGTGTTCCCTTCTCTCCACATCCATGCCAGCATCTGCAGTTTTGAGATTTTGTCATGTGGGCCATTCTCACTGGGGTTAGATGGTATCTCAGGGTGGTTTTGAATTACATTTCTCTAATAGATAGGGATGATGAACATTTTTTCATATATTTGTTAGCCATTTGTCTGTCTTCTTTAGAGAAGTTTCTATTCATATCTCTTGCCCATTGATATATGGGATTGATGGCTTTTTTCATGTGGATTGAGTTCTCTATAGATCCTAGTTATCAAGCTTTTGTCTGATTCAAAATATGCAAATATCCTTTCCCATTGTGTAGGTTGTCCATTTGCTTTGGTTGTTGTCTCCTTAGCTGTGCAGAAGCTTTTCAGTTTAATGAAGTCCCATTTATTTATTTTTGTTCTTGTCGCAATAGCCATGGCAGTCTTCTTCATGAAGTCTTTCCCCAGGCCAGTATCTTCCAGTGTTTTTCCTATGCTTTCTTTGAGGATTTTTATTGTTTCATGTCTTAAATTTAAGTCCTTTATCCATCTTGAATCAATTTTTGTAAGTGGGGAAAGGTGTGGGTCCAGTTTCAGTCTTTTACATGTGGATATCCAGTTCTCCCAACACCATTTATTGAATAGGAAGTCTTTCCCCCACGGTATGTTCTTGTTTGGTTTATCAAAGATTAGGTGGTTGTAAGATGTTAGTTTCATTTCCTGGTTTTCTATTCGATTCCAAGTGTCTATGTCTCTATTTTTGTGCCAGTACCATGCTGTCTTGAACACTGTGGCTTTGTAGTACAGCCTAAAATCTGGTATGGTGATGCCCCCAGCTTTATTTTTATTACTAAGAACTGCCTTAGCTATATGGGGTTTTCTCTGGTTCCATACAAAACGCAGAATCATTTTTTCCAAATCTTGAAAGTACGATGTTGGCATTTCAATAGGAATGGCATTGAATAGGTAGATTACTTTGGGAAGTATAGATATTTTAACAATGTTGATTCTTCCCATCCATGAGCATGGTATGTTCTTCCACTTGTTAATATCCTCTGCTAATTGTATTGGCTAGAACTTCGAGCACTATATTGAATAGTAAAGGTGACAGAGGACAACCTTGTCTGGTTCCAGTTCTAAGAGGAAAAGCCTTCAGTTTTATTCAATTCAGTAAAATATTAGATGTGGGTTTGTCATGGATAGCTTCAATCAGTTTCAGAAATGTGCCACCTATGCCTATACTCTTAAGTGTTCTAATTAGAAAGGATGCTGTATTTTATCGGATGCTTTTTCTGCATATATTGAGAGGATCATATGATCTTTATTTTTGCCTCTGTTAATACAGTGAATAATGTTTATGGACTTGCGCATGTTAAACCAGCCTTGCATCCCTGGGATGTAGCCTACTTGATCAAGATGTATGACTTTTTTGATGATAAGCTGTAATCTATTGGCTAGGATTTTGTTGAGAATTTTTGCATCTCTATTCGTGAGTGAAATTGGTCTGAAATTCTCTTTTTTAGTTGGGTCTTTTCCTGGTTTTGGTATCAGGGTAATGTTTGCTTCATAGAATGTGTTGGGGAAGATTCCTTCTTCCTCAATTTTTTGGAATAATTTCTGCAGTACAGGAATAAGCTCTTCCTTGAAGGTTTGATAGAATTTTGGTGTTAAGCCATCTGGACCAGGGCATTTTTTTGGTTGGAAGCTTTTTTATTGCTTCATTAATCTCAGTACTTGAAATTGGTCTGTTCAGGAGCTCTATTTCTTCCTGGCTAAGTCTATGGAGAGGGTGTGGTTCCAAATATTGATCCATTTCCTTCACATTATCAAATTTCTGGGCATAGAGTTTCTGGTAGTATTCAGAGATGATGTCTTCTATCTCTGTGGGATAAATTCTTATTTCCCCTTTATCATTTCTGATTGAGGTTACTAGAGATTTTACTTTTCTATTTCTCATTAGTCTGGCCAATGGTTTTTCTATTTTATTTATTTTTTCAAAAAACCAACTCCTTGTTTCATTAATTTTCTGAATGATTCTTTTGTTTTCAATTTCATTGATCTCTGATTTGATTTTGGAGATTTCTTTTCTTCTACTGGGTTTGGGCTTAGATTGTTCTTCTTTTTCCAATTCCATAAGATAGCTTGTGAGTTTGTTGATGTGCTCTCTTTCTGTTTTTCGAATGTAGGCATCTAAAGCCATAAATTTTCCTCTCAAAACTGCTTTTGCAGTATCCCACAGGTTTTGGTAGCTTGTGTCTTCATTGTTGTCATGCTCAAGGGAGTTAATAATTTCCTGTTTTATTTCTACCTGCACCCGTCTGTCATTCAATAGGAGGTTGTTTAATTTCCATGCCTTTGGGTGGGGTTGAGCATTTTTGTTAGAGTTGAGTTCCACCTTTAGTGCCTTATGGTCTGAGAAGATTCAAGGTAAGATTTCAATTCTTTGTATTCTGTTGATAATTGTTTTGTGTCCCAGGTTATGATCAATTTTGGAGAATGTTCCATGGGGTGATGAGAAGAATGTATATTCTTTATCTTTGGGATGGCATGTTCTATATGTGTCTATCAAGCACAGTTGTTCTAGGGTCTCATTCAGATCTCTTATATCTTTGTTTAATTTCTGTTTAGAGGATCTGTCCAGCTCTGTAAGAGGAGTGTTAAAAGTCCCCTGTTATGATGGTATTATCGGATATCATATTGCTCAGACTGAGTAAGGTCCGTTTCAAGAATCTGGGAGCATTTAAATTGGGTGCATAAATATTTAGAATTGAAACATCTTCTTGTTGTATTTTTCCCCTGACCAATATAAAGTGACCATCTTTGTCTTTTTTGAATTTAGTTGCTTTAAATCCACATGTATCTGAAAATAAAATTATAATTCCTCTTTTCTTCTGAATTCCATTTGTCTGAAAAATTGTCTTCCAACCCTTGACTTGGAGTTTTAATTTGTCTTTTGAAGCCAGGTGTGTTTCTTGCAGACAGCAAATGAATGGCTTGTGTTTTTTAATCCAGTCAGCCAATCTGTGCCTCTTCAGTGGGGAATTCAAGCCATTAATATTTATTGAGATAATTGATAGTGTGGTAGTATCCTATTCCTCTTATTTTGTGAGAGCCCATTGCTTAGTTTTATCTTTTGCATCAGTGTGGAAGTTAGGTTCTGTCCTTTAATTTCTGAGTTCTTACCATCCATTGTGATGGTCAGTGTGTAGAACAGATTAAAGTATTTCCTGTAGATCTGGTCTTGTTGTGGTGAATTTCCTCAATGTTTGTATATCCGTAAATGATTTTATTTCTCCATCAATTTTAAATCTTAGCTTAGCAGGATATAGATCTCTGGGCTGGAAATTGTTCTGTTCAAGTAGATTAAAGGTAGATGACTATTGTCTTCTTGCTTGAAAAATTTCATTAGAGAAGTCTGCAGTCACTCTGATCGATTTACCCCTGTAGGTCAACTGACATTTACTCCTGGCAGCTTGAAGAATCTTTTCTTTTGTCTTGACTTTGGACAGGTTTGTACAATATGTCTTGGAGAAGCTCGGTTAGAGTTGAGGTGACCTGGGGTCCAAATTCCCTCTGAAAGCAGTGTGTCAGAATCTTTAGTGATATTTGAGAAATTTTCATTTATAATATTCTCTAGTATGGCTTCCATTCCTCTGGGCATTCTTCTTCCCCTTCTGGGATTCCTATAACTCGTATGTTGGAATGCTTCATAAAGTCCCATAATTCTGTCAGTGAACGTTCTGCTTTCTCTCTCTTCTTTTCTGCCTCTTTAACTATCTGAGTTATCTCAAGAACTTTGTTCTCTATCTCCAAAATTCTTTCTTCTGCATGGTCTAACCTGTTGCTGATACTTTCCATTGCATCTTTAAGTTCCCTAATTGACTGCTTCGGTTCCTTCAGCTCTGCTATATCCTTTTTATATTCTTAATATCATTCATCTCTTCTGTTTTTGGATTTCCTTTTGGTTATTTTCCACTTTATTAGTAGTTTCCTTCATTGTTTTCATAGTGTGTATTCTAAATTCCCTTTCTGGCATTCCTAACATTTCTTTATAGGTGGGATCCTCTGCAGTAGCTACCTCATGGTCCCTTGGAGGGTTGCTCTGGACTGATTCTTCATGTTGCCAGAAGTTTTCTGCTGATTCTTCCTCATGAGTGATTTCTTTTATCTGTTTCCTTACCCTAATTTTCCTTTCACTTCCTTTTGTTCTTTAAGTTCCCGTGCCTGTGGACTAGGGTTTCAATGAGTCCTTTTGGTACAGGACCAGAAGGATGAGAAGGTTAAAGAGCAAGAAGGGATAAAAGAAAGAAACAACAGGGTGGTGCCTGTGGCTCAGTCGGTAGGGATCCGGCCCCATATACCAAGGGTGGCGGGTTCAAACCCGGCCCCGGCCAAACTGCAACCAAAAAATAGCCGGGCATTGTGGCGGGCACCTGTAGTCCCAGCTACTCGGGAGGCTGAGGCAAGAGGATCGCTTAAGCCCCAGGAGTTGGAGGTTGCTGTGAGCTGTGTGTGGCCACGGCACTCTACCAAGGACCATAAAGTGAGACTCTGTCTCTACAAAAAAGAAAAAGAAAGAAAGAAAAAGCAAGAAAAATAAAAGAAAGAAAAAAAGAAAAGAAAATAGAGAAAGGAGAGGGGGTGGGTAAAAGGGAATGTTGACAAAAAGAAGAGAGACAAAGAAAGAGGGAGACAGAGCAATATAGGTGTACAGTGGGGTACTTTGACACAACCTTAAAAAAAAAAACCAACCTCTGGGGGTGCCTGGTTGGGTGGTTCCCTTGAGGTCAACAGCTCTTTGCTAACCTGATCGGGCACAGTACCCTACCTCCACCAAGTAGAGAGGAAAGATAAAAATGCTATAAATCAAACCAAAACAAGCAAACAGAAAGCTTTACGGCATAAAATTGGGTGAAAAACCAAATAATAGGGGTAGAAACACTAGCAAAAATGAAGTTATAATTATTGAAAAAGGCAGCAATGCAAAATTGTATTTAAACTAGAAAAATGGAGAAAGAAAACAAAAAAAAAAGAAAAGAAAAAATCTGTAGGGAAAAGGTTGAAATTATAAAAACAAAACAACAACAACAGCACACACACACACTGAGCAGTATATATATCTTGTTGAATATTGTCTGGGCAACAGGTGGTCTTCTGGGGTATGAGATGTTAATCACAATGCTGATCAACTGGAGGCCTCCACTGATTTCTCAAACCACACAGGGTGGAGACCCTAAATCTCTCTTCAGCCCTCTTAAAAGGCACTTCAAACTTCTAAACCTGGCTAAGCAGAAGCTTTCCCAGGAAAGTGCTTGTCACTGGGATCACTGCTGAAGTGGCTATCCACTTACCCAGTGTGCCAAAACCTGTCTCACTCTGCCCCTGAGGGTTAAGGCTATAAGGCGGCTCAGTCCCTGCCTTTAGGCTGCTTAGTCACTAGATTACTAGCTCCCGCCCAATCCTGGCTCTGCTACCCTGAGGGCAGAGCTTGCCAGGGCAGTTCTCTCACAATGGCTCCTTGTGGCCCATAGCCAAACACTATTAGCTCTGTACAGCTCAGCTGCTCAGTCTGGGGCCCCATACAACACCCAAAGTTCTCCACACTCCTGCCCAAGCTCTCCCCAAGGCAGTTCAACTGAGTGCCAAGTCCTAAAACACCAAAACAGTTCACAGGTAAGGCCTTTCCAGTTTGCAGTCTCACTGCTGCGTACTTATAGTTGCCGGCGGGATTAGACCGAATGAACACACACAACCACTTGCCAGTTTTCCACTGTTTTTGTCCTCCTCTTGGTGTCCAGAAGTCTCTCGCTGACTCCCTGTGTCCTCAAAGGGATGATTATAGGCAGATCCCACCAGCTAGAGATGCCTGGAGTCTTATCTCCCCAGACTCACAGTGCCCAGTTGTAGGGAAGCTGTTACTTGGCCACCATCTTGCCAAAAGTCTGTATTTTTCTTTATCTTCACTATTGTGTCTCTGACAGAAGTATAAAGAAAAAATCCTTACTTCTGGGCAGAACCTGTGGCGCAGGGGGTAGAGTACTGGCCCCATATCCCGAGGGTGGCAGATTCAAATCCACCTCCAGCCAAACTGCAAAAAAAAAAAAAAAAAATAGCCAGGCATTCTGGTGGGTGCCTATACTCCCAGCTACTCAGGAGGCTGTGGCAAGAGAATCACCTAAGCCCAAGAGCTGGAGGTTGCTGTGAGCTGTGACACCACAGCACTCTACCAAGAGCAACAAAATGAGACACTGTCTCTAAAAAAAAAAAGCCTTACTGCATGCTCTACCTCTCTATGACTCATTATTTATATAGCCTCCACAGTGATCTCATAAAAATATAATTCTTATGCCCAAAATCCTCCATTAAAATTTTATATCAGCTGAGTATGGAGGCTCATACCTGTAATATCCTAGCACTCCGGGAGGCCAAGATGGGCATATCACTTGAGCAAGGAGTTCAAGACCAGCCTGACCAACACAAGACTGCATCTCTCTCTCTTTTTTTTTTTTTTTTGAGACAGAATCTCACTATGTTGCCCTCACAGCAACCTCAAACTCTTGGACTCAAGAGATTCTCTTGTCTCAGCCTCCCAAGTGCCTGGGACTATGGGTGCCTGCCACAACACCTGGCTATTTTTGTTGCAGTTGCCACTGCTATTTTAGCTGGCCAGGGCCAGGTTCAAACCCATCACCCTCGGTATATAGGGCCAGCGCCCTACCCACTGAGCCTCAGGCACCGCCCTGCATCTCTACTTACAATAGAAAAATTATCTGGGTGTTGTGGTGGACATTGTAGTACAAGCTACTCAGGAAGCTGAGGCAGGAGGATTTCTTGAGCCCAGGAATTTGAGGTTCTTGTGAGTTATTATGATGCCATAGCATTCTAGCCTCTCAAAAAAACAAACGAAAATTTATATCACTGAGAATAAAATCCATATCCTTACCTTATTTTACAAAGCCCCACATGAGCTTAACCTGGCCCACTTCTCAGATCCTATTTGATACCACTGTGTTAGCCACACTAGCCTTATTGCCAATCTCATTGTAGTTCAAGTACCAATCTCATTTATGGCTTTTTGTGTAGCAAACATAAAGGAATTTATTGCATTAAAAAATACGTTTAAAGTAGATGTTAGTGGGCAGTTAGAGAGGTTGAATATCCACAGTTAATCATTCTAGATCAAAAGTGCCCTGATCAGAAAGACAATGAAAGATATTATATATTGATAATGGTATCAATCCATCAAGTAGACAGAACAATTATAAATACATACCTAAAAAGCGAGCCCCAAAATGTGTGAAGAGAAACTAACATAATTGAAGGGAGAAATAACAGTTCTATAATAATAGTTGGAGACTTCAATACCTCCACTTTTAATAATGGACACAAAAATTAGCAGAAGGTCAACAAAGACTTGAACTACACTATAAACCAACTAGACCTAACAGACATATACAGACTATGCTACAAAAAAATAGTAGAATACACATTTTATCAAGTACACATGAAACATTCTCCCATACAGACAATATGCTAGGTCACAAAAGAAGTCTTAATAAATTTTAAAACAATGAATTCATAGGAAGTATTTTCTCCTCCAACCACAATGAAATAAAACTAGAAATAAACAACAAAAGGAAATCTGAAAATTCACAAATATGTGGAAATTGAACAACATGCCCTTTAGTAATAAATGGGTCAAAGAAGTGATTGGCAAAACTTGGAAAATTTTGCCTCTCTCAGCAATCCCATAATTATATTAAGGTACCTACTACCTTAATATCCTAAAAGAGGCTCAGCACCTGTGGCTTAAGTGGCTAAGGCGTCAGTCACATACACCTGAGCCGGTGAGTTTGAATCCGGCCAAACAACAATGACAGCTACAACCAAAAAATAGCCAGACATTGTGGCAGGCGCCTGTAGTCCTAGCCACTTGGGAGGCAGAGGTAGGAAAATCACTTGAGCCCAGGAGTTGAAGGTTGCTGTGAGCTGTGATGCCACGGCACTCTACCCAGGGCAAAAGCTTGAGGCTCTATCTCAAAAAAAAAAAAATAATATATATGTATGTATACATGAAACAACTATACAACCTCCAGGAAATGCACTGAGTTGCTGTGCAAGTTAGCTTTTGCTGTATCACAAACCACCCTAAAATTCTGTCATGCACAATAAGCATGTATTCTCATCCTCACAGGTCTTCAGATTGGCTGGGAGCCATGCTTTAGGCTACAGGTATATGGAGGAGCTGGGATAGCCAGGCTGAAGGAGCAACAACTTCCTGGGAGCATTTTCTTCTCATAGCAGAGGATAAAAGCTCATTGAGCAATGAGGGGAAGTACACAATCCCTTGTAATGCCTAGGTTCAGATCTGGTATATTATCTCTTCTCTCTGCATTCCACTGACAAAAGCAAATTACACAGCCAGGTCTAATATCAATAGGAAAAGAAAGAATACTATAGATGTTGGAGGGGAGGAAATCAATATTTGCTGAACAATAAATATTCTTCTTCCTCATTAGTATAGTGGTGAGTAAATAATAATAATAATCTATTCTTCCATAACCCCCTTATAGAAGAGCTTTGAAAAATGGTGCAAGCTATTGTTACTGCTACAGATACTAAATAATATCTTCTTATTAAGCATGTTGGATTTTTGTAAATACATGATTAAGACTCATCTCCTTGGGTTTTTTTGTTTTTTTTTTTTTTTTTGGCAGTTTTTGGCCAGGGCTGGGTTTGAACCCAACACCTCTGGCACATGGGGCCAGTGCCCTACTCTGTTAAGCCACACGCACCACCCTCCTTGGTGTATTTATAACTATTAAAAGCCATTTCTCAAATCGGCCAGGCAAGGTGGCTCATGCCTGTAATCCTAGCCTGTAATAGCTCTGGGAAGCCAAGGCAGGTGGATTGCTTCAGCTCAGGAGTTCAAGACTAGCCTGAGCAAGAGTGAGACCCCAGCTCTACTAAAAATAGAAAAATTAGCTGGGTGTTGTGGTGCATACACATAGCCCCAGCTACTCGGGAGGCTGAGGTAGGAGGATTGCTGGACCCTAAGAGTGTGAGGTTACTGAGAGCAATGATGACATCAGGGTACTCTACCAGGGCAACAGAGTGAGACTCTGTCTCAAAAAAGAGAAAAAACTAGGCTCAGCGCCCGTAGCTCAGTGGTTAGGATGCCAGCCACATACAACAAGGCTGGCAGGTTCAAATCCAGCCAGGACTCCTAAAACAACAACAACAGCCAGGTGTTGTGGCAGGCACCTGTAGTCAATTACTTGGGAGGCTGAGGCAAGAGAATCACTTGAGCCCAAGAGTTTGAGGCTGCGTGAGCTATAATGCCAAGGGTGACATAGTGAGACTATCTCAAAAAAAAAAATAGAAATGTCAAATTCATCAAAGCCATTTTACCCAGAAACTGTCAACAAGTATTCACTCACTAATTTATTCTTAGTTGAGCAGCATTATCAACTCAAGAAGAACTTTGGCTTCAATATAATTTCTTTCCAAGTACTGAATAAGAACTTTTTTTTTGAAGACTTTAGCCCTTCAAAGGAATCTTTGGGGAATTTTATCACTGCTAAAGAACTTTATCACTGCTAAAAAAATATCCAAAATAAATACAATAGAGTCTAATCTTCCCTGGCCTTAAAGACCACAGTATGTTGCTAATGTTTGCACACACAAAAAAAATAATTGTGAAGGACAGCATTATCCTGAATTCTGCATTACTCAGTCAATTGATGGTATAGCATCCTTTCATGCTACAACCCTCATTCCAAAATCTCTCCCACAATGATTTTCATCTATTTGTTTGATTTAGAACTTTGTGAGAAGAAATATATTTTTATCTTCATGCCAGAAAATATAGTTATGAAAACATTCTGAAAAAGATACACATTTTTAAACAGGACCTTAAGAGCCAGGCCTAATTCCTGTTGCCAAATTCAATGAAGGATTGTTTAGAGTAAAAACAGAGCATTGCTCTGATACACTATCTGATACACTGATACACTATAACATCTTTGGCTTGTATAACCTCCCAGACCTTGAACTGAACTCTAGAGAGAAACTGCTGGGCCAAAGTTGATAATTAGGTGAAAAATACATCTCCAAGTCATAAAACACCTACAACTTCACTATTCAAGTCAACTAGTTAGAGGGAAAAAAATCTATCTAAATTAGTGGAAAGGGCTCAGCACCTGTAGCCCAGTGGTTAGGGTGCCAGCCACATACACCAAAGCCGTCGGATTTGAACCTGGCCCGGGTTTGCTAAACAACAACTGCAATTAAAAAAATAGCCGGGCATTGTGGCAGGAGCCTGTAGTCCCAGCTATTTGGGAGGCTGAGGCAAGAGAATTGCTGAAGTCCAAGAGTTTGAGGTTGCTATGAGTTGTGATGCCATAGCATTCTACCGAAAGCAACGTACTAAGGCTCTGTCTCAGGTGGCACCTGTGGCTCAATGAGTAGGGCACCGGCCCCATACGGAGGTAGTGGGTTCAAACCCGGACCCAGCCAAAAAAAAACTGCAACAAGACTCTGTCTCAAAAAAACAATAATAATATTATTAAATAAATAAATTAGTGGAAAGTCCAAATTCCCATTAGTTCCAAATACAAGAAATACTTTTGAATTTAAGAGTGACAAATAGAATCGAAGTTTTCTACTTCTTCCAAAAACGCCCTTGAAATAATAAAGTTTTTTTTTTTTTTTTAAGCAATACTTGAAAAATCAGAAAGAATGCTGTACTACCAAAAAAGTGCTAAATTATTTCTGGAAGATATGCCACAGATAGAATAACCATAAGTCTTATTTTTTTCATCTTTTTCTTTAAAATTTTTGCAGGATATAACTCTTGATATACAGTGGACTCTCCATAGTTGACCACCTCCCTACATTGACCACCTCCTTAAGTTGACCTAATTTTCCCAGGCATGGTGGCTCACTGTAATCCTACCACTCTGGGAGACTAAGGTGGGTGGATTGCTTGAGCTCATAACCAGCCTGAGCAAAAGCTAGACCTTGTCTCTACTAAAAATGAAAAACTGAGGCAAGGGGGTTGCTTAAGCCCAAGAATTTGAGGTTGCTGTGAGCTATGACACCACAGCACTCTACCAAGGGCAACAAAGTGAGACTCTTTTTCAAAAAAATTTGACATAACTGTTTTAGACAAGACATGTACCCCATGTACATATCAGTACAGTAGGCCTAGTTCTTTATGTTGACCACTTCTGTATGTTGATGGGTTTGTTACAGTCTATTAGGTGGTCAATTTACAACAGTTCTACTATACATTTAAAATTTGTGTTCAAATATATATTTGACTTACTGAGCAAATTGATAAAAAGGTAATTAGTGCCAGGGGGAGCACCAAACACGGGCGGAAGAGAATAGAGAAGTAAATAGATAGGTTTTCCCAATAGAGTCATAAAAAAACACAGGCTCAGCATACCAAGAATAGGTTGGAGGAAGCTCAAGAAAATTACATTAAAAGGCTTAAATTTTGGAACTGTCACTGTTTCATACAAAGGACCTGTAGATCAGCAGTTCTCAGTGAGTGAGTCCTGTGAGATAAAAACTATTTTCAAAATGATAAGTGTACTAAGATGTTTTTTGCCTTTTTCACTTTATTGACAAAAGTGCAAAAAAAATATGGGTAAACTCACCAGTGCCTTAAGCACTGCCTTAGTCTGTTTTGTGCTACTATAACAGAATACTTGAGAGTGGATAATTTATGAAGAACAGAAACAGTTCTGGAAACTAAGAAGTCCAGTTCTCTGCTTCCACAGTAGTTCCTGAACACTACACCCTCCATAACTGAAGCAATAACATCTAACACATGTATCATTTTGAAAACAGTTTTAGCCAGGCATTGTGGGGCCATGCCTATCGTCCCAGCTACTCAGGAGGCTGAGGCAGGAAGATCACGTAAGCCCAGGAATTCGAGTTCATGGTGAGGTAGGCTGATGCCACAGCATTCTATCCTGGGCAACAGAGTGAGATCTGTCTAAAAAAAAATTGAGAATAAGTGCTGTATTCAATTCCTTGCTTGCCAAGATTGGGGGTAAAAAGGAGATGAAGAGGTAGGGAAGTGAACCTTGACAGTGTCCCAGCTGCAACCCAAGTGGGAAGAGATTACACATCACAGCACTGAAGTCCCTTAACTTCATCTTTTACTTGGCTAAATATTTTCATACATTTTTGGGGGCTAAATTTCTAAGGGAACATAGACACCCCCAAGATCCATTCTGCAGATGCTGGAAAGTGATGATTTGAGTGCAGGTTTGGGAGGTTTAAATAAAAGGATTCCCATACAGCTTATTCACACAGGCAGCTTCTGGCTAGCCTCATACAAGTTTGAGAAAAGTGAGAAGAGCAGATGATTCACCTATAATGAAAAGAAAAGAAAATCATCTGATGTCAGTTAGCTACTTCCTGCCCTTAGGCAAACATACTATGAATCTCTGTACTCTTCTAGGTATGTCCTTCCCCTGGTGCTGTAGGATTTACAAGGTCAGGCCCTGGCCTGGCTAGGAAGATGAGAAAGTGGTGACGGGCAGGATTTCAAGGATGGACATGGTGGTTCACACCTGTAATCCTAGTACTCTGGGAGGCCAAGGCAGGTGGATTGCTTGAGTTCAGGAGTTCGAGACCAGCCTAAGCAAGAGTGGAACCCCACCCTTATCTCTGCTAAAAAAGGAAATATAGCCAGGTTGTTTTGGCAGGCACCTGTACTCCCAGCTACTCAAGAGGCTGAGGCAAGAGGATCACTTGAGTCTAAGAGTTTGAGGTTGCTGAGAGCTGTGATGCCATGGCACTCTACCCAGGGCAACAGAGTGAGACTATCTAAAAAAAAAAAATTTTCAAGACACATGCAAAGCCTTAGAACAAGCATTTATATTCTCACAGATGGTGATGGTTAAGCATTTAGCCATCTATTTAATCAGCAAGAGCTAAATGTATTTGGTGCATTATGGACAAGAAAAAGTTGGTATTGGATTTTTTAATAATTCAGATATTCAGGTGTCCATAAAGTTCATGTGCAATTTAAAATAGACAACTATGATATGAATCTGCTGCAAGATACATTCTCCTTCAGACTATCACAAATTTTTTCCTTTTAGAAGAGACTTCTTATTTTCAATCTATTTAATAGAAAACAAATTATTACCATATCAGTGATAAGGTAAGTCACTTCAGTAAACTGATAATGTTTCAGTAATTCTGAGAACACACAAATTATTCTATTCAGGGAAATGGTTTGGCTCTCAGAAAAAAATTCCATGTAGTTTCTCTAAAGAATGATAAAATTAAATGGTTTCTCTATCTCAATTCTGGTGACTTAATTTGAAAGTTCATGAAAGACATCATTGATGGAGTTATAAGTCCTGGGAGAACTGAAAAAATGGCAGTCCTACTGGGTAACACATTATCTTCATTTCCTGTGTAAATGCCCCCATTTCTCATTTTTATTTTAGGTAACTAAGAGTTAGGGTTTGAGAACACCTGGGCCCTTGTCTGCTGTTATCTTCACCAATCTTTGAAATTCCCAACCCTCTTCTAAAGTAGCCGTCAGAGGCAAAAATAATAGAGATCTGAAGTGAAAACACTTTTCTCATCCTTCAGTGATTCCTCTTTCTCCAGGAAAGTAAAACTACACGTGTTTACGAGGGAAAAGGGGGGCAGAAAGAGATTACTAAAAGGTGCATAAAAGATGATGGTATTACCTCCATTTAAATGCCAATATCTTTCATGATCATTCCTGGGTTACAGAGAACAGACACCACAGAGCTTATCAAGGATAACTAGTCTCTTCCTCCCTAATGTATTTCTTAGTACTTTAGGAAAGGAAATCTCCTCTGAGACTTTTTGAAGAATGTAGAAGGGGCTGGACGTGCATGTCATGTACAAAAATCTACATCCTTACAGCCGTAGCTTTTGGAGTCCTTCCATGTATTATGTTAGGGAAGTTCTGGCACCAAACTTCATTGAATGTAAGCCATCACTGAGTCCAAAATATAGTCATCCAAGGCATTTCTATCTTTAGCTAACACATTAAATTCAGAATTGGTAAGTGTACTCATACCAATATATTAATCCTGATACAAAATTATATTGTTCTTTTTAGCCTAATATTTAGAATCTATTATCACCATATCTCCTGGTTTCTGCTAATATGAATCATCAAAATCCTATGTTATTTTGAAATATGAGCAATTTCTCCCCAGGTCATAATCTGCATTTGTTCTACTTAAGCATGCTGAGTTCTAAACCTAGGTTAGATCTAGACTAGGTAATAATGAACAATGAGGATGGGTCTTGAGGATACAAGTATCCCTTTGTAAGGCAACTGTCTCAAATAAAGGGATTATAGGGTTTTCAAGAAGGAAAAATCAATCTTCTCTTTATAAGAAGAGGGGATGCTTCTTGCTCAGAAAGTTCTAGGCATTCAGCTTTATCTGAATCCAATCCAGATATTAGCATCCCACTTGGTCCCAATGACCTAACCGTCACATAAATGATTCAGTGACTCTTTGAATTCAATTTCCATTATAATTCAGCAATCCATTGACTCAGATTTTCTAAAAAGTTGATCTTATCACAAATCAGAAACATTTTTAGGATTGCTATAAAAGCCTTGAATGTATTACTTTTTTTAGGATTGCCATAAAAGGCTTGAATTTATTATTTTCTGTCTGTGAGCTTTCCAGTGCAGTTATAAGATGTCACCCCACCCACAGTCCTTGTTGTCATCATTACTACTATGATGATAAAATGCAATCATCACTTGGTCCCCAAAGGTTCCCTCAAAGACAAAACCAAGCAAGCTCTCCCAACCAACCACAGATGATACTTTAATTAACCATGACCCTACTTCGTACGATGTTGCAGATGATCAGAATCCTCTTTTCCACTGGCAAGGAACTAAGCACTTTATTCAAGGCCAAAGATATCTACAGATCAAGCCTATAATTCTTTGAGGAATAGAAAAACAACTATATTATTTTCATAATTAAGTAGTACTGAGCTGGTATATGATGATCTGACCCTTATTATATCAGAGTCCAGTTGGGAAAACAAAAGCCACACTAGGTATTTCAACAGCGAGCATTTACTTATTATAGGGAAATTGGTAATATAAGTGTCAGAGGGCTAAGAAAGCAAAAATAAAGGCTTAAAAAAGCAGAAATTCACCTAGAAAAAATAACTTCAGGAAGCAGCTCTCACCTTCAGGGCTGAAGGAAGAAAAAGAAGGGAATGAGATTTAAAAAAAGAGAAAGAAAGAAACTAGAAGCCCAGAATAGAGACTCCACAGAGGTAGGACTCTGATCTGTGAGAGACCAGAGCACCATTGGCCTTGCTGATTACCTCTGAAAAGGTACCATAAGCCTGGTTCCCCTAGTGCTGAAAGAAAAGCAAGGTTGGACAACTGCCACTTCTGGGGGTAAGTGCTGCTGCAGGTGAAACATTGCTGGACTTGCAAGAAATACTAACAAAACCAGCAAGCTCTCCTCCAGACTCTCAGTCTCCCTCTGGTGCCCTAACAGGAAGCAAGCTTACCAAGGAGTCTGGGAAACCAACTTTAAGGATGACTGGTCAACATCATAGGGAAATGTACAGAAGGTGGATTTAGAGCTGAGGGACAAATGAATGAGGGCACAGATGGTGGTTATGCTCAGTGTTTTCTTCTAAACAAGTTTCAGATTTGGTTTAAAGCATCCCCTGACCAAGGCTATATATCTGTTTCATTCCAAGAAACTCTCCATGGTGTCAGAGGAGGATCAAAAACCCTATGGTCCTCATTCATAGACCAATATTAGCCTAGTGAAAACAGAGGGAAACAGAAATAAAGAACAATATTAGTGAGAGTAGCTGAAGAAGATGAAACTACTAAATCAACCACTACAGGACCACACAAGAGAAAAAACAAAATTAAATTCAAGAAGATGGGAAAGGAGAAAAAGGGGGAGGTGGGTTGGTTCATTCCCACCCAAGGGGTACACAATGTAGGGGTATATGGCACCACACTACCTGGGAAAAAACCTCAACTTGGACTTTACAAATATAAACACTGTAATCTAATCATATGTGCCTTTTTATATATATATATGTATTTTTTTTTTTTTTTGAGACAGAGTCTCACTTTGTCACTTTTGGTAGAGTGCCACAGCATCATCACTCATAAGCAACCTCAAACTCTTGGGCCGAGGTGATCCTCTTGCCTCAGCCTCCTGAGTAGGCTGTTGATCAGAATCCTCTTTACAGATGTGAGCCACGACACCCAGGTATGTACCTTCATCTTAATCCAACGTGAATAGAAACTTTTCTCAAGAGGCCAGAAAAATGGCCAACAAACACATGAAAAAAATGCTCATCATCCCTAATCATCAGAAAAATACAAATCAAAACCACTTTGAGATATCACCTAACCCCAGTGAGAATAACTCACACCACAAAGACCTAAAGCAAGAGATACTGGCATGAGTGTAGAGAGAAGGGAACGCTCATGTATTGTTGGTGGGACTGCAAACTAGTACAGCCTTTATGGAAAGAAGTATGGAGATTCCTCAAAAAACTAAAAGTAGACCTGCCATTTGATCTTACAATCCTATTACTAGGTATCTACGCCCCCCCCCAAAAAAAGACATTTTACCATAAGGACATTTGTACTCTAATGTTTACAACAGCATGATTCACAATCTCAAAGATGTGCAAACAACCCAGTGCCCTTCAACACGTGAATGACTTAAAAAATTGTGGTATATGTACACTATGGAATACTATTCAGCCATTAAAAATGATTGACATTTTGTATCTTTATAACAACCTGGACAGATTTGGAGAACATTCTTCTAAATGAAATATCACAAGAATGGAAAAACGAGCATCACATGTACTCAGTACTAAATTGACACTAGTAGATTAATAATAACATGCACACATGAAAGAAAAACTCAAATTCAAGTGGGGGGAGGAGGGAAGGGTAAGTTCCCATCCAACGAATACATTGCACAGATAAACAGCATACTTCCTGGGTAAAGGACACAACTACAACTGGGACTTTAACCTTACAAAAGGTTATGTAATCTATGTAATTAGATAGTTTACTACAAAAACTATGTAATCTAATTGTATGTACACACATATTAATCTGAAATTTAAAGACAATTTTGGAGAACAGGGAAAAAAGAAACAAAAAGAATGAAGAGAGCCTACACATGATAGGATACCATAAAGGCACTAAATATTCAAATTCTGAGAGTGTGAGAAGGAGAAAAAATGAACAAAGGCATAGAATACCTATTTAACAAAATAATAAATGAAAACTTCTCAAGTCTAGCAAGAGATTTGGATATCTAGATATAGGAAGCTCAGAAATCCCCCAGATTCAACCCAAAAAAGTCTTTTCCAGGGCACATATAGTTAACTTCAAATGTCAAAGACAAAGAGAAAATTCTAAAAACAGAAAGAGGAAAGTGTCAAGTCAGATATGAGGGAATCTTCATCAGACTAAGTTAATTTCTCACCAGAAACCTTACAGACCAGGGCAGAATGGAATGATATATTCAAAGTGCTGAAAGAAAAAACTATCAGCCCAAGAATACTACACCAAACAAAGCTACCCTTCCAAGATGAAGGAGAAGCCAGGCCTGATGGCTCACGTAATTCTAGTACTTTAGGAGGCTGAGGCAAGTGGATTGCTTGAGCTCCAGAGTTCAAGATGAGCCTGAACAAGAGCAAGACCTCGTTGTAATTAAAAATAGAGAAAACCTACCCTGTTTCCCTGAAAATAAGACAGTGTCTTATTTTAAGGTGTGCTCCCAAAGATGCGCTAAGTCTTATTTTCAGGGGATGTCTTATCTTTCCTGTAAGTAGGTCTTATTTTCGGGGGATGTCTTATTTTCGGGGAAACAGGGTAGTTAGGCATTGTGGCAGATGCCTGTAGTCCCAGCTGCTTGAGCGGCTGAGGCAAGAGAATTGCTTAAGCCCAAGAGTTTGAGGTTGCTGTGAGCTATGATGCCACAGCACTCTACCTAGAGTGACAGAGTGAGACTATGTCTCAAATAAAAAGATAAAGGAGAAATAAAATCTTTCCCAAGCAAGCAAAAACTGAGAGAATTCATTACCACTAGACTAGTCTTACAAAAATGCCTAAGATAGTGCTACATCTGAAAGCAAAAGGACAATATCTATCATCATGAAAACTCAAGAAAATATATAACTCACTGGTAGAGCAGATACATAAATGAGAAAGAGAAAGGAGTCAAACATTACAACAGAAAATCACCAACAATGATAAAACAATAAGAGAGGGAAAAAGGATATACAAACAATCAGAAAATAATTAAACTGACTAAAATAATTCAACTATCAATGACTCTAAATGTAAACAAATTCCCCACTTTAAAATACATAGGCTGACTGAATGGATTAAGATAACATGACCCAGTTTTATGCAACCTATAAGAAATTCACTTCACCTATAAAAGACAGACTGAAAGTAAATGGAAGGACAATGATATTCATGAAACTATGTGCAGAAATTAAAAGCAAGTAGAAGTAGCTATGTTTCTATCAATAAAAGGGACTTCATGTCAAGAACTGTAAAAAGAGACAAAGAAGGTATTATAAAATCATAAAGAGATCAATTCAGCAAGAGTATATAACAACTCTCTATATATATACACCTAACACCAGAACACCCAAATATATAAAGCAAACATTTATTAGATCTAAAGGGAGTGGGCGGCGCCTGTGGCTCAGTGAGTAGGGTGCCAGCCCCATATACCAAGGGTGGCAGGTTCGAACCCGGCCCCGGCCAAACTGCAACAACGACAACAAAAATAGCCAGGCATTGTGGCCGGCACCTGTAGTCCCAGCTACTCGGGAGGCTGAGGCAAGAGAATCACCTAAGCCCAAGAGCTGGAGGTTGCTGTGAGCTGTGACACCATAGCACTCTACCGAGAGCAACAAAATGAGACACTGTCTCTAAAAAAAAAAAAAAAGCCTTACTGCACTCTCTACCTCTCTATGACTCATTATTCATACAGCCTCCACAGTGATCTCATAAAAATATAACTCTTATGCCTAAAATCCTCCATTAAAATTTTATATCAGCTGAGTATGGAGGCTCATACCTATAATATCCTAGCACTCTGGGAGGCCGAGATGGGCATATCATTTGAGCAAGGAGTTCACGACCAGCCTGATCAACAGCAAGACTGCATCTCTACTTTTTTTTTTTTTTGAAACAGAATCTCACTATGTTGCCCTAGCAGCAACCTCAAACTCTTGGGCTCAAGAGATTCTCTTGTCTCAGCCTACCAAGTGCCTGGGACTATGGGCGCCCACCACAACACCCGGCTATTTTTAAAGATGGGGTCTCGCTGTGGCTCAGGCTGATCTCGAACCTGTGAACTCAGGCAATCTACCCTCCTCAGCCTCCCCAGAGTGCTAGGATTACAGGTGTGAGCCACTGCACCCGGCAGGAACAATTAATCCAATCACATTCATCAAGTAGACTAAATCTGAAACCAAATAATTCATGGATTTTACTGTTGGACAGAAACCAGTCATCGATTTTAGAATATAAGGTTTAAATATTTTAGTATGTCTTCAAGAATGTATCTGGTTCAGAGAAAATAAATATTATAGAAAAAGTGAAATATTGTTTCAAAATCGTTCCAAATTGTTTCAAAATATTAATACTGCTTGAAGATTTGTATATAATTTTAATTGATAAAAAATTAGTGTTTCACCACTTTCACAAAACTTGTTAAATATTTAAAGAACATATTTGAAAGGTGTATCAGTAAGAGTTCAGTTGTACATAAAAGATTTCACTTCAGGTAATATAAACAGAAAGGTATTTGCTAGGAGGAATTAGGAGTTTATAAAGTCACTGGAAGGGCTAGCCCAACAGAGATGAAACTGAAATTTCAGGAACAACTTCCAAAACACCATTACCAACTGTCCTAACACAGGCACCAGGCTCCTGCCACACTTATGAGTCAAGAAAACATCTCTCTAGCCACTGACTCTGCCATGATCTGAACCAGCTTAATGGATCCCCTGCTCTCTTTCATCACCCATGAAATTTAGGGATTGAACTCTTGTACCTATGCTAAAACTGTCTCAGGAAAACTAACACCCGCCAATAGAAATACGTAAAAGAAGTGACACAAATACAGCCTCCACCTCAGAAAGTTCACTTTCAATTTCCGTATTTCCCTAAGGTACATCTGTTTTATAGAAACAGGTTTTATGAATCCAAGCAGCCAGGTCTCCTAGAAAATGTAGTCTCTAAGTTTCTAGACACAAGCAATAATGGGAAAATTAGATACTTCTTATTAGGATTTGGGATTGGGACAGTGGCATTATAGATTTTAGGTCAAGAAGATTTGGGGGCTTGGTGCATGTAGCTCAGCAGTTAGGGCACCGGCCACATGCTCTGAGGCTGGTGGGTTCAAACCCAGCCTGAGCCTGCTAAACAAACAAACAAACAACAACAACAAAAATAGCTGGGTGGTGTGCTGAGTACCTGTATTCCCAGCTACAAGGGAAGCTGAGGCAAGAGAATTGCTTAAGCCTAAGAGTTTGAGGTTACCGTGAGCTGTGATGACACAGCACTCTATCCAGGGTGACATAGTGAGACTTTGTCTCAAAAACAAAAAAAGATTTGGGGTCAGGGGCGGCGCCTGTGGCTCAGTGAGTAGGGCGCCAGCCCCATGTGCCGAGGGTGGCGGGTTCAAACCCAGCCCCGGCCAAACTGCAACCAAAAAATAGCCAGGCGTTGTGGCGGGCGCCTGTAGTCCCAGCTGCTCGGGAGGCTGAGGCAAGAGAATCATGTAAGCCCAAGAGTTAAGAGGTTGCTGTGAGCCGTGTGACGCCATGGCACTCTACCTGAGGGCGGTACAATGAGACTCTGTCTCTACCAAAAAAAAAAAAAAAAAAGATTTGGGGTCAGAATGATGATGGCTCATATGTACACAAACAGCATCATACACAGGTTATTAAGAAATATGGAGGGGCGGCGCCTGTGGCTCAGTCGGTAGGGCGCCGGCCCCATATACCGAGGGTGGCGGGTTCAAACCTGGCCCCAGCCAAACTGCAGCCAAAAAATAGCCAGGTGTTGTGGCGGGCGCCTGTAGTCCCAGCTAATCGGGAGGCTGAGGCAAGAGAATCGCTTGAGCCCAGGAGTTGGAGGTTGCTGTGAGCTGTGTGTGGCCACGGCACTCTACGGAGGGCCATAAAGTGAGACTCTGTCTCTACAAAAAAAGAAAAAAAGAAATATGGAGGAGGTTCCTCGCCTTCCCCATCCTAGGTCACGCCCCTGAGCTGTGGCCTCCCCACTCCCCCTAGACTTCAGAGAGTCCAGAGACACCCAGACATGGCCCCACCCACCTAAGGACTCCACCCCTGGAGCCCCACCCCACCATTTGAAGAATCTCTGGCTGCAGCGGCTTTAGAGTGGGAGGGGAGGGGGGCAGTGTTGAGAAGTGCAGGTCACTTCCAGCTTAATGCCTGATTGTCCAGCCAGCGCAGCGCGGTGGGAGCCCTCAGCCAGAGAAGCCTCAGAGCAGACACAGCAGTCACCATCCTTGCAGAGTGCACCCGAGCTGGCCATGGCATTGTTGATGCTGCTGAACAGGTTGAAGGAGGACAAAGAGCCCCTCATGGAGCTCTTCATCAAGATATTTTTGCTGATGGGGTGGAGCAAGATGGCGGCCGAGTAACAGCTTCCCTGCAACTGGGCAGCGTGACTCTGGGGAGACAAGACTCCAGGCATCTCTGGCTGGTGGGATCTGCCTATAATCATCCCTTTGAGGACACAGGGAGTCATCAAGGGACTTCTGGACCCCAAGAGGAGGACAAAAACAGGGGGAAACTGGCAAGTGGTTGCGTGTGTTCAATCGACCTAATCCCACCGGCAACTGTAAGCATAGCAGCAGTGAGAATGCAAACGAGAAAGGCCTTACCTGTGAACTGTTTCAGTGTTTTTGGACTTGGCACTCAGTTGAACTGCCTTGGGGAGAGCTTGAGCAGGAGTGTGGAGAACTTTGGGCATTGTCTAGGGCCCCAGACTGAGCCGCTGAGCTGGGCCGCAGGGAGCCATTGTGAGAGAACTCCCCGGGCAAGCTCTGCCCTCAGGGTCCCAGAGCAAGGATCGGGTGGGAGCTAGTAACCTAGTGACTGAGCAGCCTAAAGGCGGGGACTGAGCTGCCTTACAGCCTTAACCCTTAGGGGCGGAGTGAGACCAGTTTGGGCACACTGGAGCCTCGGGCTGTTGCCCTGGGTAGAGTGCCATGGCATCACAGCTCATAGCAACCTCAAACTCCTGGGCTTGGTACCGCCAGACCTCCATAAGAGCTGCGCTATAACCCCCAACCCGCGACCCATGCCCACCAGGCCTCCGCATGCCCTGACCAGGAACTGTGGGAGCTGTGCAACCCCACGACCTCCCACCTATATCCTCCCTGCCTCCATACTGGCACGCTTGTCTACCCAGAGATACTGATAGCTGTGTGCCCTCCAGAGCCCTACCTGCCTCTGCACAGAGCCCTTCTTCTGGCCAGAGACTGCTGGAGCCCTGGGACTTCTGTGCCAAAGACACTGGGCGCCAGGCACTCCCAGAACCATGCGCACCACCTCCCGCCCTGTTGCTGGATCCAGGTGTGTCACACGCCTGAGCTGCTTCCACAACCAGAACTCCCTAACTGGGAGTTCCAGTTAGAGAGTTCTGTCAGTCCCAGAGGAACTACACAGGGTCAGTCCCTAAAAAGATGCAGCAACAATAGAGTGATCCCACTGGGGTCTAATCTTGGAGAGACACATCCCCAACTCTGAGGACAGCCAGAGGCAATGGTGAAAAACAATCATGAGGTGAAATCAACAGAAAAACCTTTGGCAATATGAATAACAAGAGTAGATCAACTCCCCCAAGGACCAACTGACCAAAGATTTTGACACATTGAGACAAGAAGTTGCAGCTCTCAAAGATCTGAGAAACACAGTAGAATCCCTCGGTAACAGAATGGAGCAAGCAGAAGAAAGGATTTCTTTTTTTTTATTGTGGGGATTCATTGAGGGTAAAATAAGGGTACAATAAGCCAGGTTACACTGATTGCATTTGTTAGGTAAAGTCCCTCTTGCAATCATGTCTTGCCCCCAGAAGCCACACCAAGGCCCCACCCCTCTCCCTCCTTCCCTCTCTCTGCTTTCCCTCCCCCTTACCTTAATTGTCATTAATTGTCCTCATATCAAAATTGAGTACATAGGATTCATGCTTCTCCATTCTTGTGACGCTTTACTAAGAATAATGTCTTCCACGTCCATCCAGGTTAATACGAAGGATGTAAAGTCTCCATTTTCTTTAATAGCTGAATAGTATTCCATGGTATACATATACCACAGCTTGTTAATCCTTTCCTGGGTTGGTGGGCATTTAGGCTGTTTCCACATTTTGGCGATTGTAAATTGAGCTGCAATAAACAGTCTAGTACAAGTGTCCTTATGATAAAAGGATTTTTTTCCTTCTGGGTAGATGCCCAGTAATGGGATTGCAGGATCAAATGGGAGGTCTAGCTTGAGTGCTTTGAGGTTTCTCCATACTTCCTTCCAGAAAGGTTGTACTAGTTTGCAGTCCCACTAGCAGTGTAAAAGTGTTCCCTTCTCTCCACATCCACGCCAGCATCTGCAGTTTTGAGATTTTGTGATGTGGACCATTCTCACTGGGGTTAGATGGTATCTCAGGGTGGTTTTGATATGCATTTCTCTAATAGATAGGGATGATGAACATTTTTTCATATGTTTGTTAGCCATTACTGTCTTCATTAGAGAAGGTTCTATTCATGCCTCTTGCCCATTGATATATGGGATTGATGGCTTTTTTCATGTGGATTAATTTGAGTTCTCTATAGATACTAGTTATCAAGCTTTTGTCTGATTCAAAATATGCAAATATCCTTTCCCATTGTGTAGGTTGTCTCTTTGATTTGGTTGTTGTCTCTTTGGCTATACGGAAGCTTTTCAGTTTAATGAAGTCCCATTTGTTTATTTTTGTTGTTGTTGCAATTGCCATGGCAGTCTTCTTCATGAAGTCTTTCCCCAGGCCAGTATCTTCCAGTGTTTTTCCTATGCTTTCTTGGAGGATTTTTATTGTTTCATGTCTTAAATTTAAGTCCTTTATCCATCTTGAATCAACTTTTGTGAGTGGGGAAAGGTGTAGGTCCAGTTTCAGTCTTTTACATGTGGATATCCAGTTCTCCCAACATCATTTATTAAATAAGGAGTCTTTCCCCCATGGTATGTTCTTGTTTGGTTTATCGAAGATTAGGTGGTTGTAAGACGTTAGTTTCATTTCTTGGTTTTCAATTCAATTCCAAGTGTCTATATCTCTATTTTTGTGCCAGTACCATGCTGTCTTGACCACTATGGCTTTGTAGTACAGACTAAAATCTAGTATGCTGATGCCTCCAGCTTTATTTTTATTACTAAGAACTGCCTTAGCTATACGGGGTTTTTCTGGTTCCATACAAAATGCAGAATCATTTTTTCCAAATCTTGAAAGTACGATGTTGGTATTTTGATAGGAATGGCATTAAATAGGTAGATTGCTTTGGGAAGTATAGACATTTTAACAATGTTGATTCTGCCCATCCATGAGCATGGTGTGTTCTTCCATTTGTTAAATCCTCTGCTATTTCCTTTCTGAGGATTTCATAATTTTCTTTATAGAGGTCCTTCACCTCCTTCGTTAGGTATATTCCTAGGTATTTCATTTTCTTTGAAACTATGATGAAGGGAGTTGTGTCCTTAATTAGCTTCTCATCTTGACTGTTATTGGTGTATACAAAGGCTACTGACTTCTGGACATTGATTTTTATATCCTGAAACATTACTGTATTTTTTGATGACTTCTAGGAGTCTTGTGGTTGAGTCTTTGGGGTTCTCTAATTATAAGATCATGTTGTCAGCAAAGAGGGATAGTTTGACCTCCTCTGCTCCCATTTGGATTACTTTATTTCCTTGTCTTGCCTAATTGTATTGGCTAGAACTTCCAGCACTATGTTGAATAGTAAAGGTGACATAGGAAAACCTTGTCTCATTCAAGTTTTAAGAGGAAATGCTTTCAGTTTTACTCCATTCAGTAAAATATTAGCTGTGGATTTGTCATAGATAATGTCAATCAGTTTTAGAAATGTGCCACCTATGCTTATACTCTTTAGTGTTCTAATTAGAAAAGGATGCTGGATTTTATCAAATCTTTTTCTGCATCTATTGAGAGGATCATATGATCTTTATATTTGCCTCTATTAATATGGTGAATAACATTTATGGACTTGCATAAGTTAAACCAGCTTGCATCCCTGGGATGAAACGTACTTGATCATGATGTATGACTTTTTGATGATAAGCTGTAATCTATTAGCTAGGATTTTGTTAAGAATTTTTGCATCTATATTCATGAGTGAGATTGATCTGAAATTCTCTTTTGGTTGAGACTTTTCCTGATTTTGGTAACAGGATGATTGCTTCATAGAATGTGTTGGGGAAGATTCCTTCTTCCTCAATTTTTTGGAATAATTTCTGCAGTACAGGAATAAGCTCTTCCTTGAAGGTTTGATAGAATCCTGGTGTGAAGCCACCAGGGCATTTTATGGTTGGAAGCTTTTTTATTGTTTCTTTAATCTCAGTGCTGGAAATTGGTCTGTTCAGGAGCTCTATTTCTTCCTGGCTAAGTCTAGGGAGAGGGTGTGGTTCCAAATATTGATCCATTTCCTTCACATTGTCAAATTTCTGGGCATAGAGTTTCTGGTAGTATTCAGAGATGATCTCTTGTATCTCTGTGGGATCAGTTGTTATTTCCCCTTTATCATTTCTGGTTGTGGTTACTAGAGATTTTACTTTTCTATTTCTCGTTAGTCTGGCCAATGGTTTATCTATTTTATTAATTTTTTCAAAAAACCAACTCCTTGTTTCATTAATTTTCTGAATGATTCTTTTGTTTTCAATTTCATTGATCTCTGATTTGATTTTGGAGATTTCTTTTCTTCTACTGACATTAGGCTTAGATTGTTCTTCTTTTTCCAACTCCATAAGATGGAAGTGAGTTTGTTGATGCGTTCTCTTTCTGTTTTTCGAATGTAGGCATCTAAAGACATAAATTTTCTTCTCAAAACTGCTTTTGCAGTATCCCGCAGGTTTTGGTAGCTTGTGTCTTCATTGTTGTTATGCTCAAGGAAGTTAATAATTTCCTGTTTTATTTCTACCTGCACCCATCTGTTATTCAACAGAAGATTGTTTAATTTCCATGTGTTTGTGTGAGGTCGAACATTTTTGTTAGAGTTGAGTTCCACCCTTAGTGCCTTATGGTCCTGTAGAGCTGGTTTTGTTGTGGCGAATTTCCTCAATGTTTGTATATCCGTAAATGATTTGATTTCTCCGTCAATTTTAAAGCTTACCTTAGCAGGGTACAAAATTCTAGGCTGGAAATTGTTCTGTTTAAGTAGATTAAAGGTAGATGACCATTGTCTTCTTGCTTGGAAAGTTTCACTAGAGAAGTCTGCGGTCGCTCTGATGGATTTGCCCCTGTAGGTCAACTGGCGCTTACTTCTGGCCACTTACAGAATCTCTTCTTTTGTCTTGACTTTGGACAGGTTCATCACAAGGTGTCTTGGAGAAGCTCAGTTAGAGTTGAGGCAACCTGGGGTCCGATATCCCTCGGAAAGCAGTGTGTCAGAATCTTTAGTGATATTTGGGAAATTTTCATTTATAATATTCTCTAGTATGGCTTCCATTCCTCTGGGGCATTCTTCTTCCCCTTCTGGGATTCCTATAACTCATATGTTAGAAGACTTCATAAGGTCCCATAATTCTGACAGTGAATGTTCTGCTTTCTCCCTCTTCTTTTCTGCCTCTTTTACTATCTGAGTTATCTCAAGACTTTGTCTTCTACCTTTGAAATTCTTTCTTCTGCCTGGTCTAACCTGTTGCTGATACTTTCCATTGCATCTTTAAGTTCCCTAATTGACTGTTTCAGTTCCTTCAGCTCTGCTATCTCCTTTCTATATTCTTCATATTGTTCATCGCTTACTTGATTCCGTTGTTTTCCACTTTATTAGCAGTTTCCTTCATTATTTCCACCATTTCCTTCATTGTTTTCATCATGTGTATTCTAAATTCCCTTTCTGTCATTCCTAACATTTATTTATTGGTATAATCCTCTGCAGTAGCTAGCTACCTCATGGTCCCTTGGAGGGGTTGTTCTGGACAGGTTCTTCATGTTGCCTGGAGTTTTCTGTTGATTCTTCCTCATGAGTGATTTATTTTATCTGTTTCTTTTCCCTAATGTTCCTTTCACTTCCTCTTGCTCTTTAAGTTCCCATGCCTGTGGAATAAGGTTTTGATGAGCCCTTTTGGTATGGGACCAGAAGGATGAGAAGGTTGAAAAGCAACAAGGGATGACAGAAAGAAGGAACGAATGAAAAGATAATAGAGAACGGAGAGGGGGTGGGTAAAAGGAATATTGACAAAAGAAGAGAGGCACAGAAAGAGGGAGGCAGAGCATTATAGGTGTACAGTAGGGTACTTTGACACAACCTTAAAGAACCCCAACTTCTGGGCTGCCCGGTTGGGTGGTTCCCTTGAGGTCAGCAACTCTTTGCTAACCTCATCAGACATACTACCCCACCTCCACCAAGTAGAGGGGAAAGACAAAAATGCTATAAATCAAACCAAAACAAGCAAACAGAAAACATTACAGGATAAAATTTGGTGAAAAACCAAATAATAGGGGTAGAAACACTAGCAAAAATGAAGTTCTAGTTATTGAAAAAGGCAGAAATGGGAAATTATATTTATACTAGAAAACTGGAGAAAGAAAAGAAAAAATCTATACAGAAAAGGTTGAAATTAACAAACAAAACAACAACAACATCAAAATAAACAAAGAAAAAAACAACCAAAAACAAAGCAGTATATATATCTTGTTGAATATTGTCTGGGCAACAGGTGGTCTTCTGGGGTATGAGATGTTAATTACAATGCTGATACACCTGGAGGCCTCCGCTGATTTCTCAAACCGCACAGGGTAGACACCCTAAGTCTCTCTTCAGCCCTCTTAAAAGGCACCTTAAGCTTCTAAACTTCCTAGCAGAAGCTTTCCCAGGAAAGTGCTTGTCACTGGAATCACTGGTAAAGTGGCTATCCACTTACCCAGTGTGCCAAAACCTGTCTCACTCTGCCCCTGAGGGTTAGGGCTGTAAGGCGGCTCAGACCCCACCTTTAGGCTGCTTAGTCACTAGGTTACTAGGTCCCGCCCGATCCTTGTTCTGCAACCCCTAGGGTGGACCTTGTTGGGGCAGTTCTCTCACAATGGTTCCCTGTGGCCCACAGCCAAAAACTATTAGCTCCGTCCATCTGGCTCAGCGGCTCAGTCTGGGGTCCCAGACCGCCCAAAGTTCTCCGCACTCCCACTCAAGCTCTCCCCAAGGCAGTTCAACTTAGTGCCAAGTCCAAAAACACCAAAACAGTTCACAGGTAAGGCCTTTCCAGTTTGCAGTCTCGCTGCAACTGCACTTACACTTGTCGGCGGGAATAGACTGATCGAATACACGGGATTACTTTCCAGTTTTCCACTGTTTTTGTCCTCCTCTTGGGGTCCAGAAGTCTCTCGCTGACTCCCTGTATCCTCAAAGTAATTATTATAGACAAATCCCACCAGCCAGAGATGCCTGGATTCTTATCTCCCCAGACTCATGGGGCCCAGATGCAAGGAAGTTGTTACTCAGCCGCCATCTTGCTTTCCCTCCAGAAGAAAGGATTTCTGACTTTAAAGACAAGGCTTTTGAATGCTCCCAAACTCTCAAAGAGGAAGAGAAATGGAGGGCAAAAACAGATCATTCTCTCAGAGAGCTCTGGGATAATTAGAAGAAAAGCAATATTTGTCTTATAGGGATCCCCGAAAGTGACGAAGTGGCTTCACAAAGCACAGAGTCTCTTCTCCATAAGATTATGAAGGAGAACTTTCCAGACATGCCAAGAGATTCTGAAATACAGATAGCTGACAGTTTCAGAACTCCAACATGACTCAACCCAAGTAAGAAATCCCCCAGACACATCATAATCAATTTCACTAAAATTAACATGAAGGAGAAAATTCAGAAAGCTGCCAGACGAACGAAAACCATCACCTACAAGGGCAAGAATATTAGAATAACTGCAGATCTCTCTGCTGAAACCTTTCAAGCTTGAAGAAGATGGCCATCGACTTTTCATCTCCTAAAACAAAATAACTTCCAACCCAGGATCCTGTACCCAGCTAAACTGAGATTCATCTATGACGGAGAAATTAAATACTTCAACGACATTCACATGTTGAAGAAATTTGCCATAACTAAATCAGCTCTCCAGGATATTCTCAGACCTATCCTCCATAAAGACCAGTGTAATCCTCCACCACAAAAGTAAACCCACCCAGAAAATGTTGATCAAATTCCAACTTCCACAGTAGCAAAAGGATTAAAAATGTCCACTGGACTCTCGAAAGGCTTATCAATATTCTCAATTAATCTGAATGGTTTAAATTGTCCTCTAAAGAGGAACAGGTTGGCTGACTGGATACAAAAACTCAAGCCAGATATCTGCTGCATACAAGAATCGCATCTTACATTAAAAGACAAATATAGACTGAAGGTGAAGGGATGGTCATCTATATTCCAGGCAAATGGAAAGCAGAAAAAAGCAGGCGATGCAATCCTATTCGCAGACGCAATAGGCTTTAAACCAACCAAAATAAGGAAGGATAAGGATGGACACTTCATATTTGTTAAATGTAATAATATGATGAGATCTCAATTATTAATATTTATGCACCCAACCACAACGCACCTCAATTTATAAGAGAAACTCTAACAAACATGAGCAACTCGATTTCCTCCAGTTCCATAGTAGTTGGAGATTTTAACACTCCTTTCACAGTGCTGGGTAGATCCTCCAAAAAGAAGATAAGCAAAGAAATTTTAGATTTAAACTCAGCCATTCAACATCTGGACTTAACAGACATCTACAGAACATTTCATCCCAACAAAACTGAATACACATTCTTCTCATCAGCCCATGGAACATACTCCAAAATCGACCACATCCTAGGCCATAAATCTAACCTCAGCAAATTTAAAAAAACAGAAATTCTTCCTTCCATCTTCTCAGACCATCATGGAATAAAAGTTGAACTAAATAACAACATGAACCTGCATACCCATACAAAAACATGGAAGCTAAACAACCTTATGCTGAAAGATAGATGGGTTATAGACGAGATTAAGAAGGAAATCACCAAATTTTTGGAACAAAACAACAATAAAGACACGAATTACCAGAACCTCTGGGATACTGCAAAGGCAGTCCTAAGAAGGAAATTTATAGTACTGCAAGCCTTCCTCAAGAAAACGGAAAGAGAGGAAGTCAATAACTTAATGGAACATCTCAAGCAACTGGAGAACGAAGAACACTCCAACCCCAAACCCAGCAGAAGAAAAGAAATAACCAAAATCAGAGCGGAACTGAAAACAATAGAATTATACAACAGATCAATAAATCCAAAAGTTGGGTTTTTTGAAAAGACCAATAAAATAGATAAACCTTTAGCCAACCTAACCAGGAAAAAAGAGTAAAATCTCTAATTTCATCAATCATAAATGGTAACAATGAAATAACAGACCCCTTAGAAATTCAAAAAATCCTTAACAAATACTACAAGAAACTCTACTCCCAGAAATTTGAAAATCTGAAAGAAATCGACCAATACCTGGAAGCATGCCACCTACCAAAACTTAGCCAGACGAAGTGGAAATGTTGAACAGGCCTATATCAAGTTCTGAAATAGCATCAACTATACAAAATCTCCCTAAATACAAAAGCCCAGGACCAGATGGCTTTACGTCAGAATTCTACCAAACCTTTAAAGAAGAACTGGTACCTATACGACTAAACCTCTTCCAAAATATAGAAAAAGAAGGAATATTACCCAACACATTCTACGAAGGAAACATCACCTTGATCCCCAAACCAGGGAAAGACCCAACAAGAAAAGAAAATTATACACCAATATCACTAATGAATATTGATGCTAAAATACTCAATAAGATCCTAACAAACAGAATCCAACAACACATCAAAAAAATCATACACCATGACCAAGTGGGATTTATCCCAGGGTCTCAAGGCTGGTTCAATATACATAAATCTATAAATGTAATTCAACACATAAACAAACTAAAAAATAAGGCCCATATGATTCTTTCAATTAATGCAGAAAAAGCTTTTGATAATATCTAGCATCCCTTCATGATCAGAACACTTAAGAAAATTGGTATAGAAAGGGACATTTCTTAAACTGATAGAGGCCATCTACAGAAAACCCACAGCCAATATCGTATTGAATGGAGTTAAATTGAAATCATTTCCACTTAGATCAGGAACCAGGCAAGGTTACCCATTGTCTCCATTGCTCTTTAACATTGTAATGGAAGTTTTAGCCATTGCAATTAAGGAAAAAAAGGCGATCAAAGTATCCATATAGGGTCAGAAGAGATCAAACTTTCACTCTTCACAGATGATATGATCGGATATCTGGAAAACACTAGGGATTCTACTAGAAAACTTTTAGAAGTGATCAAGCAATGTCTCAGGCTACAAAATCAACACCCATAAATCTGTAGCCTTTATATACAGCAACAATAACCAAGCCGAAAAAACCATCAAGAACTCTATTCCTTTCACAGTAGTCCCAAAGAAGATGAAATATTTGGGAGTATACCTACCCTGTTTCCCCGAAAATAAGACATCCTCCAAAAATAAGACCTACTTACAGGAAAGATAAAACATCCCCCGAAAATAAGACCTAGCACATCTTTGGGAGCACACCTTAAAATAAGACACTGTCTTATTTTTGGGAAAACGGGGTAACAAAGGATGTGAAAGATCTCCACAAAGAGAACTATGAAACTTTAAGAAAAGAAATAGCTGAACATGTTAACAAATGGAAAAATATACCATGCTCATGGCTGGGAAGAATCAACATTGTTAAAATGTCTATACTACCCAAAGCAATATATAATTTTAATGCAATTCCTATTAAACTCCATTGTCATATTTTAAAGATCTTGAAAAAATAACACTTCATTTTATTTGGAATCAGAAAAAACCTCAAATAGCCAAAACATTCCTCAGCAATAAAAACAAAGCAGGAGGAATCACGCTACCAGACCTGAGACTGTACTATAAACCGATAGTGATCAAAACAGCATGGCACTGGCACAAAAACAGAGAAGTAGATGTCTGGAACACAATAGAGAACCAAGAGATGATACCAGCTACTTACCATTATTTGATCCTTCACAAGCCAATTAAAAACATTCAGTGGGGAAAAGATTCCCTATTTAACAAATGATGCTGGGTGAACTGGCTGGCGACCTGTAGAAGACTGAAACTGGACCCACACCTTTCACCATTAACTAAGATAGACTCTCACTGGATAAAAGATTTAAACTTAAGACATGAAACTATAAAAATACTTGAAGAAAGTGCAGGGAAAACTCTTGAAAGAATTGGCCTGGGTGAATACTTTATGAGGAGGGCTCCCCAGGCAATTTGAAGCAGTATCAAAAATACACTACGGGGACCTGATCAAACTAAAAAGCTTCTGCACAGCCAAGAACATAGTAAGTAAACAAGCAGACAGCCCTCAGAATGGGAGAAGATATTTGCAGGTTATACCTCTGATAAAGGTCTAATAACCAGAATCCATGGAGAACTCAAACATATTAGCAAGAAAAGAATGTGACCCCACCTCAGGGTGGGCAAGGGACTTGAAGAGAAACTTCTCTTAAGAAGACAGATGCACAATCTACAAACACATGAAAAAAAGCTCATCATCCTTATTCATCAGAGAAATGCAAATCAAAAGTACTTTGAGATATCACCTAACCCCAGTAAGAGAAGCCCACATAACAAAATCCCAAAACTGGAGATGTTGGCGTGGATGTGGAGAAAAGGGCACACTTCTACACTGCTGGTAGGAATGCACACTAATATGTTCCTTCTGGAAGGATGTTTGGAGAATACTGAGAGACCTAAAAATAGACCTGCCATTCAATCCTATAATTCCTTTACTAGGTTTATACCCAGAAGACCAAAACTCACAATATAACAAAGACATCTGTACCAGATGAATTGAATTATTGCAACCCAATTCATAATTGCTAAGTCATGGAAGAAGCCCAAGTGCCCATTGACCCACGAATGGACTAGCAAATTGTGGTACATGTATACCATGGAATACTATGCAGCCTTAAAGAAAGATGGAGACTTTACCTCTTTCATGTTTACATGGATGGAGCTGGAACATATTCTTCTTAGCAAAGTATCTCAGGAATGGAAGAAAAAGTATCCAATGTACTCAGCTCTACTATGAAGCTAAATTATAGCTTTCACATGAAGGCTATAACCCAACTATAGCACAAGACTATGGGGAAAGGGCCAAGGAAGGGGAAGGGAGTGGGGAGGTTATGGTGGAGGGAGGGTAATGGGTAGGGCCACACCTAAGGTGCATCTTAGAATGGGTACAGGCAAAACTTACTAAATGCAGAATACAAATGCCTACATACAGTGACTAAGAAAATGCCATGAAGGCTACATTGAACAGTTTGATGAGAATATTTCAGATTGTATATGAAACCAGCACATTGTACCCCTTGATTGCACTAATGTATACAGCTATGATTTAACAATAAAAATAAATAAATTTTTTTTAAAAAAAGATATTTTTGCTGGAAAAGAAAAAGAAATATGGAGGAAAATGCCACAAGAAGTTGCATAAAAATGTTACAATGGGTTGCATCTGAAGAAGGAATTTCTTTTTTGTTGTATATAATCCTTTTAGTAGTACTTCAAGTTTTAAATTCTATGCTTGTATTACTGGGATAAAAATTAAAATTCACAGCCTGAGCAAGAGCAAAACTCCATCTCTACTAAAAATAGAATAATAGTAGCCAGGTGTTGTGGCAGGTGCCTATAATTCCAGTTACTTGGGAGACCAAGGCAGGAGGATTTCTTGACCCCAAGAGTTTGACATTGCTGTGAGCTATGATGCCACAGCACCTCTACCCAGGGTGACAGAATAATAGTCTCTAAATAAACAAATAAATAAATAAATAAATTCAAAACAAACACCTCAGACTTAGGCCTTTAAGCCAGAACAAGTAGCTGACACACCACATGACACTCAAGAAAGGTAGCTCTAGACATTTCTCTCCTTGCTTCACTTCCCACCTAGCACCTCCACTGCTGTGAACTTCTTTTTTTTATTTTAATTTTATTTTATTTATTTATTTTTTTTTTGAGACAGAGTCTTACTCTGTTGCCCAGGCTAGAGTGCCATGGTGTCATCCTAGCTCACAGCAACCTCGAACTCCTGGGCTCGAGCCATCTTCCCGCCTCTGTCTCCTGAGTAGCTGGGACTACAGGCATGTGCCACCAAGTCTGGCTAATTTTTTCTTTATTTTTAGTACAGATAGGATCTCAGTCTTGCTCTGCCTGGTCTCAAACTCCTGAGCTCAAAGGATCTTCCCACCTCGGTCTCCTCGAGTGTTAGGATTACAGGCATGAGCCACTGAGTCTAGATGTAAATTTTTTTTTTTTTTGAGACAGAGACTCAAGCTGTCACCCTGAGTACAGTGCTGTGGCATCACAGCTCACGGCAATCTCCAACTCCTGGGCTCAAGCGATTCTCCTGCCTCCGCCTCCCAAGTAGCTGGGACCACAGGCACCCACCACAACACCTAGCAATTTTTTGGTTGCAGCCGTCATTGTTGTTTGGCGGGTCTGGGCTGGATTCGAACCCGCCAGCTCAGGTGTATGTGGCTGGCGCCTTAGCCGCTTGAGCCACAGGCGCCGAGCTGTAAATTTTTTTTAATTAAAAAGTAACAAGAGTTTGGGCCAGCACTATGATTCATGCCTATAATCCTTGCACTCTGGGAGGTCAAGGTGGGAGGATCACTTGAGGTCAGGAGTTTGAGACCAACCTGGGTAAAGCAAGACCCAATCTCTACTAGAAATAGAAAAAATTAGCTGAGCATAGCGGTACATGCCTGTAATCACAGCTACCCAGGAGGCTGAGGCAGGAGGATTGCTGTGCCCAGGAGTTTGAGGTTGCAAAGAGCTAGGCTGATGCTATGGCACTCTAGCCCAGGTGACAGAGCAAGATTCTGTCTCAAAAGAAAAAAAAATTAAAAACCAGTTTAATGAGAATGTTGAATGCCAAGTTAAAGAGTTGATCACCTTGATAACTTTGTGTAAGGGTATAACTTTGAGTAAGGAAATGACTAATGTCTGTGTATTAGATAAAATGCATATCTGTGTGCAAGATAAATTTAATAGAGATTGGCTGGTAGCTAGGAGATTGGTTATGAGATTGATAATAGGACTAAATTAATGACAATGGCACTGGAGAGAAAAGGCTGGTCAAAGAGATATAACAAGGTAAGACTTCTTGGTGGTTGATTAGATACAAGGGACAAAAAAAGTAAATTTTGTGGGTATCTCCCACTTTTCCATCTGCCCAAAATTCCTTCCTGAAAGGCACTGCCCTCTCACCCAATCTATGAGGTTCTGGTAGTGAATCAGAGTAAACTCATGTCCTCAAACTGAAGGAGTTATGTATCCCAAGTTGGGCACTCAGAATACTCCCTCCTTGGACAACATGTTTAGTTCACAGATATAACCCAAAATGAATAAAGTTCTTCTTGGGAACCTTTCTGAGCATTGTGGAGGAAGATGATCTCTCTCTCCATAAGTTTTGGGATACCAAAGGCCATCATCCTACCGTACAAATAGGGCCTATCAAGAAGATGGTGAGACAAACACCCTTGAGCCATTAAGCCCATCCACGCCTGTACCAATGGAAGCCAGGAAATTTAACGTTTTTACTTATGATTGTTTAAATTGGATTTCTATCATTTGTATAAGAGGAGTTATTAATGGGGAGTCAAAGATGGTTTAATTTACATATTAACAAATATTTACAATGTTCTACGAAATGAACCGTTTATTGCCAGTAAAATGAGAGACAAATAGGAATTCTAAGACATGCTCCATGCACCTTAAGATTCATTCCAGTCTTGTCACCAATTATCAATGTGACATCAAAGTCATATGATAGCCCTAGGATTCATTTCTCTCTTCACAAAACTGAGGAAGACTACATTGCATTACTTTCTAAATATTTTCTTCAGCTCTAAAGTTTTATGATTCTATGCTGTGACACAGAAGAATGAGTGTATTAATGAAGGGTCTAAAATATGGAAGATAAGAATGCAAAATTAAATGGAAAAACACTGGAAACTAACAAGACAGTAGTAAAAATTCAGAAGGAACATTTCTTCACAGCAACCAAAAACTCTTGGGCTTAAGTGAGTCTCTTGCCTCAGCCTCCCAAGTAGCTGGGACCACAGGTGCCCACCACAAATGCCTGGCTATTTTTTGGTTGTAGTTGTCATTGTTGCTTGGCAGGCCCGGGCTGAGTTCAAACCCGCTGGCTCCAGTGTATGTGGCCTGGCGCCCTAGCCACTGAGCTACAGGCACTGAGCCCAAAAGGAACATTTCTTGAACCCGATCTAGAGAACATGCACGAGTGACTAAGGAAAGAGGATGAATATAAGAAGAAAGTAACAATTTGATGCCTATATATTTGGATTATGAAGGCCAGTCATGAACTCTAAGTTTGCTAGTTTGGGATATTAAAAGAATAATAAAATCTTTAACAAAAATTAGGTCATTGGGAAAATACAAGTATTGGGAAGAATCAGTTATGTTTTGAACATGCTGAATCTTAGCTGCTGATATATATTTGAGTCTACAGACTTGAAACTTTAGAACTGAAGTTCAAGCAAGAGAGAAGTCAGGGCTTACATTTTATTTTTGAGAATAACTGAACATGGATGGAATAGTGAAAATAAATCCTGGGAATGAATAAAAGCTACAATTAAAACTAATAATTGGCTGGGTGTGGTGGCTCATGCGTATAATCCTAGCACTTTGGGAGGTAGAGACGGGTGGACTACTTAAGCTCATGACCAACCTGAGCAAAAGCAAGACACCGCCTCTACCAAAAATAGAAAAACTGGTCAGCGCCTGTGGCTCAATGGAGTAGGGCGCTGGTCCCATATGCTAGAGGTGGCGAGTTCAAGCCCAGCCCTGGCCAAAAACTGCAAAACATAGGAAAACTGAGGCAAGAGGATCACTTGAGCCCAAGTTTAAGGTTGCTGTGAGCTATGATGACACAGCACTCTACCCAGGACAACAGCTTGAGACTCTGTCTCAAAGAAAATAAAAATAAAGAAGAGTGAGACCCCATCTCCATCAAAAAAGGGAAAAAATCTTCCAGGAATGGAGGTTTGTGCCTGTAGTCCCAGCTCCTCAGGAGGCTGAGGAAGAAGCACTGTTTGAGCCCAGGAGTTTGCAGTTGCAGGAGCTATGACTATGCCACCGCACTCTATCTACCCAGGGCAACAGAGTGAGATTTTATCTTTGCCTATTAAAAAAAAAAAACAACTAATAATTGATCATTGACATGATTTGTTTTATTTATTCATAGGCAAAATGTAAAAATTATATTTCATAAGCATTTAAGCTCAATTTATAATATATTTTAGTTATAAATCTCATAATACTTGCATAAAAATATACATAATCATTTTCACTTATGCTCTGCTATGGTTTTATTAATTCAGAAGTTTAACAGACTAAATACTCCCTAAATATTTAACATCATTTTCATACTCAACTAATCAAATTTTCTTAGACAGTTTAAACTACAATTACAAAGTAGTATATCTAATATCCAGCCAGAAAAATATTTTAAGTTTTAAAATTGTTATTCTTTATTTTTTAGATATAGGGTCTTGTTCTGTCACCCAGGTTAAAGTGAAGTTGCCTGATCATAGCTCATGCAACCTCAAACTCACGGGCTCAAATGATCCTCCTCCTTAGCCCCCTGAGTTGCTAGGAGTACAGGTGTACACCACTGTTACCCAGTTAACTTTTATATATATATATTTTTTTTTTTTTTTGAGACAGAATTTCACTTTGTCACCCTCAGTAGAGTGCCATGGTATCATAGCTCGTAGCAACCTCAAACTCTTAGACTAGCGCAATTCTCTTGCCTCAGCCTCCCGAGTAGCTAGGACTACAGGTGCCTGCCACAATACCCGCCCTTGCTCAGGCTGGTCTCCAACTCCTGAACTCAAGCAATCCACCCACCCCAGCCTCCTGGAGTGCTAGGATTCTAGGTCTGAGCCACCGCGCCCAGCCAACTATTTTATTTTTCGTAGAGATGAGATCTTGCTATGTTGCCTATAGCCAGTGAAATCTTTATAAGCATTTATATAAGTCGTGCAAATCTATTACCCATAAACTACTTATACACGTGGTCAAGAATTTCTTTTAAATGTTCCATACATCTTGAGGCCGTCAAAGCACACAATATCACAATAATGATAACTTTCACAAAAATAAACTGCATTAATTTACTATCTTTATATTAAAAGTTTCAGGTTACAAATTATGGCAGACATGAAGATGTGCCACTGAAATACTTCTTCCAGAAAGGACTGTCTGACTTGCTTGGGGGCAGGTAGCATGATCCATAAATGCCTTCCAACTTTCAGGGTCTGCCTCATGCTCTGCCAGGGGCAGCCCACATCTACCAACTGAGGGAGAGAAGCATAAAGGTCGGTGATGAAACACTCTGACCTACAATACCAGCTCCAGAGCTGCTTCTACGTTTGCTTCTGGAGAACCTAACTGCAACCCAAATTAACAGACCTCTTACAACAACTAAGACCAATATTTGGGGTGTCAGTTGAAATTCTTGTCACTACTTCCAGTGATGATTTTACCTCAGCCCCAGGTTAACAAATTGAGTCCTTTTTAATGGTGAGGCTCTCTACCTGTTTACCCAATATGTTTGTGTAATCTTATTCTCAGTAGTTTTCCCCTAATACGTGTATAAATCCTGTACACAAACACAGCTTGTAGTACGCACAACCAGCATTGCACCTAGTCCAGGATCTGCCACCAATTAGTTTTTGGAAAGTAGGCAAGTTATGTATCTCTGTGAGCTCAATTTCCTTATCCGTAAAATAGGGATAATAATCTGATAAGGTTCTTGTGAACAATAATGAATTAATGCATTAAAAGGTGTATAGAACAACCCCTAAACCATGGTATGTATTCAACGCATGCTATTATCACTATTGGTCTGAGTCCTACATTGCCTATATATTTTCTTATCTGTAATCTGACAATTACAGAAAAAATTCTTACATTTCATGAATCTTAGTTATCACACTCTTCAGATTAAGGATTGAAGTCCTAGATCTGACTTAGTTGAATCTTAGTTATCACACTCTTCAGATTTAGGATTTAAGTCCTAGATCTGACTTAGTTGAACTTGTTTAACCACTATTCTGCCTATCAGTTTAATGTTTGGAGTTTTCTCAGTTCTTCAAAATGTAAACTAGACTGGGCAGCGCCTGTGGCTCAAGGAGTAGGGCGCCAGCCCCATATACCAGGGGTGGTGGGTTCAAACCCAGCCCTAGCCAAAACTGCAAAAAAAAAAAAAAAAAAAAAAGTAAACTAGACCCGCGAAGATTAGATTGGGACCATGTATGTGAAAGGTTTTACTGAAATATAAAACATGAAAATACGAGATACTCCAAGGTTTTTCTGAAGCTTGAGAACTCCTGCAGTTACAAAATGAAATGTCTTTGCTCTTCAAGTAAAACTGCACACCCCACCCAAAATGATGTCCACTTTTGTGGTCAAAGTTCAAATGAAACCAATTTAACAGAATAATTTTAAAATGGTAATGACCTATGGACAGCCTACTATAGGGCAAGATGAAGCTGCTGTAAATGGCTTTAAAACATCTGAGACTGGCTTGGCGCCTGTAGCTCAAGGGGTTAAGGCGCCAGCCACATACACCAGATCCAGAGGGTTCAAATCTGGCTGGGCCTACCAAAGAATGACAACTACAACAAAAAAATAGCCGGGGCTCGGCGCCTGTGGTTCAAGCGGCTAAGGCACCAGCCACATACACCTGAGCTGGCGGGTTCGAATCCAGCCCGGGCCCGCCAAACAACAATAACAGCTGCATCCAAAAAAACAGCCAGGCGCTGTAGCGGGCACCTGGGCCACCTGTAGTCCCAGGTACTCAGGAGCCTGGGGCAAGAGAATCGCTTAAGCCCAGGAGTTGGAGGTTGCTGTGAGCTTTGAAGCGGCAGCACTCTATCCAGGGTGACAGCTTGAAGCTCTGTCTCAAAAAAAAAAAAAAAAAAAAAAAAATATATATATATATATATATATAAAACGTTACTCCCAGGAAATCATCCATACTGAAAATTCTATTATTAAGGATTTGGCTTCTTTACGTACCGAAGAAATTTCATCACATATTGAAGAAGCATATTTAGTAAAAACAAAAGCTGCCCTTACTTTGCCCCAAGTTGGGAATTTTCTGTCATTGGTGCAGTTTCTTTTTTTTTTTTTTTTTCCAGTTTTTGGCCGGGGCTGGGTTTGAACCCACCACCTCCGGCATATGGGGTTGGCGCCCTAACTCCTTTTTGAGCCACAGGTGCCGCCCACGATCCAATTTTCATTTAGTCATGTCCACGGTGCCTCGAAAGGCTAAAATATTGCAAACAATGGGACCTTCTATCTAATGCTACCCTCCCTTTAACAAATGCCCTCTGGTGAAGCGCATCTACTTCAAGGTGCCAATTTGGAAAAACCGACTCCAAGTCCCCATAGACGGAGTTCACACAAAATGGAAGCGCCCGGCACGGCTTTGTCTGTGCTGTTTTTGAAAAGCGTCAAGGTCGTAGAATTATGGCTTAAACTTCAAATACCGGATTGCTGCAGCCCGCAAAATGAGCATTCCAAAGTGGGTGGGTGCAGGCTTTCGGGCGCCCCTTCGCGGAGGGCGCTACTGAGAGGGGTGTCGCGGAGCCGCTGCGGTGCAGCTATTCCCCGCCGGTCCCCAGTCGCCCACCGAGGGCTGCCCGAAAGGTCAGGTAGGGGGCGGGGTAGGATGAGGTGGTTTTCTTCAGGATTCTAGTGAGAAACCAAGGAAAAGAGGCGGCGACTGCATCACCTGGTCTGGGGTGCGGCCTTGGGGAACAAAGAAGTGAGGAAGACACAGCTGCAGGCTTTGCACGCTCCTCCCCGCCGCTGCGACACCACACAAATCATCCTGGGCAGGGCGTCAGGGCTGATGAAAATGCAACTTCGTGCATTTTCCACTCCAGCCATACAGGGTCCCCAACTTATGGAACAGCACCCAAGTATCTGCATTCTAAACAAGCTCCCTGGCCGCGAGGTCCAGGGAAGTTTGAGAACAATCGCCTCACACCCAGCCTCACCGCATGCGCAGCGGCTGCAGCAGGGAGGGGACGGGACACGCCTCAACCGAGCTTGGCTCTCTTTTTTGATCCCGCCCCGCTACTCAATGCCGATTGGTGGCAGGGAGCAACTCTGGTGCTGATTGGGCAGCGACTGAGTCTTTCACGGCGTTTGTGAGGTTCGGGTGCTCCAGAGTGCTAAATTTATCTGTAGACCCCGGCCGCGCCAGCTGCGAATCGGATCTTTATGGAGGTGGCGTAGCCGATGTCTCTGGGCTGAGAGCATCACCCTGTCTCGGAATCCTTCTTTCCTCTGTTTTGTTTTTCATTCCTCTCCTTTCCCCTGCCCCTTCCAGTCTGCGACGACTGGCTCTTGACCCTGTTTCAGGCCTCGGTGAAGGTGAGGAGCAGAGTTGCTACCGCGGCTAAGTGGTGCGCTCTGAAATGGCCGCTGCCTTGAACTGTCTAAAATGGCGGTCACAGGCTCAGTTGGGGACCGCGGCGCTGCTGCGCAGCCCAGCCGCGACGAAGACCGTTCTCCATCGTTGATGGAGAGGAAATAGAAAGATGGTGTTGGGTGCCGAGATGTTTTCATGTGGTCGTTGGTGGAGACGGCTGCCCGGGGACGCGAGAGTAATCCTGAGAGGAGGGTAGGCTGCGCCACGCAGCGAGACCCCAGTCGTGGCGGGATGCGGGCAGCGCGCACCTGTGACTGGGCGGCGCTCAGGAATAGTTGGCCTGCGCCGCTGTGCGCGGCGGCGGTTTAAATATAGCATTTGGAAGTTGAAAGTGGTGGCGGTACCCACCTCTTGTCTTGCCTTTAAGGCCGACCTGTTCTGCGACCCTGCCCTCCTGCCCCTAAGGACATTATTCATGACTGGAACCTCCTGGGGTGGGGTAGGTAAGGCTTAAGTTATCTGTCAGTTTAACCGGACAAAAAATAAGAGCCTCCTCCCACCTTTCAGTGAGTGGAACGGAAACTACTCTTGAGAGTCCAGATTCTTTGTCCTCAGGAAATTCAGGGGAAGCACCTCTGCAGAAGTGGGGATGAAGACCTCCTTTCTCAAAATAAAACTTCCTACTTTCTGTGTCCTTCTCTGGCGGCAAGAGAAAGGGATCCTTATCTTTTAGGTAAACTAGCAGCTCCACGACCTTCTTTTGCAAAATCCGAATCAAGACCGTGGATGGAAAATCAACCACTCCTTTGCTCCCCATGTGAAAGGGGGCTTTCTGTTGTTGCCAGTATGAGATCCTTAACTTTCTGACAGTCGTGATCCATTGTTAATCCCAGTTCTCTGTATAGCCTAACTCCTGGTAACCTGATTATTTTCAGTGCGTGAGGAATTTAAAGAGTAATGACTATGCATGTGAGCTGCATAATTGAACTTTTTGGATTCTGTACTTGGTCTTTCACTTACAAGGTGTTAATTTAAATAACTTGACCTTTCTGTATCATTAAAGGGAGAGAGGTTATTAATGGGTCTGAACTCCAGTAGATGTGAGGAAATAAGCACAGTTATTGGCACATATTAAATAGTGTTCACTCAGAAAACTTGATTACCTGAAATTTATTTAGAGGGGACAAAAATGTTCGGGGCAAAACACATTTCATGTGACACTTCCATGTATGATTACATTTTAGAGTCAGTTCTTAGTTTTAGAGAAATTAAGATGAGGCTGTACTTACAAATTTAGGATTAGATTTTGAAAGGTTTTTTTGTTTGTTTTGCTTTTGAGATGGAGTCTTTGTCACCCTCAGTAGAGTGCTGTAACCTCATAACTTACAGCAGCCTCAGACTTTGGGGCTCAAATGCTTCTCTTGAAGCATTTGAGTTAGGGGTAGCTAGGATTATCGCCTCCCACCACAATGTCTGGCTATTTTTAGAGACAGGGTCTAGCCCTTGCTCAGGCTGGTCTGGAACTCTTGAACTCAAACAATCCATCCGCCTGGGCCTCCCAGATTGCTAGCATTACAAGTGTGAGCCACCAAGGTGGGCCTTGAAAGTTTGGGGGTTTTTTAAATATATTTCTATGAAGTCATTGGGTAGTGGGGCATCCCAAAGCAGTGACATTGCCAGGGTATTAAAGAGAATGAAAATACTAGAATTTTTACAGTGCTAGATGTCTTCTGTTTAAGTCCAAATCTTCATTGCAGTGAACAATCCTTTGCACTGCATAGATCCAAAATTGTAATGAATGGTTATCTTGCAGGTTTGTAGCTAATTCTGCTGGTTGCAGTGTCTAATTTTAATTTTTTTCATTCTAGGCTTTTGGTTATTTCCCTTCCCACCCTGTCCTTTAATTTTATTCTTTTGAAGAGTCTGCATTTCAAGCTGTCAAGGTGAAGAGTGACTACAGAAGGGAATACTACTCATTTCAGGTATCTTATTCTCTAGCCATTAACAGGAGAGCCATTTTGATTCAGGATCTAACATGAGAACACAAAGCTTAGTCTATAGCCAAATTATGAATTAAAAGTAGCTCTATTCCTCAGCTTATGGGGCTAATAGTATTTTTTAGTAATCCTTAAATACCATTGCCTTTTTAGTTACACATATGAAGAATAAACCTTGTAAAATAAGAGTTTATGTTTTCTTTAGGTCCTGATTAAGTCTTCACTTGTAATATAGTGGAATGCAGAGTAATCCATAATACATTACTTTGAACGATCCTCAAGTTTAGATAATATAAATATTTATATACGTTTAATTCCAGAGAAATAGTACCTAATTTGGGGGCTACAATTTATTCTTCATTGTTAACATGTAATATTTATGACAGAATTCTGTATTTTGCAAAATTTTGAACTCTGTATGTATTTTTAATATACCTCATCAGAATTGTTGCTAGCCCTCAAGGGAGACTTTGTATGTATAATACTATCGACAATAAATCTAATGATAATAGGCATGAGAAAGCTAAAAGAAATTTTAAGATACTGTATCATCAGACAGGGCTGATAAATCTTGGCCCATACTCTCTGCTTTTGTACATAAAGTTTTATTGAAACACATCCATGCCTATTCTTCTATGGCTGCTGTCATGTTACAACTGCAGAGTTGAATAGTTGCAACAGAGATTGTATAGCCTACAAAGCCAAAAATATTTATATACAGCCCTTTACTAAAAAAAGTTTGCTAATGCCTACCATGAGACGTGAATTCTTCAAGTTCCCTTTCTTAAAAAGATATTTACTCTTATTTCTTAGCTTGTTGATTCCCAAATTATATTTTATAGAATATTAATATTCCCTAGGTTAATGTTTTAAGGAAAAGATTGATGCTAACAGTAGTTTTTATTTTCATGTGATAATCTACCTTTAAGAAAAGGTGTGCCATGCCTGAAAGCACCAGGAAGTCGAATGAGACATCACCTGATACACGAACATATGATGTTCCATCTGCTCATTGATGCATAGGCAGCGCTTACACATTAACCGATGTATTACTGTACGTCATCTCTTTGATGGTTGTTCGTCGTCTTTTATCCTGCCTTATAATTACAACACATTTGTGATAATCAATGTTTACTCTAAATTAACCATGTTTTGTACCACAAACTCATTGCCCATGGATCTGTTGCTGAAACAAGGAAATCTTAAACAAGTAGAATCTTTTTGTTACCAAATTGTGTCTGACTCAAATGATCAAAAGGTTGGAATATTACAAAGTGAAGATGAACAGTTACAGCCTTCAGTTTCTAAAAAATCAGAAAGTGAGCTTCCCAGGGTCAAATTTATGTCTGATTCCAGCAAAATAGCATTTAGTAAAAAACCAAAAAGAAGAAAATATGATGAAAGTTATTTGTCTTTTGGATTTACTTACTTTGGAAATAGAGATGCACCTCACGCTCAGTGTGTACTATGTAAGAAAATTTTATCAAATAGCTCTTTGGCCCCTAGTAAGCTTCGAAGACATTTGGAAACTAAACATGCTGCATATAAAGACAAAGACATAAGCTTTTTCAAGCAACATCTTGATTCGCCTGAGAATAATAAACCCCCAACACCTAAAATTGTCAATACAGACAATGAAAGTGCTACAGAGGCATCATACAATGTAAGTTACCACATTGCCCTGAGTGGAGAGGCTCATACTATTGGAGAATTGCTTATCAAACCTTGTGCAAAAGATGTAGTGATGCGGATGTTTGATGAACAATATAGTAAAAAAATAGATGCAGTACAACTATCAAACAGTACTGTTGCACGTCGAATTAAAGATCTAGCTGCTGACATTGAAGAAGAGCTTGTTTGTAGACTGAAAGTTTGTGATGGTTTTTCTCTGCAACTAGATGAATCCGCTGATGTTTCAGGACTTGCTGTGTTGCTTGTGTTTGTTCGTTACAGGTTTAATAAGTCTATTGAGGAAGATCTACTATTGTGTGAATCTTTGCAAAGTAATGCTACTGGTGAAGAAATATTCAACTGCATCAACAGTTTTATGCAGAAACATGAAATTGAATGGGAAAAATGTGTTGATGTTTGTAGTGATGCTTCTAGGGCAATGGATGGGAAAATTGCTGAGGCTGTCACTTTGATAAAATATGTAGCTCCTGAAAGCACCAGTAGTCACTGCCTATTATATAGACATGCACTAGCAGTTAAAATAATGCCCCCATCTCTAAAAAATGTGTTAGATCAGGCCGTACACATCATCAACTATATTAAAGCTCGACCACATCAATCCAGACTACTAAAAATTTTATGTGAAGAAATGGGTGCCCAACACACAGCACTTCTCCTGAATACAGAAGTGAGGTGGCTTTCTCGCGGTAAAGTTCTTGTTAGACTTTTTGAGCTTCGACGTGAACTATTGGTTTTCATGGATTCTGCTTTTCGACTATCTGATTGTTTGACAAATTCGTCTTGGCTGCTAAGACTTGCATATCTTGCAGATATTTTTACTAAATTAAATGAGGTTAATCTGTCAATGCAAGGGAAAAATGTGACGGTCTTTACAGTATTTGATAAAATGTCATCATTGTTAAGAAAATTGGAATTTTGGGCGTCATCTGTAGAAGAAGAAAACTTTGATTGTTTTCCTACACTCAGTGACTTTTTGACTGAACTTAATTCTGCAGTTGATAAAGATATTTGCAATGCCATTGTACAACACCTAAGGGGTTTGCGCTCTACTCTGTTAAAATATTTTCCCGTAACAAAAGACAATAATGCTTGGGTTAGAAATCCTTTTACTGTAACTGTTAAACCTTCCTCATTAGTAGCACGGGACTACGAGAGTTTGATTGATTTAACATCTGATTCTCAAGTAAAACAAAATTTCAGTGAACTTTCATTAAATGATTTTTGGAGTAGCCTAATTCAAGAATACCCAAGCATTGCAAGTCGTGCAGTTCGCGTACTTCTTCCTTTTGCTACAATGCACTTATGTGAAACAGGGTTTTCATATTATGCTGCAACAAAAACAAAATATAGGAAAAGACTTGATGCAGCTCCTCATATGCGGATCCGACTTAGCAACATTACACCTAATATTAAGCGGATATGTGATAAAAAAACACAAAAACACTGTTCTCATTAAAACTGGAGAGTTTTGCATGTCTTGATAACCAAATGTAAGATGAAAATAAAAGATGATTTACTTCATCTCTGGTATTTGGGAGTCTAAAATAAAATGATTTAAAATTTTTCTACTTCTTAGATTTTTAGGAAGTTAAAGAATCAAAAATTAAACGTATATTGTGGTGTTATTATTAATTTTTTTTTTTGTTTTTGAGATAGAGTCTGACTTTGTAACCCTCGGTAGAGTGCTGTGGCATCACAACCTTTGGGCTTAGGCGATTCTCTTACCTCAGCCTCCCAAGTAGCTGGGACTACAGGCACCTGCCACAACGCCTTGCAGTTTGGCCAGTGACAGGTTCAAACCCGCCACCCTCAGTATATGAGGCTGGTGCCCTACCCACAGAGCCACAGGCACCACCCATTACATTGTATTTTCAAAGTTTCCATGGTCATAACTGGGAAACAATGATCTATAGTCCCAATTCCTTAGTATAACATGTCTCTTCAGGATCTAATCCCTACCAATCTTTCTAACTATACCTACTTTATATCCCTCCAATCCCATGGAAATTATTGCCACTCCCTGAACTTATTAAACTGCTCATGCTTGTCAGGTCTTAAAAATGTTACCCCATATTGCTTCCTGACAGACTCCTATTAGCTTTTCAACACTTTGGCTTAATTTATCTCAAGTATTTTCAATTCTCTGTGTCTTTATTTTGACCCTGTTTCACACTGTTGTATTTAATTTTTCTGTCTTAACTGTGACCTTGGTAGTCTCATGATTCCCAAATTTTTTTTATTTATTTATTATTTTTTGTATTTGTTTGATTCCCAGTGTTTTTGAACTGAGTTCTTGGAGGGTCTTAACCAGTTCTGTATCTCCATTATCTGGTAAAAAACATAACTAAACCAAATGGTCATAAGCCTGTGGCTCAAGGAGTAAGGCGCTAGCCCCATATACCCTGGTGGCGGGTTCAAGACCGGCCCCTGCCAAAACTGCAAAAAAAAAAAAACCTGTGAAAGTAAACCAATGAAAAATGGAATAGGGGTTTCCTCACATTGATTGGCATGTGTACACGATGCTGCCCTTTGTATTGGGGGTTCATTTATTAGATGGAATTCAGCATGGCCATTATGCAGAAATCACTGAGGAATGTAGTTTTGTGCTCAGGCTTTAACTATTAAGAGAGGAGAAGGAGTATGAAGAACATTTTCAGATACTTTGTTTCTTTCTCAGTTCGTGTAAAGATTGTTGCAAATTCCATATATTGTAGTCTAAATAAATGAGATATGACTTGTTACTGTGCTTAAAGGTGCTTAAACTGGGAAATCAGTTTTTTTTTAAATACTATAAAAGATTTCTGACTACTCCTGTCCCTGGCCTACTTTTCCCATGTCACATCACACAGCACAGGTCACCAACTCTTGAATATTTGATTACTCCTGTAGTTGAGCTACTGTAGATAACCATTGTTTAATTTAACTTATTTACACCTATCCCATTTTGGGGAGTAGGGACACCTCCTCCCCTATGTAACGAAGTAAAAGTAACTTTCTTAAGAAGCTCATTTATATGTAAAATTATAATTTTGCCTCTTGAAGGGTTATTACAAAGATTTAGTGAGAGTATGCAAAACTTACCTAACAGTGTATGATCAGGAGTTAAGTGTCCATCATATATGAGTTATCACCCATACCCAACCATGTTCCAGTTAGACTCAAGTCCACACTTCACAACACAAAAAATCTTGAGTTTTTATTCTGTAGAGAGATTGAACAGCTTTTTAGGCCATAAAACCTATCCTGATCTGAGACAGTAAGATAAGCATTTATAGCCTGGGTTTTTACCTCATTGTCAACTTATTAAACACCTGTTTGTGAGGCACCTTAGTAGGTACTTATTATGTTAACTGTAATCTTTACAATAGTCCTATGGGAGTAAGTAATCTGGAGATTTGCCCTAGATCCCCGTAGTAGTAGAAATTTAGTTTAAAATAAGTCCCCCAAACACTGCTTTTTTCCCATTATTGCCTTTGAAACTTTTCCAAGAGCATCAGTGGTATAGGAGTAAAGACTAAAATCTGGACATTACTTTGAAATTCCTTGTTTCCTTCTAAATTCATCCAAAATTGTCTGCTCGAAAATATGGCTGGCTGGTTGTTGTCATGTGAAATATGGATTAAATTACTGTCAAGTAAAATTCTTCAGAAGATACATCATAATTTCTCATAAATGTGATACTTTTTTTTTAATCTCCTAATTTCAGGATTATATCCTAGTTTGAAAAGTGTATGCAATTCCATAATGTCTGCATCTGGCTTATACCTCAAGTCTGGTAACTAACTGTACTTCTTATGTGATTGCTGAGCCTAACACCTTGATTAGGTTATCTGACCAAGATGTTAACCTTTTGAGATTTTTTTTTTGGAGACAGTCTGTTGCCCTGGATATAGTGTGGTAGCATCATCATATCTCAAAGCAACCTCAAACTTTAGGGCTCAAGTGACCCTGTTGCTTTAGCCTCCACAGTAGCTGAGACTAGAGAAACATGCCACCATGCCCGGATAGTTTTTTGTTTTTTGTTTTTTGTTTTTGTTCTTTTTCTATTTTTAGTAGAGATGGAGTCTCACTCTTGCTCAGGCTGGTCTCAGCTCAAACATACCACCCACCTCACCCTGCCAGAGTGTTAGGATTATAGGCATGAGCCACCATGCCGTCCTGTGGGGGGGGGTCTCCCTTTTGAGATTTGAGACCTGTTTTCCGATCTTTTCCCCCTAACCACCTCTTCTGAAAAAGAATTCCCACTTTTAAATCCAAGTCCATTAAATGTGACCCTACTGTCTGTTCCTCTTTAATGCTGACCCTACCCCAACTTGATTCTTGATACCAACCATTCATCTGTATGGATACTTTCTATGGCTAGTGAGAATGGGGGGGTTGAAGGTGGGTCTGGTATCTGCTGAACGATAGGCAAGTCTAGTAGTTCCAGATATCAACTTCTAAATTACCCTAACCTATTTCAGTTACCATACCTGAATCCCAAAAGAGAGAATAATTTATGTTTAAACTCTATTAGTTCCCAGAATTAGCTTTCCATTTTATAAATAAAACCAAAGCGAAGTAAGGAACACTGCCCACCTCCATTTCCTGTGTACTTCCAAAGCCCTGCCAGTACAACATCCCTGAGACCGCAATAGTAGAAGCTCTATCTGGAGCAAGAGGATTTGGGAACTTAAATTCTCAGGGTACCCAGAAGCGACAGCTACTCTTCCTGTTTTGTTCATGAAACTGTAAAATTAAACTGATGTGTCCAGTGCAAAAGGACTTTCCCACTTTCAGTCCCTACATCTGAAGTAAAATGAAATTCCATTTCTTTATTATTTTTTTTTTAAGGGACAGAGTTTTGCTCTGTCACCAAGGCTAGAGTGCAATGATGTAGTCATAACTCACTACAGCCTCGAACTGCTGCGGGGCTCAAGTGATCCTCTCACCTCAGCCTCCCAAGTAGCTGTGACTAAAGGTTCACACCACCATGCCTACCTAATTTTTCTTATTTGTCAAAATTGCCCTACTACTGTACATTCATAAATACATAAATCATAAGCTCTGTATAACTAAAACTTAATTTGGGGTCTTTCATAAAACTTGGAACATTTCTAATCCTATAAAAAGTGCAGAGGGTATTGAATTTCTTAACTTAAAAAAAGTATTAAGGTGAAATACAGTTCATACCATAACATAAAAAAAAAAATCAGCTTTATAATCCTTAACCCCACTGAAACAGGTAAGGTAGTAAGTAGTATGCCTTTCAAAGACTTCAAAATTAACTTCCCTCTTGCCTAAAAATGCAGTTTTACTGCCCAAAATATAATCCACCGACATTACTTGAAAGAATCCATCTGCTATACACATTTATTTAGTTGATATGACTAACGGCACTATTAATACAATGGAAAATTCTGAAGTGGATGTCAAGAGACTTGTGTTCTGCAATTAATAAGTAAGTTCATTCTCTTCAGGTCTCAGTGTCTTCATTTATTAAACAAAAAGGTTGAATCAGAATGAGTTCTAAAGTATTTATCAGAGAATACCTAAACCTATATAAATAGTAGGGAGATAATAAGATTTACTCCGTCATCTGAAATATGTGAGATTTTTTCCTTAGAAGCCACCCCTTCTCTTTTTTCTTTTAGTTTCTTTTTTTTTTTAGAGACAGAGTCTCACTTTGTTGCCCTCGGTAGAGGGCTGTGGCGTCACAGCTTACAGCAACCTCCAACGCTTGGGATTAAGCGATTCTCTTGCCTCAGCCTCCCAAGTAGCCGGAAAGCCACCCCTTTTCAATGAGTCTTTTACCGTAATACATGCCATCAACCAAATGTATAAATTGCCACATCATTGATAATGGAGAGAATAAAGTGCTTTTTTTGGAAGAAGGACATACTTTGAAACTTAAAAAACATTGCAAGGGAAAAATGTTTGGTTCTGACTACTTTGTAGTCCTTGTAGATTAAATGGTAACTACAGTGTCAAGCAGACTGCAGTGAAAAATGCTATTTCCCCAGCATCTATTTTCCTCTCCCAAATCATACCCTGATTCATTATATATTCTGTCCCTTCATAATGCATAACTTAAGCAGAAGCTGACCCCACCAACTTTGAAAGTGAACCTGTTTTGTCTTAAGACAGGAGCTTTTGACCCTAATCCCCAAAAAGCATTTTACATTGTAATCCAGATACATGTGTGCATATGTTCATCAAAGTTTCATAAAACATGGTAACTCTTCCATGTGAGTAATGCAATCTCAAATTTTATATTCTAGGTAATTTTTTAAATGATAGGTCCCAAAAATTAATTTCATGACCTATTCTTGGGTTATGACCCACTATTTGCAAAACACTAGTGAATACAATGACATTGGCTTTATAAAAATTATTCAGGAACCTGGATATAAGCCTACTAAAGTTTGGAATTACTCTGGCCACAGGAATTGGTCCAGATAGTATGTGACACATATACAGACCAGTGAAAAGAGCAGGAGAGATTTCCAACTTGGGTCTTCCCTTTTGCCAGAGGCTCTGGTGCTTTTTACTTTTTCCGTATTCCTTTCTGTCTAATAAAAATCCTGTCTTGCCACTGAAAAGAAATAAAATAAAAGCAAGAGCAATACTATGAGGCTTTTGAAAAAATATATTTCATATTAAGGAAGAGAGAAATGTCCTGGATACCTGGGAGCTAGAATAGTGCAGCTTTCTAGCTACCAGCTTGTGAATAAAGCTAACACAGAAGAGGGCAGAGCCAAAAGTTCCGTAAGAAATTATATCAGAGAGGGGTGGTGACTGTGGCTCAAAGGGTAGGGCGCCAGTCCCATATACCGGAGGTGGTGGGTTCAAGCCCAGCCCGGCCAAAAATAAAATAAAAAATTATATCAGAGCCTTTACTGAACCACGCTTTTTTTTTCCTTTTCTCTTTTTATAGAGACAGGTCTCACTATGTGGCCCAGGCTGGTCTAGAACTTCTAGCCTCTAGCAATCCTGCCTCAGCCTCCAGAAGTGCTGGATTACAGGTGTGCGCCACCACACCCAACCCTTTGAACCAAACTTAATTACAATACTGCCTTTAAATTTTTTGTTACTTAGGCTAATAAATGCCCTTTATTTTTCAAGATAGTTTTAGATAGGAAAAATCATCTGAATTAATATGGTGATCTAAAGGGACAGCAATGTAAAACTAGAATTTATTGGTAAACTTAGCTGCAATTGATGAGATGAGTGCCATTTCAAACTCAGCCATCTCATACTGTTACCACTTGAAACGGCCACGGGTAATACAGGCTAGAGGCTAAATCAGCCCATGTCTTGACATTATTAGATATCAAATGCCATTTAATTTCTTTTAGTGGGATAGCTTGATAATAAAGGGATTTTAGTAGTTTAGGTTGGGCTAGTCATGAATCAGAACCAGTTAACCTTATTTGAAAACAGCTCTGTTCATTTTGCCTTTAATTTGCTTAAGACCTTGATAAAGATGATAGGATTAAATTTAAATTTCAGAGGAAATTATCAGCCAAGGTTAATTTGAGTGGTCATCTACCTTAAAGGATGCATTCTGTCAAAGTTGTAGACAAATTCCCTAAAGGATTTTACCTTCTGGTTACGTGTTAACAAGGTGAAATCTGTCATGGCTGTTTTGGGGGGGTAGGGGGAAGACTGAGTCTAACTTTGTCACCCTTGGTAGAGTGTCATGGCATCATAGCTCACAGCAACCTCAAACTCTTGGACTCAGGTGGAGAGCCTCAAGCCTCCAGAGTAGGTGGGAATACAGGCACCTGCCACAACACCCAGCTATTTTTGGAAAGGGGGTCTCCTCTTGCTCGGGCTGGTCTCAAACTCCTGAGCTCAAGTAATCTTCCTGCTTCGGCCTTTCAGAGTGTAGGATTGCAGGGTTGACCCACCATGCCCAGTTCTGGCATGGCTTTCTTTACAAATACTTTTGAACAAAATAAACCTCTTTCCCCAAACTCGAACTTCAGGCTTAATGTGATGACCTAAGTGCCTACATTTGACTTGCCTAAAATTCCAGACATGCTGAAAGAAATGTGCAACTTAGACTAAATCCATAGCAACACCAAAAATTGACAACAAAAAAAGTTGTCTTTGCCCTCAAAAAATGTACATTCTAGTGGGAGAGACAGAAAATATACTAGTAAGGCCAATCAGGGTGGCTCACACCTGTAATCCTAGCAGTCTGGGAGAGCAAGACAGGTGGATTGCTTGAGCTCAGGAGTTTGAGACCAGCCTAGCAAGACTCCATCTTTACTAAAAATAGAAAAACTAGCTGGGCATGGTGGCGGGCACCTGTAGTCCCAGCTACTCGGGAGGCTGAGGCAAGAGGATTGCTTGAGCCCAAGAGTTTGGGGTTGCTGTGAGCTATAATGCCATGCCACTTTAAAGGGCAACCAAGTGAGACTGTCTCAAAAAAAAAAAAAAAAAAAGAAGAAGAAGGAAGAAAACTATTGTGCAATGAAGAAAAAAAAAAAGTAAATGGAGAAGAGTCTTAACTGAGAGTGATCTGAGAAAATGGTATTTGGGGCTCGGCACCTGTGGCTCAAGTGGCCAGCCACTTACTCCTGAGCTGGTGGGTTCGAATGCAGCCTGGGCCCGCCAAACAATGACAGCTGCAACCAAAAAATAGCTGGGCATTGTGGCGGGTGCCTGTAGTCCCAGCTGCTTGGGAGGCTGAGGCAGGAGAATCGCTTAAGCCCAGGAGTTTGAGGTTGCTGTGAGCTGTGATGCCAGAGCACTCTACCCAGGGTGACAGCTTGAGGCTCTGTCTTAAAAAAAGAAGAAGAAGAAGAAGAAATGGTATTTGGGTTGTTGCTGGAGTGATAAGGAGCTAATCAAATGAAGATTGAGGAAAGAAAAAACAAGTGCAAACATCCTGATGGAGGAGGAAACTTGGTGTGTTTGAGGAATAGAAGACTAACCAGAAGCATGGTAGAAGTTTTCTGAGAGAGGAGGCAGGTTACTTAGGGTCTTACAGGCCAATAATATTTATTTCAAATACAGTGGGGAGCCATTGAGGTTCGCAAATGAGGAAATGGGTGGAGGCAAGATTACTATCTCTAAGGGATATTTGCAAGTATGTGCGGGAACTGGGGCAAGAGCTATTGTATTAAGTACTTTGGACCTATTAGTACAGGTAGAATATCCATCCACATGGGACCTTCTTTTGAAAAGCTCAAAGACTAGATGATACCTGCATAGACTTCTGAAGGGATCTAGTTCTTTAAGGACTCTACTTTAGAAAAAACACATGTACATATTAGTTGAAAGAGTCTCCATTTTAAGAGCTGGGGCCATGCTTTGGGCACCATGTAAGGCTCTTTGTAGCATTCTTAAGCCGGACAATTACCCAAATTTGGAAGCACACAAAATTTCATGGTGGTTATCTTGTTATAGAGAAATGCTGTACATTACTCAAACAAGGCCTGTTTTCTATGAAAAGGCCTGAATTTGACTTAGTTTTCATGTTTATTTAGTGAAGGGATGAATGTTGAATCTTCAAGCCTCATAACTTGTCAAGTTGATTGCTACACCACAGCTCTTACTCCACACTTCCCCCATCCTTCTGTGAAGAGAATCCCAGAATTCTTAGTGGACAGAGAAGCAAAGGGGACTCACCCCAGGAATTTCACTGTTGGAATTATTTTTAGCTAAATTTTTACACTTCTTCCGCATTGAATTATATGATTTCAAGACTTTAGAAGTAGCCCCTATCTCCCTGCCCAAAATCTGGAAAGGGAACCCTGGTCTGAATGATAAAGTGTGGGGTATACTTGAAATGACAGAATAAGATTGTGTCCTAAGGCTTTTCTTTATGCTACTAGAACTTTAAAATTGCTCTGGATGTCCATTTTCAGAGCATTTTGTAGGTGTTAGGCAGTTAATTCTGCAGGAGATTATATAAGTATCTTATAGCTGTGGAAGAATTAATTGCCTAACACTTCGGAAGTACTTTGGGGTTTTTAAAGAAGGCCTTTAAAAGGCAAAATGTTATTTTTGGTATTCTAGATATATAAATGAAAAGGTTAGACATCATCTCTTATACTATAAGAAGTAGAAAATCATGGTATGTCGTCAAAGCCTCAAAAGCTTTAGGTGTCTTTAGAAGATTTTCCCAGATTTATTTAGCACTACTCATTCACTATTTTTTCCCCCTCAAACAAGCACCTGTTTTTAAGAAGCAGGTGTGAAGATGTCCATAGAATACCTTAATAGGAATTCACTTCTCAAGTACCCATCTTGGCTTTTAAAAATATGTGTGGTCTATCAAAGCACCATAATTCAATCAATCAGATGTCATCAGTAGCGAGACCAACATCCCTTTCCAAAAAGCCTTTGGAAAAAAAAATATTTGGAAGTCATACTGTGTGTTGTTGAAACTGACAGGAGTTCTGTCTAGGTTTAGTTCCTTGTTTTACAAAGATCCAATTATTGAGGCAACAAAGATTGCCAAGAAGAAAGGGATTTTTAATACAATAGATATCTTCTTCTATGAAGCAGCCTCAGATCCAACTTTCTAAGGAAGATGATGGGCTTTTTAAAGGAGAGGCCACGTGCCTCGGGACAGATTATGGTGTATCTCACAAGGGACTACACTGGGGGGCAAGTTCTTAGGGATGGTGAATCTTGGCATCAGGAAGTCTGCCCAGGGCCCTTTGGAATCTCAGCTCCTTTGTCTTAGAGAAAGTCCGTTTCTTGACTCAAAGGTCAAGTCATTGGTTAAGGGAGAGGATAGCTACTTCATGCAGAAACGGGATGTAGTTAAGGTATGAGGAAGAATGAATATGTTGGGCCTGTGACTGAAACTTTTTAGTACGTGCTGCTGAGTTGCAGCCCTCTGCCCACTAAGGCAGTAAAATATATTAAAAGGAGTTCCCATCCTTACCTGGGGTCCCTCCTAGGAAATTCTGGCCTGTATTCCCCAGATAGAATCCCCATCCTAAAATTCTCCTGGTTGTTTATGAGTAGGTAGTTGATCCAGCCAGGAGATAGGATAGCAGAAGAGGAAGTAGATTGAAAGATCCTAACTAAAGAATTGTCTTGCCAGACAGACAAAAGTTCCCAAAGGACAAGTAGGCATACAGAATATATGTTTTCAGATGTCCCAGGGTATGGGGCTTATGCCTCAATTACCTTTTGGCCAGTAACCACAGCATACCAACCTTTGTATTATCCCTGTTCCATAATACTCCTTCCATCCATAAAGGGTTCATCTGAGTCCAACAGGGACTGATCAGTCAAATCTTGGAGACTATAAACTGGAATACACTTGGTCAGTAATGTGAATGTAATCACAGGATGGGGCAGGGAGGTAGCTGGATTTACAGTGAATGCCAGCTTCAGAGCTACATTAGGATTATCTCTTTTTTTTTTTTTTATTGTTGGGGATTCATTGAGGGTACAATAAGCCAGGTTACACTGATTGCAATTGTTAGGTAAAGTCCCTCTTGCAATCATGAGGATTCTCTCTTAAAGTAGCCTGGTATTTGCCATCCAGGCACTCAGTGGTAACAAAAAGCTTCACTTTTATTCTAGTAGGGGTAATACAAAATGTGAACAGTCAGTAGCTGTCCATGAGTAAACTTTTCAGCTTCCTATAAAATATCATCATCAGCTCTCAGATAACTGGGCCAAACTTTTGTTACCACATCCAGTTTCTCAGAGAAATAAAGTATAGGTTGCTTATGATCCTCCAAAGTCTGTGTCAATACCCTGAATCCAGTTCCTTACCTTTCCTTTTTTTTTTGTTTTTTTTTTTGTTTTTTTTGTTTGTTTGTTTGAAACAGAGCCTCACTCTGTCGCCACGGGTAGAGTGCTGTGGGGTTATAGCTCACAACAACTCCTCAAACTCCTATGCTCAAGAGATCTTCCTGCCTTAACCTTCTGAGTAGCTGGGGCTATAGGCACCCACCGCCACTCGCAGCCAGTTTTTCTGATTTTAGTAGAGATGGGATCTTGCTTTTCTCAGGCAGCCCCAAACTCTTAAGCTCAAGAAATCTGCCTGCCTCATCCTCTCAGAGTGCTAGGATTACAGGTGTGAGCCACCGCACCTAGCCCTTGCCTTTCTTGAATGAACAAATCAAAAGGCTTTTATAAGTCCAAGGGACCCAATGTGGGGGGCAGTCATTAATTTTTAATAATCAAGAAGGCCTTGTGGCATTTCTCAGTCCCTTTTTAAGGCCTCATAGAGGGGGGTTGCTATTAACTGAAGTTAGGAATCTAAATCTGGCAAAACCCAGCTATACCCAAGGATCTTTGCATCTGCTTGTTGGTGGTATGGACAGCTATTGATTTACAACCTCCTTCCAATCTAGAAGGAGGTTTTAAGATCAGGCATTTCCAACCTCCCTTCCCTTCATGGCCAGGAACTCTTTTAAATTTTTTCCTTGGGGTCCCCTTGGCCAGGTGGGGCTTCTTACAACTAGCAGGGGTAATGGTGTATTTCTCCACTTTTGGTCAGGATCTGCCAGAGGGAACATCAATGACCAAACTTTTACTTTGCCCCATCACTGCTGGGGTTGTGTGGCAACCTGGCTTGGTTGATGTTGTCCCTCAATGCAATGCTGTGGCAAAATGACTTCAAGTCAAAAGACATACAGCCAATTAAATGTTCTAGGCCAGATGGCAATAAAGGTAGACAGGCGTTATTAATCTTTAAAAATTTATATGCAAAAAAAATGCCAAACTCAAGGTTATAAAAATAACTTACTGATGAGGGAAGAGCAAAAACATACCAACGGGGTACAATGAGCACTGTTTGGGTGATGGGCACACCTATAACCAGGATGCAAGCATTACAGAAGCAACCCACGTATTCTCAACCTTTGTACCCCCTTACTATTTTTAAATTAAAAAAAAATACCTGTAACATCAATTTACTGTCAGACTTATAAGAATTTCCTCCACAAAACATAAACATTTGAGTTAAGGATTTAGAGGCTCTTTTATCAGAATGAACAAACAACATTTTTTTTTTTTGAGACAGAGCCTCTGTTGCCCTGGGTAGAGTGCCAGGACATTATAGCTCGCAGCAACCTCAAATTCTTGGGCTTGAGCAATCCTCTTGCCTCAGCCTCCCAAGTAGCTGGAACTACAGGCTCCTGCCACAATACCTGGCTAGTTTTAACAAACAGTATTCTAAACAAAAAGTTGTCTAACTCCTGCCTAGTTCTGCCTAGACAATGCCAGGAAAACAGAAGCTTACAGGTAGCTAAACATTCAAATTATCTAGATTTTGTGGGCATTTGTCAAAGATGCTAAAAGACTCAAAACAATAGATCAAAACAGAAGCACAGGTTATTGTAAAATAATAGCAATCACTTAACCAAGAGTGATAATCAGGAGACTTTAAAGGCAATACAGAAAAAAGCACTTAACTTTTTATTTTTGAGACAGAGTCTCACTTTGTCACCTTCAGTAGAGTGTTATGGCATCACAGCTCACAGCAACCTCACTCTGGGGCTTAAGAAATTCTCATGCCTCACCCTCCCAAGTAGCTGGGACTACAGGTGCCCGCCACAACGCCCGGCTATTTTTTTGTTGCAGTTTGGCTGGGGCTGGGTTTGAACCCACCACCCTCGGCATATGGGGCCGGCACCCTACTCACTGAGCCACAGGCGCCGCCCAAAAACACTTAACTTTTTAAAGCTCTTATTTTCCAAGTAATCAAAAACCTAATAAGGACAACATAGAGATTATTTCGATAAAATGTAAAATCTTTGTTTCTTAGGCCAGTTACCAAAAGGTTTTTCTTAAATACCAAAACAACTTTTATTTTTTTTTTGTAGAGACAGAGTCTCACTTTATCACCCTCAGTAGAGTGCCATGCCATCACACCTCACAGCAACCTCCAGCTCTTGGGCTTAGGCAATTCTCTTATCTGAGCCTCCCAGAGTAGCTGGGACTACAGGCGCCAGCCACAAAGCCCAGCTATTTTTTTGTTGTTGTTATTGTTACAGTTTGGCTGGGGCTGGGTCTGAACCCGCCACCCTCGGAATATGGGGCTGGCGCCCTACTCACTGAGCCACAGGCATCGCCCCCAAAAAACCTTCTTTAGGGCAATTGTTCTTATGGAAAATGCATTTAGAGCACTTGGAAGTCAAACCTCCTGGAAAATGTACTAGAATTTTTTAATCATAAGAAGACTGTGTCTAGGGTCATGAGTGAACATTATATTATAAAGGAAACAAGAAACTACAAAACCAATACCTTGAAAGGGGAATAGTCTCTTAGCAGCAACATTGAACAATTTAGATGTGGCAAAAAGTCAAGAAAATTTACTGCTTTTCAGGTAAACATTTCAGTGTCAGATCTTAACAGCAGAGTTAGAACCAGAGGGGGGGAAAAGTTACAGGAGCCTAAGAAAATGTTGGAGGGGGAGCTGAAAACAAGGCAGAACCACTTAGCCCCTCTATACCAAACAGGGCCCCAGTTTCTCAGGCCACAGCACTGTACAGATCCTCAACAAAACACCAGGGGAGAAATCAAAGGGAGTAAAACAATCATGGGGCGGAATCAGCAGAAAAACTCTGGTAACATGAATAACCAGAATAGATCAACCCCTCAAGGAAAGATATCGCAGATGTAATTGAAGATCCCATTCACAAACAACTGGCTGAGATGTCAGAAATCGAATTCAGAATTTGGATGGCAAACAAGATTAACAAAATGGAACTAGGAATTCGAGGAGAAATTCAAAAGCTGTCTCAAGAATTTAACGAATTTAAAGACAAAACCACCAAAGACTTAGACACACTGAAGCAAGAATTTGCAACCCTCAAAGATATGAAAAATACAGTAGAATCCCTTAGCAACAGAATGGACTAAGCAGAAGAAAGGATTTCTGACATTGAAGATAAAGCCTTTGAACGCTCCCAAACTCTCAAAGAGGAAGAGAAATGGAGAGCAAAAATGGATCATTCTCTCAGAGAGCTCTGGGATAACTCGAAGAAGGCAAATATCCAACTCATAGGAATTCCTGAAACAGATGAAGTGGCCTCACTGGGCACAGAGGCCCTTCTGCATGAAATTATGAAAGAGAATTTTCCAGACATGCCTAGAGAACCTGAAATTCAGATAGCAGATAGCTTCAGAACCCCAGCATGACTCAACCCCAATAAGACATCCTCCAGGCATATCATAATTAACTTCACTAAAGTTAATATGAAGGAGAAAATTCTCAAAGCGGCCAGGCGAAAGAAAACTATTACCTTCAAAGGGAAGAACATTAGAATGACTGAAGATCTCTCTGCTGAAACTTTTCAAGCCAGAAGAGGGTGGTCATCGACGTTTAATCTCCTAAAGCAAAATAACTTTCAACCCTGGATCTTGTATCCAGCTAAACTGAGTTTCATTTACAATGGAGAAATTAAATACTTTAATGACATTCATATGCTGAAGAAATTTGCCATAACCAAAACAGCTCTTCAGGATATTCTCAGACCTATCCTCCATAATGACCAACCCAATTTTCTACTACAAAAGTAAACTCACTCAGAAACTTCTGATCAAACTCCAACTTCCACAATGGTGAAAGGATTAAAAATGTCCACTGGACTTTTGAAAAACTCGATACCCAAAATTTCACCAAACTTATCAATACTCTCCATTAATGTGAATGGCTCAAACTGCATTCTAAAGAGACACAGGTTAGCTGACTGGATACAAAAACTCAGGCCAGATATTTGTTGCATACAAGAGTCACATCTTAACTTAAAAGACAAATACAGACTCAGGGTGAAAGGATGGTCATCCATATTTCAGGCAAATGGTAACCAGAAAAAAGCAGGCATTGCAATTTTATTTGCGGATACAATAGGCTTTAAACCAACAAAAGTAAGGAAGGACAAGAATGGTCACTTCATATTTGTTAAGGGTAATACTCAATATGATGAGATTTCAATTATTAATATCTATACACCCAACCAGAATGCACCTCAATTTATAAGAGAAACTCTAACAGACATGAGCAACTTGATTTCCTCCAACTCCATAATAGTCGGAGATTTTAACACTCCATTGGCAGTGATGAATCGATCCTCCAACAAAAAGCTGAGTAAAGAAATTCTAGATTTAAATTTAACCATCCAGCATTTGGATTTAGCAGACATCTACAGAACATTTCATCCCAACAAAACTGAATACACATACTTCTCTTCAGCCCACGGAACTTACTCCAAAATCAATCACATCTTAGGTTACAAGTCTAACCTCAGTAAATTAAAAGGAATAGAAATTATTCCATGCATCTTCTCGGACCATCATGGAATAAAACTTGAGCTGAGTAACAACAGGAATCTGCATACTCATACAAAAACATGGAAGTTAAATAACCTTATGCTGAATGATAGCTGGGTCAGAGATGAGATCAAGAAGGAAATTGCCAAATTTTTGGAACAAAACGACAATGAAGACACAAACTATCAGAACCTCTGGGACACCACAAAGGCAGTTCTAAGAGGGAAATTTATAGCACTGCCAACCCTTCCTCAGGAGAACAGAAAGACAGGAAGTAAGCAACTTAATGGGACATCTCAAGCAACTGGAAATGGAAGAACAATCCAACCCCAAACCCAGTAGAAGAAAAGAAATAACCAAAATCAGAGCAAAACTAAATGAAATTGAAAACAAAAGAATAATACAACAGATCAATAAATCAAAAAGCTGGTTTTTTGAAAAGGTCAACAAAATAGATAAACCTTTGGCCAACCTAATCAGGAAAAAAAGAGTAAAATCTCTAATCTCATCAATCAGAAATGACAAAGACGAAATAACAACAGAGTTCTCAGAAATCCAAAAAATCCTTAATGAATATTATAAGAAATTTTACTCTCAGAAATATGAAAATATGAAGGAAATTGACCATTACTTGGAAGCACGTCACCTTCCAAGACTTAACCTGAATCAAGTGGAAATGTTGAACAGGCCCATATCAAGTTCGGAAATAACATCAACCATACAAAATCTCCCCAAAAAGAAAAGCCCAGGACCAAATGGTTTTACGTCAGAATTCTACCAAACTTTTAAAGACGAATTAGTACCTATATTACTCAACCTGTTCCAAAAGGTAGAAAAAGAAGGAAGACTACCCAACATGTTCTATGAAGTAAACATCACCCTGATCCCCAAACCAGGAAAAAACCCGACAAGAAAAGAAAATTATAGACCAATATCACTAATGAATATAGATGCAAAAATATTCAACAAGATCCTAACAAACAGAATCCAGCAACATATCAAACAAATCACACATCATGACCAAGTCGGTTTTATCCCAGGGTCTCAAGGCTGGTTCAATATACGTAAATTTATAAATGTAATTCAGCACATAAACAAATTAAAAAACAAAGACCATATGATTCTCTCAATCGATGCAGAAAAAGCTTTTGATAACATCTAACATCCCTTCATGATCAGAACACTCAAGAAAATTGGTATAGAAGGGACATTTCTTTTTTTTTTTTTATTGTTGGGGATTCATTGAGGGTACAATAAGCCAGGTTACACTGATTGCAATTGTTAGGTAAAGTCACTCTTGCAATCATGTCTTGCCCCCATAAAGTGTGACACACACCAAGGCCCCACCACTCCCCTCCCTCCATCCCTCTTTCTACTTCCCCCCCATAACCTTAATTGTCATTAATTGTCCTCATATCAAAATTGAGTACCTAGGATTCATTCTTCTCCATTCTTGTGATGCTTTACTAAGAATAATGTCTTCCACTTCCATCCAGGTTAATACGAAGGATGTAAAGTCTCCATTTTTTTTTAATGGCTGAATAGTATTCCATGGTATACATATACCACAGCTTGTTAATCCATTCCTGGGTTGGTGGGCATTTAGGCTGTTTCCACATTTTGGCGATTGTAAATTGAGCTGCAATAAACAGTCTAGTACAAGTGTCCTTATGATAAAAGGATTTTTTTCCTTCTGGGTAGATGCCCAGTAATGGGATTGCAGGATCAAATGGGAGGTCTAGCTTGAGCGCTTTGAGGTTTCTCCATACTTCCTTCCAGAAAGGTTGTACTAGTTTGCAGTCCCACCAGCAGTGTAAAAGTGTTCCCTTCTCTCCACATCCACGCCAGCATTTGCACTTTTGAGATTTTGTGATGTGGGCCATTCTCACTGGGGTTAGATGGTATTTCAGGGTTGTTTTGATTTGCATTTCTCTAATATATAGAGATGATGAACATTTTTTCATGTATTTGTTAGCCATTCCTCTGTCATCTTTAGAGAAACTTCTTTTCATGTCTCTTGCCCATTGATATAAGGGATTGTTGGCTTTTTTCATGTGGATTAATTTGAGTTCTCTATAGATCCTGGTTATCAAGCTTTTGTCTGATTGAAAATATGCAAATATCCTTTCCCATTGTGTAGGTTGTCTCTTTGCTTTGGTTATTGTCTCCTTAGCTGTACAGAAGCTTTTCAGTTTAATGAATTCCCATTTGTTTATTTTTGTTGTTGTTCCAATTGCCATGGCAGTCTTCTTCATGAAGTCTTTCCCCAGGCCAATATCTTCCAGTGTTTTTCCTATGCTTTCTTGGAGGATTTTTATTGTTTCATGCCTTAAACTTAAGTCCTTTATCCATCTTGAATCAATTTTGTGAGTGGGGAAAGGTGTGGGTCCAGTTTCAGTCTTTACATGTAGACATTCAGTTCTCCCGACACCATTTATTGAATAGGGAGTCTTTCCCCCAAGGTATGTTCTTGTTTGGTTTATAGAAGATTAGGTGGTTGTAAGATGTTAGTTTCATTTCTTGGTTTTCAATTCGATTCCAAGTGTCTATGTCTCTGTTTTTGTGCCAGTACCATCCTGTCCTGACAACTATGGCTTTGTAGTACAGACTAAAATCTGGTATGCTGATGTCCCCAGCTTTATTTTTGTTCCTAAGAACTGCCTTAGCTATACGGCGTTTTTTCCGGTTCCATACAAAATACAGAAGCATTTTTTCCAAATCTTGAAAGTACGATGTTGGTATTTTGATAGGAATGGCATTGAATAGGTAGGTTGCTTTGGGAAGTATAGACATTTTAACAATGTTGATTCTTCCCATCCATGAGCATGGTGTGTTCTTCCATTTGTTAATATCCTCTGCTATTTCCTTTCTGAGGATTTCATAATTTTCTTTATAGAGGTCCTTCACCTCCTTTGTTTGGTATATTCCTAGGTATTTCATTTTCTTCGAAACTATGGTGAAGGGAGTTGTGTCCTTAATTAGCTTCTCATCTTGACTGTTATTGGTGTATACAAAGGCTACTGACTTCTGGACATTGATTTTATATCCTGAAACATTACTGTATTTTTTGATGACTTCTAGGAGTCTTGTGGTTGAGTCTTTGGGGTTCTCTAAGTATAAGATCATGTCGTCAGCAAAGAGGGATAGTTTGACCTCCTCTGCTCCCATTTGGATTCCCTTTATTTCCTTGTCTTGCCTAATTGTATTGGCTAGAACTTCCAGCACTATGTTGAATAGTAAAGGTGACAGAGGACAACCTTGTCTGGTTCCAGTTCTAAGAGGAAAAGCTTTCAGTTTTACTCCATTCAGTAAAATATTGGCTGTGGGTTTGTCATAGATAGCTTCAATCAGTTTTAGAAATGTGCCACCTATGCCTATACTCTTCAGTGTTCTAATTAGAAACGTATGCTGGATTTTATCAAATCTTTTTCTGCATCTATTGACAGGATCATGTGATCTTTATTTTTGCCTCTGTTAATATGGTGGATAACGTTTATGGACTTGCGTATGTTAAACCAGCCTTGCATCCCTGGGATGAAGCCTACTTGATCATGATGAATGACTTTTTTGATGATAAACTGTAATCTATTCGCTAGGATTTTGTTGAGAATTTTTGCATCTATATTCATGAGTGAGATTGGTCTGAAATTCTCCTTTTAGTTCGGGTCTTTTCCTGGTTTTGGTATCAGGGTGATGTTTGCTTCATAGAATGTGTTGGGGAAGATTCCTTCTTCCTCAATTTTTTGGAATAATTTCTGCAGTACAGGAATAAGCTCTTCCTTGAAGGTTTGATAGAATTCTGGTGTGAAGCCATCTGGACCAGGGCATTTTTTGGCTGGAAGATTTTTTATTGTTTCTTTCATCTCAGTGCTTGAAATTGGTCTGTTCAAGAGTTCTATTTCCTCCTGACTGAGTCTAGGGAGAGGGTGTGATTCCAAATATTTATCCATTTCCTTCACATTGTCAAATTTCTGACCGTAGAGTTTCTGGCAGTATTCAGAGATGATCTCTTGTATCTCTGTGGGATCAGTTGTTATTTCCCCTTTATCATTTCTGATTGAGAGTACAAGAGATTTTACTTTTCTATTCCTCGTTAGTCTGGCCAATGGTATATCTATTTTATTTATTTTTTCAAAAACTAACTCCTTGTTTCATTAATTTTCTGAATGATTCTTTTGTTTTCAATTTCATTGATCTCTGATTTGATTTTGGATATTTCTTTTCTTCTACTGAGTTTAGGCTTAGATTGTTCTTTTTCCAATTCCATAAGATCTCTTGTGAGTTTGTTGATGCTCTCTCTTTCTGTTTTTCAAATGTAGGCATCTAAAGCGATGAATTTTCCTCTCAAAACTGCTTTTGCAGTATCCCACAGGTTTTGGTCGCTTGTGTCGTCATTGTTATTATGCTCAAGGAAGTTAATGATTTCCTGTTTTATTTCTTCCTGCACCCATCTGTTATTCAACAGAAGATTGTTTGCCTTTGGTTGGGGTCGAGCATTTTTGGTAGAGTTGAGTTCCACCTTTAGTGCCTTATGGTCTGAGAAGATACAAGGTAAAATTTCAATTCTTTTGATTCTGTTGATATTTGTTTTGTGTCAGGATATGATCAATTTTGGAGAATGTTCCATGGGGTGATGAGAAGAATGTATATTCTTTATCTTTGGGATGGAGTGTTCTATATGCATCTATCAAGCACAGTTGTTCTAGGGTCTCATTTAAATCTCTTATATCTTTGTTTAATTTCTGTTTAGAGGATCTGTCCAGCTCTATAACAGGAGTGTTAAAGTCCCCTGTTATTGTGGTATTATCGGATATCATATTGCTCAGACTGAGGAATGTCTGTTTCAAGAATCTGGGAGCATTTAAATTGGGTGCATAAATATTTAGAATTGAAATGTCTTCTTGTTGTATTTTTCCCTTGACCAATATAAAGTGACCATCTTTGTCTTTTTTCACTTTAGTTGCTTTAAATCCACATGTATCTGAAAATAGGATTGCAACTCCTCTTTTCTTCTGAATTCCATTTGCCTGAAAAATTGTCTTCCAACCCTTGACTTGGAGCTTTAATTTGTCTTTTGAAGCCAGGTGTGTTTCTTGCAGACAGCAAATGGATGGCTTGTGTTTCTTAATCCAGTCAACAAATCTATGTCTCTTCAGTGGGGAATTCAAGCCATTAACATTTATTGAGATAATTGATAAGTGTGGTAGTATTCTATTTGTCTTATTTTGTGAGAGTCCATTGCTTAGTTTTATCTTTTGCAACAGTGTGGAGGTTAGGTTCTGTCCTTTGATTTCTGAGTTCTTACTTTGCTGCTGATCCATTGTGGTGGTCAGTGTGCAGAACAGGTTGAAGTATTTCCTGTAGAGCTGGTCTTGTTGTGGCAAATTTCCTCAATGTTTGTATATCCGTAAATGATTTGATTTCTCCGTCAATTTTGAAGCTTAGCTTAGCAGGGTACAGAATTCTGGGCTGGAAATTGTTCTGTTTAAGTAGATTAAAGGTAGATGACCATTGTCTTCTTGCTTGGAAAGTTTCATTAGAGAAGTCTGCGGTCACTCTGATGGATTGCCCCTGTAGGTCAACTGGCGCTTACTCCTGGCAGAATCTTTTCTTTTGCCTTGACTTTGGACAGGTTCATCACAATGTGTCTTGGAGAAGCTCGGTTAGAGTTGAGGTGACCTGGGGTCCGATATCCCTCTGAAAGCAGTGTGTCAGAATCTTTGGTAATATTTGGGATATTTTCTTTTATAATATACTCTAGTATGGCTTCCATTCCTCTGGGGCATTCTTCTTCCCCTTCTGGAATTCCTATTACTCGTATTTTGGAACGCTTCATAAAGTCCCATAATTCTGACAGTGAACGTTCTGCTTTCTCTCTCTTCTTTTCTGCCTCTTTTACTGTCTATCTCAAGAACTTTGTCTTCTACCTCTGAAATTCTTTCTTCTGCATTGTCTAACCTGTTGCTGATACTTTCCATTGCATCTTTAAGTTCCCTAATTGACTGTTTCAGTTCCTTCAGCTCTGCTATATCCTTTTTATATTCTTCATATCGTTCATCTCTTATTTGATTCTGTTTTTGGATTTCCTTTTGGTTATTTTCCACTTTATTAGCAGTTTCCTTCATTGTTTCCATCATTTCTTTCATTGTTTTCAACATGTGTATTCTAAATTCCCTTTCTGTCATTCTTAACATTTCTTTAGAGGTGGAATCATCTGCAGTAGCTACCTCATGGTCCCTTGGTGGGGTTGTTCTAGACTGGTTCTTCATGTTGCCTGGAGTTTTCTGCTGATTCTTCCTCATGAGTGATTTCTTTTATCTGTTTCCTTGCCCTAATTTTCCTTTCACTTCCTTTTGCTCTTTAAGTTCTCGTGCCTGTGGACTAAGGGTTACAGGACCAGAAGGGTGAGAAGGTTGAAGAGCAAAAAAGGGATGAAAGAAAGGAGGACCGAGTGATCAGAAGAAAAATAGAGAAAGGAGAGGGGGTGGGTAAAAGGAATATTGACAAAAAGAAGAGAGGCACAGAAAGAGGGAGACAGAGCAATATATGTGTACAGTAGGGTACTTTGATACAACCTTAAAAAAAAACCCACCTTCTGGGGGTGCCCAGTTGGGTGGTTCCCTTGAGGTCAGCAGCTCTTTGCTAACCTGATCAGACACAGTACCCCACCTCCACCAAGTAGAGAGGAAAGACAAAAATGCTATAAATCAAACCAAAACAAGCAAACGGAGAACTTTACGGGATAAAATTGGGTGGAAAACCAAATAATAGCAGTAGAAACACTAGCAAAAATGAAGTTCTAATTATTGAAAAAGGCAGCAATGGGACATTATAATTAAACTAAAAAAATTGAGAAAGAAAAAGGATCTGTATGGAAAAAGTTGAACTTAAAAAACAAAACAACATCAACAACATCAAAATAAAAAAAAAAACCAAACCAAAAAAAAAACACAAAAAAACCAAGCAGTATGTATATGTTATTGAATATTGTCTGGGCAACACGTGGTCTTCTGGGGTATGAGATGTTAATCACAGTTATGATACGACTGGAGGCTGCTGATGCCTCAAACCCCAGCAGGTAGACACCCTAAATCTCTCTTCAGCCCACTTAAAAGGCACTTTGAACTTGTTCACTTGCTGAGCAGAAGCTTTCCCAGGAAAGTGCTTGTCACTGGAATCACTGCTGAAGTGGCTATCCACTTACCCAGTGTGCCAGACCTGGTCTCACTCTGCCCCTGAGGGTTAGGGCTGCAAGGCAGCTCAGACCCCACCCTTAGGCTACTCGGTCGCTGGGTTACCAGCTCCCACCCAATTCTAGCTCTGCGACCCTGAGGGCAGAGCTTGCCGGGGCAGATCACTCACAATGGCTCCCTGTGACCCATAGCCAAACACTATTAGCTCCATCTGGCTCAGCGGCTCAGACTGGGGCCATCGACAATGGCCAAAGTTCTCCACACTCCCGCTCAGGATCTCCCCAAGGCAGTTCAACGGAGTGCGAAGTCCAAAGACACCAAACAGTTCACAGGTAAGGCCTTTCTGGTTTGCAGTCTCGCTGCTACTGAACTTACAGTTGCGGGCGGGTTTAGACGGATTGAACACACGTGACCACTTGCCGGTTTTCCACTGTTTTAGTCCTCCTCTTGGGGTCCAGAAGTCTCTCGCTGACTCCCTGTATCCTCGCAGGGGTGATGATAGGCAGATCCCACCAGCCAGAGATGCCTGGAGTCCTATCTCCCCAGACTCATGGTGCCCAGATGCAAGGAAGCTGTTACTCAGCCGCCATCTTGCTCCGCCTCCCCTAGAAGGGACATTTCTTAAACTGATAGAGGCCATCTACAGCAAACCAACAGCCAATATCATATTGAATGGAGTTAAATTGGAATCATTTCCACTTAGATCAGGAACCAGACAAGGCTGCCCATTGTCTCCATTGCTCTTTAACATTGTAATGGAAGTTTTAGCCACCGCAATTAGGGAAGAAAAGGCGATCAAGGGTATCCACATAGGGTCAGAAGACTTCAAACTTTCGCTCTTCGCAGATGATATGATTGTATATCTGGAAAACACTAGGGACTCTACTACAAAACTCTTAGAAGTGATCAAGGAATATAGCAGCGTCTCAGGTTACAAAATCAACATTCATAAATCTGTAGCCTTAATATATACCAACAATAGTAAAGTTGAAAAAACCGTTAAGGACTCTATCCCATTCACAATAGTGCCAAAGAAAATGAAATATTTGGGAGTTTATCTAACAAAGGATGTGAAAGATCTATATAAAGAGAACTATGAAACTCTAAGACAAGAGATAGCTGAGAATGTTAACAAATGTAAAAATATACCATGCTCATGGTTGGGAAGAATCAACATTGTTAAAATGTCCATACTACCCAAAGCAATATATAATTTCAATGCAATCCCCATTAAAGCTCCACTGTCATACTTTAAAGATCTTGAAAAAATAATACTTCGTTTTATATGGAATCAGAAAAAACTTCGAATAGCCAAGACATTACTCAGAAATAAAAACAAAGCAGGAGGAATCACGCTACCAGACCTCAGACTATACTACAAATCGATAGTGATCAAAACAGCATGGTACTGGCATAAAAACAGAGAAGTAGATGTCTGGAACAGAATAGAGAACCAAGAGATGAATCCAGCTACTTACCGTTATTTAATCTTTGACAAGCCAATTAAAAACATTCAATGGGGAAAAGATTCCCTATTTAACAAATGGTGCTGGGTGAACTGGCTGGCAACCTGTAGAAGACTGAAACTGGACCCACACCTTTCACCATTAACCAAGATAGACTCTCACTGGATTAAAGATTTAAACCTAAGACATGAAACTATAAAAATACTGGAAGAGAGTGCAGGGAAAACCCTTGAAGAAATTGGGTTGGTCGAGTTTTTTATGAGAAGGACCCCGCGGGCAATGGAAGCTGTTTCAAAAATACACTATTGGGACCTGATCAAACTAAAAAGCTTCTGCACAGCCAAGAACACAGTAAGTAAAGCAAGCAAACAACCCTCAGAATGGGAGAAGATATTTGCAGGTTATATCTCCAACAAATGTTTAATTACCAGAATCCACAGAGAACTCAAACTCATTAGCAAGAAAAGAACAAGGGATCCCATCGCAGGCTGGGCAAGGGACTTGAAGACAAACTTCTCTGAAGAAGACAGGCGCGTGGCCTTCAGACATATGAAAAAATTCTCATCATGTTTAATCATCAGAGAAATGCAAATCAAAACTACTTTGAGATGTCATCTAACTCCAGTGAGACTAGCCTATACCACAAAATCCCAAGACCAGAGATGTTGGCGTGGATGTGGAGAAAAGGGAACACTTTTGTACTGCTGGTGGAATTGCAAATTAATACATTCCTTTTGGAAAGCTATATGGAGAACACTTAGAGATCTAAAAATAGACCTGCCATTCAATCCTGTAATTCCTCTACTGGACATATAGCCAGAAGACCAAAAATCAAATCATAATAAAGATATTTGTATCAGAATGTTTATTGCAGCCCTATTCATAATTGCTAAGCCATGGAATAAGCCCAAATGCCTATCGATCCACGAATGGATCAATAAATTGTGGTATATGTACACCATGGAATACTATGCAGCCTTAAAGAAAGATGGAGACTTTACCTGTTTCATGTTTACATGGATGGAGCTGGAACATATTCTTCTCAGTAAAGTGTCTCAAGAATGGAAGAAAAAGTACCCAATGTACTCACCCTTATTATGAAACTAATCTAGGACCTTCACATGAAAGCTATAACCCAGTTACAACCTACGAATAGGGAGAAGGGGGAAAGGGAGGGGAGGGAGGGGGGCGGTAGGTGAAGGGAGGGGGATTAATGGGATTACACCTGCGGTGCATCTTACAAGGGTATATGTGGATCTTAGTAAATGTGGAATGTAAAGGTCTCAGCAAAATAACTAAGAAAATGCCAGGAAGGCTATGTTAAAAAAAAAAGAAAATTTTGGAAGGGGAGGATTTTTATCTCAGGACTTCCCAAGGGGAGGCAAAGCTGAAAGCAGTAAGACAGAGCAAAATTTTCTAACTTCTGAGATACTGACCTGAGAAGTTTTAAGAAATTACGACAAGCTTCTTGGAATTTTATTACATTTGTCTCACTTACACTTGCCCAATTTATTTATTTATTTATTTATTTATTTTTTGAAACAAGCGTCTCACTTTGTCACCTTCGGTAGAGTACCATAGTGTCACATAGCTTATAGCAACCTCAAATTCTTGGGCTCAAGCGATTCTCTTACCTCAGCCTCCCTAGTAACTGGGACTACAGGTGCCTGCCACAGCACCTGGCTATTTTTAGAGACAGGTTCTCAAACTCTAACTCATGACCTCAGGGGATCCACAAGCCACGGCCTCCCAGAATGCTGGGATTACAGGAGTGAGCCCCCTGCCAGGCCACTGCCTAATTTATTTTAGAAGTTTACTAAATTGTTTTGATAGCCTATAAATATTAGAGATATACAACCATGCAATTAATTGTGCCCTCAACAAAGTTATTTAAAGCCTAAGCAAACTTAATATCTAAACATATTTTTATACACAAAATTGGGGAATGAATTTTAAAACATAGACCAAGAAATAATCAAAAATATAAATTTAATTATCACTTTTTTTTTTTTGAGACAGGATCTCACTGTGTTACCCAGGGTACAGTGCAGTGGCATCGTCCGTCGTAGTTCGCTGCAACCTCAAACTCCTGGGTTTAAGCAATCTTCCTGCTTCAGCTTCACCAGTAGCTGGGACTATAGGAACACACTACCATGACCAGCTAATTTTTCTATTTTTTGCAAAGATGAGGGTCTCCCTATGTTGCCTGGGCTGGTCTTGAACTCCTGGCCCCAAGTGCTCCTTCCATCTAAGTCTCCCAAAGTGGTATGATTACAGGTGTGAATCATCATTCTCGGCACATTAACTATTACTTTAAACTTAAAAGAGAAAAAAAAAAACTACATAAATTAACAAATGTAAGTGTCCTAGTAAGACTTGCTATTCTGAACAATATAACATTTTCAAGTTTCATAAACAGTAGAAGTTTTAGAATGCACCCTGTGGGGCAGTGCCTGTGGCTCAGTGAGTAGGGTGCTAGCCCCATATATTGAGGGTGGTGGGTTCAAACCCTGCCCTTGCCAAACTGCAACTAAAAAATAGCCAGACATTGTGGCAGGTGTCTGTAGTCCCAGTTACTCAGGAGGCTGAGGCAAGAGAATCACCTAAGCCCAAGAGCTGGAGGTTGCTGTGAGCTATGACTTCACAGCACTCTACCGAGGGCGACAAAGTAAAACTCTGTCTCTTAAAAAAAAAAAAAGAAAGAAAAAGAAAAGCAAAGAACACACCCTGTTTAAAGACCTTAACTAACTTGATCTTTCTAAAATACCAATATCCCAAAATAAAATGTATTGACATGATATCACCTGACCATAGATCAAATAAACCTCTAACATCAATCCTTGCCATCTCAAATAATGGCACACAGTCAGAAATTTTTTTGACATATAAAATTTCCTCCTGATGAGGACTGTAAAACCTGCTAGACATATCCTGAAAGAGCTATCACACCAAGATCAAGCTGTTGTGTTTTGTGTGTTTTTTTCCTGGGTTGTTTTGTTTTGTGGTGGTGGTGGTGGTTGCTGCTGTTGTTTTGAGATAGAGTCTCACTCTGTTGCCCAGACTAGAGTTCTTTGGTGTCAGCATACCTCACAGCAACCTTAAACTCATGGAGTCAAGCAGTCTTCCTGCCTCAGCCCCCAAGCACTTGGGACTACTGCTATAACTCCCTGCTAATTTTCCTCTGTTTAGTAAAGATGGGTTCTCATTCCTGCTCACACTGGTCTTGAACTCCAGAGCTCAAACAATCTTCCCACTTCGTCTTCCCAAAGTGCTAGAATTACAAGCTTGAGCCTTTTCGCCCAGCCTAGAAAAGGCTATTTTAAAGACAGTCTAACTAGGCTCAAAACATTTTTCTACTTAAGTGAAAATTCAATTACATGTAACACTTCCAAAGAATAACATTGTTTTCAGGTTCTCTTTGGATTCTAAGAATAACCAACTTGTTCATTTCTGAAGCACTATATAAAAATTAACAGTTTAAAGATTCTTTTTAGAAATTTTTTCCAGGCGCAGGCCTTTGCTATGGCATACTGAAAGACTTGGGGCAGAACCCCCCACTCAGCCCGGAGCTCTGACCACCCCAATCAACTGCAAGAGACGTCGCTTGATGCAAAAACGCAAGAGGATTTTTATTCCAGTATACTGGGACTTGACTCACAACTCTTTTAGGAGCCGAGAAATCAAGCCCCCCACAGCAGTTTTTTACAAGCTTATAAAGGCAAAAACTACAAAGTAGGCGGGAATAGCAGACATGCCAGGGGCTCTAATAAAGTAAGAGAGAATACACACACCTGGGACTCTAACTAGAAAAGAAGAACTCTAGTTCACTATTCAACTGTCTTAAGACAAGACTAACAGTCAAATATTTGCTTAATAGTAAACATTTGCTGAAGCTCCTGGGGCTATCTCCTGGAACAGTTACAAAAGGTCACATTCCTATGGTAGGGAGCGAGAAGTGGTCACATTCTCATGGTAATATTTTCTTTCATTCCCCCATTTGTTTTTTTGGGAAGTTCTAATCATGGAACTTCTGGCTCTATGTATTCATTCTCATGGCTATCGTCTCGGCGGAGAGACTGGTAATGCTGTCTGAGCATTAATACTTGTACAGCACTCACTCTCTCCCGGATGAAGGTGACTATACAGTTGAGAATGTAGGGCCCAAAGGTAAGAATTAGAAGCAGTATAATAAGAGGGCCTATTAAACTGGAAACGAGAGTGGTGAACCAAGGTGATCGGCTGTACCAACTTTCAAACCATCCTTGATGGGCCTCCCAATCTCGTTGTCTTTTTTCTAGTCTCTCCCTGAGTTTAGACATGGAGTCTTTTACCATGCCAGAGTGATCTATATAGAAACAGCATTCTTCTCTTAGTGCAGCGCATAACCCTCCATCTTTTAGGAACAGGAGATCGAGTCCCCGTCTATTCTGCAATACTACTTCTGATAAGGATGTTAGTGACTCTTCTAATTTTGTGATCGATTGTTCTATGGCTTTTAGGTCCTCATCTACAGCTGCTCTCAGTTCTTCGAGATACTGTGGGGTCTGGACAAGCGCAGCCGTTCCTGTTCCTACTCCGGCCGCCACCCCTATACCCATCAGGACAGCTAGAGTAATAGAGACTGGTTCCCTCTTCTGTCTACGGGGTCTGAGATCGAATTCTGCCTCGAAGGAACTTGCCTCATGATAGATAACTCTAGGTATTAATTGTACGAGGATACAGTAGTCTGCAGTGGAGTTGAACACTGATGAGGAAATGCACGGGGTTAGCCCAGTGCTGCAAGCCCGCCATCCTCCTTTAGGGGGCACTAGATAATAATTGATAGTGGTTGATGGGCTTTTAATGGTCTGATTACACAGATGCTGGTGATTTTCGGGGATCGTGCCTAGGCAAATGCCTCGCCCAGAGACTGCTGTAAGGGTGATCTTGGATCCCCAGTCACAGGAATTATGGGAGGTGGTATTTTGGAAGATACTTGAGAAGGCGATTCCTTCATAATAGGGCGGGCCTGAGGCTAGACACAACCAGCAAGATTCGGTAAGATTAGGGTTGGAAGTATTGAGGACATTGAAAGCCCCCTGTATTAAGTTAAGAAGTCTCTGCCCGGTGCTTGGAGTCTCCGGGGATGTTACCTGGGGAGACAGTTTCGCAGGCGATGGGGCTGTGCTGGCCTCAGTAAATTGGGTGCTCCCCGGAGTCTGGGGCATACAGGGAGAAATAGGCGGCCTAGCTGGCGGCTGCTGTCCTGAGAGTACGATGTTGGGTCCTATCTGGACAGCGACGGGGGTCTCTATTTTTAATTTGATGAAGAAGGTAAATCCTTTATCCCACCCTGACATATGGAAACGGAATCCCCATGTTCTTCCTTTTATCCAATCTCGGGCTTGTTTCCCCCTCTCCGTGAAGGAAATATTTGGGGGGTTTGACCCTGCTCCGGTACTGCTCCTCTTTACGGTTATTAAGTCCCAAGAGGAGAAGGGGTGCCAGAAGGCCTGCCCAGTCGTCTCACATCCCCATTGTTTACAATAGAAATTTTCTACCCCCCTACATCTGTTGGCTTGGCTTCTCGTTCTCCCGTCCTGGGGACAGATATAGAACTCCCTTTGTCGCATCCGGCGCTGGGCGGGCAAGTTGCCACAGCCAGGGGCGTCTGCAACGTACTGGCCTTGGGATGTGGAGCCTTGGGTAAGTGAGCGCTTTGTTAAATGGTGATCAAGGCTTGATGGAACCTCTTTAAAGGTCTCATCGGAGATATCCCAATTATCTAGCCCTGCTATTAAGGCGCAAATATCTGGGGTGAGGGACGGCCACCAGGTCCAAGGAGGGTCCTCTTTTGTAGTACTCCATACCATATCACCAGTCTGAGAGAGAACCTGCCAGGTTAACCTCTGGGGGGCATGGGGGTTGGGACCGGAACTACTTATCACTGGGAGTTGTATCAGCAGGAGCAGGGCTACTGCGGCGAATGCGGAGCTTGAGGGGGTTGTCTGTCTTTTCCACTTTCCACCCGGAGTCTGGCGGCGGTGCTGGTTTGACATGAGATGCGTGGATCCAGGCTGCGATGCCATCGACTTTTATTGCCATCGGGGTTGTGAGCAGCACTAGGTATGGTCCTTTCCACCGTGGTTCAAGGTTGGCTGTCCGGTGGCGCCGGATGTACACCGAATCTCCAACCTGGAACTAGTGAGGTATTTGCAGATCCCCGGGCTTGTAGGCCTCGATCAGCCGGCTCCACACCTCCTTTTGCACGGTTTCAAGGGCTTTTAATCTGGTGTATAGAGATTGAGAGGAGTAAGATTCTGGGGAAGGGAGGTGCTGCATGGCAACAAGCGGGGGGTGAGCTCCATATAGGATTTCAAAGGGGGTCAGCTTGAGAGTGCTAGGGGTGTTGCGCACATGGAACAGGGCAAAGGGAAGGAGGACTGTCCAGTCAGTAATGCCAGTCTCTAAGGATAATTTAGTCATGGCCTCTTTTAGGGTTCTATTCATCCTCTCTACCTGCCCTGAGCTTTGGGGCTGATAAGCACAATGTAATTTCCACTCAAGCCCCTGGATTTTGGCTAAACCTTGATTAACCTGGGCAACAAAAGCGGGACTGTTGTCAGATCTGATTACCTTGGGTAGCCCAAATCTTGGAAAAATTTCTTCTAATATTATTTTGGCTACGACTTGAGCAGTCTCCCTTTTTGTAGGAAAAGCTTCGACCCATCCTGAGAAAGTATCTATGAACACCAGCAAGTACTTGTATCCGTATTTGGCCGGCTTAATCTCTGTGAAATCTGTTTCCCAGTAGCTCCCAGGACGATCTCCTCGGAGTCGTCTTCCCTGAGGTAATGTGCTAGGCTGGGTGTTTACTAATTGGCAAGGTCTGCACTCTTTTGCAGCTGCATCAACGAGTTTACTTAATTCCATAATATAGTATGGGGAGGACTGAACAATAGTTCTTAGATGCTTGGGGCCCAAATGAGTTAATTTATGAAGTTGTCTGAGAAAGGTGATCGCCTGCTCTTCAGGGAGGATGATTTTTCTTTCTGGAGTTTCTCGGATCTCCTCTGGGGATTCTAAGTGGAGGCCTAATCTGTTCATTTTCTCGAGATCCCGCTCCGAATATTTAGTGTTTGACAAGGGGGTGCGCTATTTCTTTAAGGCTAGGCCTTAAAGTGTTTTCATATAGCGGCAGGATGTTGAGCCTTTGAGCTGCTAGCTTAGCTTCTCGGTCGGCTCTTTGGTTTCCCTCGGCAACTCTGGACCCCCCTTTCTGATGCCCAGGGCAGTGGATAATGGCCACTTTCTTAGGGAGGTGAACAGCCTCCAGTAGACTTAGGATTTCTTCCTTGTGTTTAATTTCTTTTCCTGCTGAAGTCAGCAGTCCTCGCTGCCTGTAAATGGCCCCATGAACATGGGCCGTAGCAAAAGCATACCTGCTATCGGTGTATATGTTAACTTTTTTCCCTTCTGCCAAATGTAAGGCCTGGGTCAAGGCGACCAGCTCGGCCTTCTGGGCCGACGTCCCTTCAGGCAGTCTACTTGCCCAGATTGTCTGCTTATCGTCCACTACCGCCGCCCCGGCCACCCTTTTACCTTCTATTATGGAGCTGCTCCCATCAGTGAACCAGGTCAGCTGGGCATCCGGCAGGGGCTGATCACAGAGGTCCTTCCGAGTTCCAGTTTCCTCAGCCAGTACTTCTTGGCATGTGTGTAATACATCTTTCTGGACAGAAGTATCAGGTAATAGGGTAGCTGGGTTGAGGAGGACAGGCGGGCCAAACTGGACTCTGTCTCCGTTTAATAGGAGACTCTTGTAATGTGTCATGCGGGCATTAGACAGCCACCGGTCAGGGGGCTGTCTGATGATGCTTTCTAAAGCATGGGGGGCAATGACTGTCAACTTCTGCCCCATAGTCAATTTGTCTGCATCTTTTACCAGTACTGCTACTGCCGCCACAGACCTCAGACAGGCTGGCCAACCACCAGCGACGGGGTCCAATTTCTTGGAGAGGTATGCTACCGGTCTTTTCCATGGCCCTAAAGGCTGCGTCAGCACTCCTCGGGCCACTCCTCTCTTCTCATCTACTATAGGACAAAGGGCTTTGTTACATCTGGTAGAGCCAGGGCCGGGGCTGATAATAATGCCTTTTTAATGTTTTCAAAGGCCCGCTGTTGGCTGGCACCCCACTCGAAGGGAGTGCCTTCCTTGGTCAAAGGGTAGAGGGGAGCTGCCGGAGTAGCAAACCCCGGTATCCATAAGCGGCAGAACCCCGCAGTTCCTAAGAATTCTCGCATCTGGCGGGGCGAGCGGGGAACTGGAATCTGAGTCACAGTATGCTTCCTGGCTTCTGTTAACCATCTCTGCCCTCCTCTTAAGGTGTAACCCAGGTACGTTACCTCTTTCTGGCAGATCTGGGCTTTTTTAGCAGAAGCTCGATATCCTAAGCGGGCTAGTTCTTCTAGCAACAGTTCTGTGCCCCGATAGCACTCTTCTTTTGTTGTTCCAGCTAGTAGTAAGTCATCTACATATTGTAGGAGCATTACCTGAGGGTGGCTGGCGCGAAAGTGAGCTAGGTCTTGGTGGAGGGCTTCATCAAAGATGGTTGGGGAGTTCTTAAACCCCTGTGGAAGTCGGGTCCATGTCAATTGCCCCGTTGTTCCAGAGTCTGGGTCTCTCCATTCAAATGCGAAGATGTTCTGGCTAGAGGAGTGTAGTCGGAGGCAGAAGAAGGCGTCCTTTAAATCCAGGACAGTGTACCAGATATGGTTTGGAGGGAGAGAGCTTAACAGATTATAAGGGTTAGGCACGGTGGGGTGGATGTCTTGCGCCCGCTTGTTTACTTCTCTTAAGTCCTGCACAGGGCGATAGTCTCCTGTGCCGGGTTTCTTGACGGGTAATAAGGGCGTGTTCCATGGTGACTGGCATTTTACTAGTATGCCTAGCTGTAGGAGACGCTGAATGTGAGGCTTAATTCCTTCCCGAGCTTCCTTAGTCATAGGATATTGGCGCACTGCCACAGGAGTGGAAGTAGCTTTGAGTTCTATGACTATAGGCGGCCTTTCTGCGGCCAGTCCCATTCCAGCAGTTTCGGCCCATGCCCCGGGATATTTTTCTAGCCAGTCATTTACGAGACTAGTCCCTTTCTCCCGCTGCTTTTCAAAGAGTCTATGTTCATCCTCTAAACGCATGGTCAGGGCTGTTACCCTCTTATTTTGGGTTACCTCTGGGCCATCAGGAGTAAAAGTGATTTGGGCTTCCATTTTGGTGAGTAAATCTCTCCCGAGGAGGGGCGCAGGGCACTCAGGGATAATTAAAAATGAGTGGGTTACCCGTCCCACTCCCAGATCTACTGATCTTCGGGTAGTCAATGAGTACTGCTGATGCCCTGTGGCCCCTACAACCCAGGATTTTTTCTTGGAGACGGGTCCTGATGGTTCAAGTAGGACTGAGTGTTGAGCTCCGGTGTCTACAAGGAACTCAACTGGCTTCTCCTCCACCTTAAGTATTACCCTAGGCTCGGGGAGGGGTTCCGAGCCCCGTCCCCGCTAATCTTCTTCTTCCTCTAAGGCCAGTACTTTCTTGGAGAGTTCTTTCTTCTTTTTTTTAGGACATTCCCTGGCCCAGTGCCCCTTCTCCTTACAGTAGGCACATTGATCCTTATCTAACGGGATGCGGTTGTTCAGGCTACCTGACTTCTTAGTTCTACCTTGGGTCTGTTCCTGGCTCTTCTCCCCTACTACTGCGGCCAAAATCCGTGTTAAGTTTTTCTCCTGTCTTCGGTCTCTCTTATTTTCCCTTTCTTCTCTCTCTTTCTCCTTTCTCTGCTCTTTTTCTTCCTCAGTTTCTCTTTTATGGTATACTTTCTCAGCTTCCTTAACTAAATCCTGCAAGGTATAGTCCTGCAATCCTTCAATTCTCTGCAGCTTTCTTTTAATGTCTACAGCTGACTGCCCTATGAAAGTCATAGCCACGGAAGCCCTCTGTCCTTCAGAGGCAGGGTCAAATGGGGTGTAGCGCCTAAAAGCTTCCATTAGACGCTCAAGAAACAAGGAGGGGGGTTCCGTGGCCCCCTGTATTACTTCTCTTACCTTAGCCAAATTAGTGGGGCGTCTTGCCGCCCCACGGAGGCCAGCCACTAGAGCCTGGCGATAGACTGACAGTCGCTCCCTACCTTCTGCCGTGTTGAAATCCCAGTCTGGTCTGGAGAGGGGAAAGGCAGCCTCGATGATGTTGGGGAGCTGGGTAGGACGCCCGTCCGACCCGAGTACATTCTTCCTAGCTTCTAATAAAATCCTCTCCCTCTCTTCAGTAGTGAAGAGAGTCTGTTTGAGCTGCTGGCAGTCATCCCATGTGGGCTGATGAGAGAACATCAGGGACTCTACCAGCCCAGTCAGGCGTTGGGGGTCTTCTGAAAAAGGGGGGTGATTAGTTTTCCAGTTATACAGGTCTGCGGAAGAAAATGGCCAGTACTGGAGGGGCTGGAAAGGAGGTGGTCCCTCATCTGTTGCCACCGGCGGGGGGCCGTATGCCCTCAGGGGTAGGGCAACAGTAGTGTCGGGAGACACTCCTCCCCGGCGGTGACTCCTGGTACCTTGTGCGGGCCCCAGTGAAGGTTCCCCCGGGGGTGCAGAGGGGGCAATTGCCGGATCCGGTGATGCTGGTCCTCCCTGCCCCCCGACAGGAGCCAAGGCGGGAGGGTATGGGGGAGGAGGGAGTGGAGGGTCGAGGAGAAGATGATCAGTCTGGATTTCCGGGTAGATCTTCTTAGGGGGGTCCGAACTGTCGCCCCCTTTTCTGGGACTGGAAGATTGGACAGCGAGCACCTGAGGATTAGACGGGGGCCTGGATGTGGCAGTCCACGGCCGAGCCCAGGGGGGCGGATTCTGCACCAGGTCCTGCCAGACTATGATGTAAGGTTGTTGATCCGGATGGGCTCCCGGTCCTCTCTGAAAAACAATCTCTTTAATAGCAAAAATAAGAGATAAGTCAAAGGTTCCTCCTGAGGGCCAGCCGACATTAAAAGTAGGCCACTCTGAGGAGCAGAAAGTCTGCCATGGGCCTTTTTTAACCTCTACTGACAGATCACGACCTCTTCTCTTCACTTCAGTCCAATGATCTAGAGTTAAACTCAGAGGGGTTGTCACAGTCTGTCCCATCGTCAGTGGATATGTCAGAAACACAAATAACAGAAATAACAGAAATATTACAGGTACAAGGACCCACCTACTACACTTGGTCCTTCACAAGCCTATAACAGAATCAGACGGGCGCGTTTCCCGTAATTTTTGATCGAACAACCAGACTCGACCAGCGCCCTTACAGCAGGAGACAACCAGGCGTCCCTGGTTCTCCTCAGTTCCTGGGGCGTCCCCCAGGGTTTCAGCCTGTGGTCCTCCGGGCACGTCTACCGACCACTGTCCGGCCACTCTCACGAGGTGCCGAACGGCTGCAAAATCGAAAGCGCGCACACAAAGTCAAACAAAAGGACTGAAGACACAGACTAGACAGTTTTCGGGGTACCCCTTTCTTACCTCCAAGGTCAACTCTGCAGGTGAGGGGTGGTCGTTATCTCCCGGGCGAGCCCCCAAATGAAAGACTTGGGGCAGAACCCCCCATTCAGCCCGGAGCTCTGACCACCCCAATCAACCGCAAGAGACGTCGCTTGATGCAATAACGCAAGAGGATTTTTATTCCAGTATACTGGGACTTGACTCACAACTCTTTTAGGAGCCGAAAAATCAAGCCCCCCACAGCAGTTTTTTACAAGCTTATAAAGGCAAAAACTACAAAGTAGGCGGGAATAGCAGACATGCCAGGGGCTCTAATAAAGTAAGAGAGAATACACACACCTGGGACTCTAACTAGATAAGAAGAACTCTAGTTCACTATTCAACTGTCTTAAGACAAGACTAACAGTCAAATATTTGCTTAATAGTAAACATTTGCTGAAGCTCCTGGGGCTATCTCCTGGAACAGTTACAAAAGGTCACATTCCTATGGTAGGGAGCGAGAAGTGGTCACATTCTCATGGTAATATTTTCTTTCAATACAAAGTACATAAAACATTCTAATTTGCAACCAGTACTCAGAGTAACCAAAGCCAAAATATCTTCATACATTTTAAACTGTCAGTTTCCGATTTTAAGGCTCGGCTCCTGTAGCTCAATGGTTAGGGCACTGGCCACATACACCAGGGCTGGCAGGTTCAAACCCAGCCTGGGCCTGCTAAACAACAATGACAACAATAACAAAAAAATAGCCGGGCTTTGGGGCGGACACCTGTAGTCCCAGCTACTTAGGAGACTGAGGCAAGAGAATCTCTTAAACCTAAGAGTTTGAGGTTGCTATGAGCTGTGATGCCACAGCACTCTACCAAGGGCAACATAGTGAGACTCTGTCTCAAAAAAAAAAAAATAGTTTCAGATTTTTATGCTGTCATTTACTTAGAATTTTATTTCTTATTTACTGACACTTATTTTTGTTAGGCATGTCTAGATTTTTACCTAAGAATTGTAAACACATGAGTATTTTTGCCAATAACTTAGGAGATTTAATTGTTTTTATTAAACCAGCAACATTAACTTATTAAAAAATCATACAAACACAGATCATTTTTTGACCTGGTTTTTAATTTTATGACCTTTGTTTCAAACCCTGATACTTTCAAATATAAAGATGACCAGCAAACTCAAGCTGAAAGGTGTACTGACAATTTTGAAGACATTTTTATTGCTGTTCTATCGGTAATTTTTTAAGCTAATTTTGGTACAATGTATAATACAAGGTATAATACATGTCTAAACACATACACAGAGTTTTAATAGCTTTTATTTCAGAACTCCAGCCATGAGATTCTTGAAGTTCTACATAAATCTGTCTACGTTATGTTTGCCATTCTTCTTCCCCTCTCGAATAGCAGGTGTCCCTTCATCCTGACCAGGTTGCTTCCATGGATAATGATGTCATTCAGTCTTCTAGACCTTAGGACAGAGCTATCTTTTAATATCCCAGACCTTAGGACAGTGGGGTCCTTTAACTCTTCAGACTTTGGAACCTGCCACAAGAGCAACTACCATTACAAGTGTCTTTCAATCTCCTAGACTTTTGATTGAACTTATCATACCATCAACAGCAAATTTAAAGTGGGCAAAAAGAAAATAGAGACAAATAGCTTAACAGACTTCTCATTTTCATGCCACACATGAATACAGACAGACACTCAAAGAGAAGTTAAAGAAGTTCCAAAGAAATGAACTGAAGTTTCACCTAAAAAGCCCTGGGAATGACAAATCAAAAGTTATGTTAGTTCCCTCTCTCACAAATGGTTGGTAGCTTATATAACTGAAAACAAATAGGAATTCTCTGAAAACTCCCCAAATTGAAAGGAGTGTCCTCCATTGTATGGTACCTTCAAATAGCACTCATGCCTGGATGCAAATTTCAAAATCTAAATCCAGGGTTCCTTTCTTCAGAGGCAATCAGAAAGCAATCACCAATGCTTCCTCATTGTGGTGATGGGGATCTGACCTCAGAGCTGGTGAAGGAGTCCAAAGCCACCTTCTGGCAAATATGGTCAGGTGGCACTGGTAAGGGAAGCTTTTGGTCTCTCCTTGCTCCATAGCCACCAAACCATGAGCAACACCCTCTTGAATGAACCCTTACAAATTGCTGTTGAAACTGCAAGGGGGTTTCAGACTAGGTCCAGTTGCCTGTCTCAGAACGATACAATTATTGAGTCCATGAGGGTTGCTAAGGAAGAAAGGAATTTTTTTTTTTTTTTTTTTTTTTTTGGAGACAGAGTCTCATGCTGTCACCCTGGGTAGAGTGCTATGGCGTCACAGCTCACAGCAACCTCAAACTCTTAGGCTTAAGCGATTCTCTTGCCTTAGCCTCCCAAGTAGCCGGGACTACAGGCACCCGCCACAACACCCGGGCTATTTTTTGTTGTTGTTGCAATTGTCATTGCTGTTTAGCTGGCCTGGCCAGAGCTTGAACCCCCCAGCCTGGGTGTATTATGTGGTCAGCGCCCTACCCACTGAGCTACAGGATCCGCCAAAGAAAGGAATTTTTAATACAGCAGACATCTTGTCAAAAGAATAGAAGAAGCCTCAACTCCATCTCTCAGACTAAGCCATATGGTTGGCTTTTAAAAGAGGGGGCATGTGCCTCGGGGCAGGTCATGAGGAATCTCACGAGGGGCTATAAGCATTGGGAGCAGGTTGGGAGAATGAGGAATCTTGGCATCAAGAAGACTGCCCTGAGGCCTTCAGAATCTCAGCTTTGTCTTGGGGAAAACCCACCACTTCAGAGGAACAATTCAAAAATCAAGTAGTTAAGAGAGAGGATTATGCAGAGAGATTCTTGAAATTTGTTCAATGGGCAGCAGTTATATATGTAGTTAATATAGAAAACAAGCTACTCTCAAGGCTTCAGAATCCAGTCAAATATGATACAAAGCTCTAGTCTGTTCTAAGTGTTGCTAATATTTTCATAGTAAACTGACTACCAGTTTAAAAAGTTCTCACGTTTTTCCTGCACACATCAAGTAATTCTAACAATCCCTAAATTATACAACACCTCTAGACTCTGTCTATTCTATTTTTGCTTAATTTTGTATTCAAGGAAAAAGACAGACTTTTATCAACTGAACATTATGCCAGAACATGAGAAATGAATAGTGCTTATGAAACAAAAGCCTGACATCCAAATTCTGATAATACAAACTCTATTATCAAAATCAATGAAGAATTGCTTGCTGTGTGTATGGAGTATTTATTTGGTATTTAGTCCATCAAATACTGAAACACACAGCCATGCTTCTGCCTGGTATTACACCAAGAATCAGGACAAAGGTTGGGGATGGTGGCTCATACCTGTAATCCCAGCACTCTGGGAGGCCAACATGGGAGCATTGCCTAAGGTCAAGGAGTTCAAGACCAGCCTAAGCAATAGGGAGACCCCCATCCCTACTAAAAATAGAAAAAGTAGCTGGGCGAGTTGAGGCAGGCACCTGTAGTCTCAGCTACTTGGGAGGCTGTGGCAGGAGGATCGTTTGAACCCGTGAGTTTGAGGTGGCTATGAACTATGATACCCTGGCACTCTAGCCTGGGACAACAAAGTGAGACTCAGTTTCTTTCTTTCTTTTTTTTTTTTTTCTTTTGAGACAGAGTCTCACTACGTCACCCTGGGTAGAGTGCTATGGTGTCATAGCTCACAGCAATCTACAACTCTTAGGCTTATCCGATTCTCTTGCCTCAGCCTCCCAAGTAGCTGGGACTATAGGCGTCCACCACAACGCCCAGCTATTTTTTTGTTGCAGTTGTCATTGTTTTTTAGCAGGCCCAGGCCGGGTTTGAACCCGCCAGCCTCTGTGTATGTGGCCAGCACCCTACTCACTGAGCTATGGGCACTGAGCCATGAGACTCTGTTTCAAATAAATAAATAAAAATTAAAATATACTAATTCAGACTAAACATAGGAAAGATTCATTGAAACGTTTAAATTCTTATTTCCAATTTTATAGAGTATAAAAGGGAATGTAAGCTCTATGAGGACAGGGACCTTGACTTTCTTATCCACCTCTGTATTCTCAGAACCTAGAATAATGCCTGATACCTAATATTTGTTCATTAAATGTGTTGAATATCAGTGTGTTAGTGATGGGAAAAGGACTAGGTTTGAATCCCAGCTCTGACACTAGTTTCTAGTTATGGACCTATTAGAGTCACATAAGTTTTCTAAACAGCAATTTCTTCATCTCTTTTGTTTATTTATTTATTTTTTGCAGTTTTTGGTGGGGGCTGGGTTTGAATCTGCCACCTCTGGTATATGGGGCCTGCGCCCTACTCCTTTGAGCCACAGGTACCGCCCTCTTCATCTCTTTTAAAAGAAATAATTCTTTATCCTCTGTTTTTCTCACAGCTCTGCTATGAGAATCAAATAATCTGATGTATGTAAAATCACTATGTGAAATGCTATAGCATTATTAAAAATAATTATTTTAGTAGTGACAGTGTTATTGTCAAAACCACAAGAGGTTTTGGTATAGGTCCAGTTGCTTGTCTCACAAAGATCCAATTATTGAGACAATGGGGTTGCCAAGAAAGAAAGGAATTGTTGGGCGGCACCTGTGGCTCAGTGGGGAGGGTGCCGGCCCCACATGTCGAGGGTGGTGGGTTCAAGCCCAGGCCCGGCCAAACTGCAACCAGAAAATAGCCGGGCGTTGTGGTGGGCGCCTGTAGTCCCAGCTGCTTGGGAGGCTGAGGCAAGAGAATCGTGTAAGCCCAAGAGTTGGAGGTTGCTGTGAGCCGTGTGACGCCATGGCACTCTACCCGAGGGCGGTACAGTGAGACTCTGTCTCTACAAAAAAAAAGAAAGGAATTGTTAATACAACATCTTGTGATGAGAAAAGATACTAGCTCAAATCTGTCTCTCAAATTAAGAGAGATCATGGGCTTTTAAAGGAGGGGCCACATGCCTTGGGCCAGGTCGTGGTGTTTCTACATACACTGGGGGCAGGTTGGGAGGTGAATCTTGGCATCTGGAAGTCTCCCCTGGTGTCTTCAGAATCTCAACTCCTTTGTCTTGGAGAAGATCCATCATTTCAGTTATGGTGACTCATGCCTATAACCCCAGCACTTTGAAGACTGAGGCCAGGGGATCACTTGAAGCGAAGAGTTCGAATCCATCATTTCTGGGAAACTACTCAAAGGAACAAGTAGTTAGCTAAGGGAGAGGATTATAATAAACATATAGGCATTCACGGAGCCAGTTACATTATAATTCAACATTACCTGGTAGACATCTTTAGTACTTGAGTTAATAATAGTTGCCTTTTTATGTGTGTGCTTTCTTTTTGATTATATATTAGATGCCAAGTTCTTCATATATGATATTCCTTCTTTTTTTTTTTTTTTTGAGACAGAGTCTCACTTTGTCGCCCTTGGTAGAGTGCTGTGGCCTCACAGCTCACAGCAACCTCAAACTCTGGGGCTCAAGTAATTCTCTTGCCTCAGCCTCCCAAGTAGCTGGAGCTACAGGTGCCCACCACAACACCCAGCTATTTTTTTGGTTGTAGTTGTCATTGTTGTTTGGTAGGCCTGAGCTGGGTTCAAACCCACCAGTGCCAGTGTATATGGCTGGCGCCCTAGCTGCTGAGCTACAGGTGCTAAGCCAGGATTCAGTTTTTCATAGGCTGTTGGAAGTTTCTTTTCTTTTTTTTATTGAGACATAGTCTCACTCTGTTGCCATAGGTACAGTGCTGTGGTATCATAGCTCACAGCAATCTCAAACTCTTGGGCTCAAGCAATCCTCCTGCCTGGGCCTCCTGAGCAGCGGGGACAACAGGCCCCCACCACAATGCCTGGCTAGTTTTTCTACTTTTAGTAGAGATGGGGTCTTGCTCTTATTCAAGCTGGTCTCAAACTCCTGATCTCAAGCAATCCACCCTCCTCAGCCTTCCAGTGTGCTAGGATTAAAGGTGTGAACCACCACACTCAGCTCCTGGAAGTTTCTTGACACTTGGTCTTCTGTAGGACAACTCACAACATGCCAACTGGCTTCATCAAAGTGAGCAAGCGAGAGTGCCAGTAAGACTGAAGTCACGATTCTTAATGACCTAATTTGGGGTGTGACATCCCATCACTTTTGTTATATTACATTTCTTAAAAACAAGTTACTAGATCTAGCCTATTTTCAGGGGAAGTGTATTACACAAAAACATGAATACCAGAAGGCAGAGATCACTATGACCCATTTTAGGTGTTTCTTACAGGCCCAGAGTGCAAGCTGCTTATCCAGTTTAACAAAGCTAAGGAGAGGCATATGTGAGATTCCAAGTCACATCTGCCTGACTACAGAGCCCCTAGTGTTGTCATCTATTACTCTTCTCCCAGTGAATGCATAAGAATCATGTGCAGTTAGCATAAACATGCGTAGAATTGAATCTTTCTAAAGTATTAAAAATCTGTTCTCACCAGTGGCCGATCCCTATAATCCCAACACTCTGGGAGGGCAAGGTGGGAGGCTCACTTGAGCTCAGGAGTTAGAGACCAGCCTGAGCAAAGCAAGATCCATCTCTACTAAAATAGAAAAATTAGCTGGGCATGGTGGCACACACCTGTAATCCCAATACTTGGGAGGCTGAGACAGGAGGATTGCTTGAGCCCAGGAGTTTGAGGTTGCTGTGAGAAAGGCACTTTAGCCTGGGCAATAGAGGAAGACCCTCTCTCACCTTTTTCATTTTTGGTCTGTGGTAATAAACTCCAAATTTTAATGACATTAGTGTTTTCATTTTTTTTTTTCTTTCTTTTTTTGAAACAGAATCTCACTCTATTATCCTGGGTAAAGTACTGTGGCATCATCATAGCCCACAGAAGACACGGCGCCTGGAGCTCAGCGGCTAAGGTGCCACCCACATATACCAGAGCTGGCGGGTTCGAATTCAGCCCAGGCCTGCCAAGTAACAATGACAGACAACTAAAACCAAAAATGAAAATATAGCCAGGTGTTGTAATGGGCACCTGTAGTCCCAGTTACTTAGGAGGCTGAAGCAAGAGAATTGCTTAAGCTCAAGAGTTTGAGGTTGCTGTGAGCTGTAATGCCATGGCACTCTACCCAGGGTGACAAAGTGAGACCCTATCTCAAAAAAACCCACAGTGGGCGGCGCCTATGGCTCAAGGAGTAGGGTGCCAGTCCCATATGCCAGAGGTGGCAGGTTCAAACCCAGCCCCGGCCAAAAACCACCAAAAAAAAAAAAAAAAAACCCACAGCAACCTCTAACTCTTGGGCTTAAGAGAACCTCTTGCCTCAGTTTTGTTTTTTGGTTTTGGGTTTGTTTTTTTTTCTATTTTTAGTAGAGACGGGGTCTGGCTGTTGTTCAGGCTGGTCTCAACCTCCTGAGCTCAAATAGTCTACCTGTCTTAGCCTCCAAGAGTGCTAGGAGTGAGCCACTGTGCATGGCCTTTCTTTTTTTTTTTTCTTTTTTGAGACAGAGCCTCAAGCTGTTGCCCTGGGTAGAGTGCTGTGGCATCACAGCTCACAGCAACCTCCAACTCCTGGGCTCAAGCGATTCTCCTGCCTCCGCCTCCCAAGTAACTGGGACATCAGGCCCCCACCACTAATTTAAAACGCCAGGCTAATTTTTGTTTGCAGCCGTCATTGTTTGGCAGGCCCAGGCTGGATTCAAACCTGCCAGCTCAGGTGTATGTGCCTCGCGCCTTAGCCGCTTGAGCCACAGGCTCCGAGCCCTTTTTTTTTTTTTTTAAAGCACACAAAGTAGTAGTTACCTCTAAGCAAGTCCAACTAAGGGAAATAATCTGGTGGACACACTAGTATTAGTAACAGACATTTGGAGAGCATATCTTTCATTTGTTAACTTAGTCACAGTTTAATGGGGGAGAACATAGACATTTGTGAACAATAATGTGTATATAAGGAACTATGTCAGTTCAGAGAAGAAACATGATCAAAGAAGTATGAGTCAAGGAAGAACTCACACAGAAAAATAATATTATTTGAGTTGAACCATGAATCTGAGTTTACTAGGTGAGCAAGACACAGAGTGGTTTAAAAAAAATGAAGAAGGAGTAAAAAGCCCAAGAGCATTGTCCAAGATTACCAGCAGAATTGGAATTCTGAGATTCTGAAGTCTCCCGGAAAGTTAGAGGGGATCAAATTGTCAGAGCAAGAATCAGACTTCAAGCTCAGAGGTGATACATAGAGTTGGGGGGCGTAAGTGAGGGAGGACAAGGTGTCCTAGATCCACCATAGAAGATAACAGCTGGGCCCAGCATTGGGCATTGGGCTCACACTTGTAATCCTACCACTCTGGGAGGCCAAGGCATGTGGATTGCCTGAGCTCACGAGTTCAAGACCAGCCTGAGCAAGAGCAAGACGCCATCTCTAAAAATGCCCAGGCGTCATGGCAGGCGCCTGTAGTCCTAGCTACTTGGGAAGCTCAGGCAAGAGAATCACTTGAGCGCAAGAGTTTGAGGTTGCTGTGAGCTATGACAACACAGCACTCTATTGAGGGTGACAAAGTGAGACTCTGTCTCCAAAAAAAAAGTTAACAGTTGGGCAATGGAATTTGAAACCTCTGGTTGATTGGGCTTTGCCTCCATTGTTTAAATCCAAGGATACCTCAGAATGGTATTTGCCCCTAACTAAGACAGTGACTCAGGAAACTTGGGGGCAGACAAGTCAAGCAGTACCCTGATGGCTACCCCCAGGAAAGGATGCCTCATTTCACACTCAGAATACTAACCACTAGCTAACCTGTCCAAGATTACATTTTATCCCTCCCTCATAATCACTAGAGCAAACTATGATAAACAGAAACAGCAGCGTGCACACAAAATAAAGAATATCAAGATGAGAACAAAATCAGGAACCACCAAATACCCAAGGAAAAACAATACAATGAAAAGGTGACCCCAATCCACAAACAAAAGAACTAACACCCAAGCAAATAGTTATTAAACAGAGGAGGATCTTTGAAATGATGATTATTGATGCTTATTTAATGCATCCTGGTATGGTGTCGGGCACTGTTCTAAACACCTTACATGCATTTTTAAAATTTGATTCTTATACAGAATATTCCCAGAAGGATATGAGAGAATGTTTCATCCATGAACAACTAACTTTTATAAAAAATAACCAAGGATTGTTAAAATTTTAATCATTCAAAGATGGATTTTCTGGTGTTTAAAAAAGAAGATGGATTGGGCGGTGCCTGTGACTCAGTGAGTAGGGCACCAGCCCTATATACCGAGGGTGGTGGGTTTGAACCCAGTCCCGGCCAAACTGCAACAAAAAAATAGCCGGGTGTTGTGGCGGGCACCTGTAGTCCCAGCTTCTCGGGAGGCTGAGGCAAGAGAATCACCTAAGCCCAAGAGCTGCAGGTTGCTGTGAGCTGTGACGCTACGGCACTCTACCAAGTGTGACAAAGTAAGACTCTGTCTCTAAAAAACAAAAAAAAAGATGGATTAAACAGCAATGAACTTTAATGAAGAGCAAATTAGCAAATCTCTGGAAGAGTAAGATGAAGAATTATTCCAAAAGAACAAACGCTGTGTGTTGGGGGAGAATGATTTAAGAGATTTTTATGATAGGCTCGGCGCCCTATGCTCAACTGGCTGAGGCACCAGCCACATACACCTGTGCTAGTGGGTTCGAATCCAGCCCAGGCCCACCAAACAACAATGATGCTGCAACCAAAAAAAACAGCCAGGCGTAGCCCCGGCCAAAAAAAAAAAAAAAAACAGCCAGGCGTTGTGGCTGGCGCCAGTAGTCCCACCTACTTGGGAAGCAGAGGCAGGAGAATTGCTTGAGCCCAGAAGTTGAAGGTTACTGTGAGCTGTGATGCCATAGCACTCTACCCAGGATGACAGCTTGAGGCTCCATCTCAAAAAAAAAAAAAAAGAGATGTTTAAGATAAATCCAGAGATTTTAATATTTCTTTCATAGTTCTAAAGAGAAAGACAAGAATTTCAAGGAGGAAATAATTGAAGAAATTAAAACAATGAAGAAAAATTCCTGTTATAACTCTAGGATAGTTTATAAGATATATTTAATACCATTTGCCCTTTTAAAAAATAATCAAACATTACTTTATTGCCATGTAGCATCTAAAATTTCATCCCCTTAGACCATGTAGGGTGGTTCACACCTGCAATCCTAGCACTCTGAGAGACTGAGGCAGGTGGATTGCTTGAGCTCAGGAGTTTGAGAGCAGCCCGAGCAAGAGTGAGACCCTGTCTCTAAAAGTTATCCAGGTGTTGTGATGGGGGCCTATAGTCCCAGCTACCTGGGAGGCAAAATCAAAAGGATCTCTTGAGCCCAAGAGTTTGAGGTTGCTGTGAGGTATGACACCATGACATTCTACCAGAGTGACAAAGTGAGTCTCTGTCTCAAAAAATTAATTAATTAATTAAATGAAATTTCATTGCTTTATTTATTTTTTTTTTTGTAGAGACAGAGTCTCACTTTACCACCTTCAGTAGAATGCCATGATGTCACAGGACTCACAGCATCCTCTAGCTCTTGGGCTTCCGTGATTCTCCTGCCTCAGCCTCCCGCGCAGCTGGGATTACAGGCGCCCACCACAACGCCCGGCTATTTTTTGGTTGCAGTTCAGCCGGGTCTGGGTTTGCACCCGCCACCCTCAGTATATGGGGCCAGCGCCCTACTCACTGAGCCATAGGCGCCACCCTCATTGCTTTATAATATGTATTTATGAATTGTACATTCTTTATGTTTTCGTATTAATTGTGCTTTTTCAACTTTCTATTTTGAAATAAATTAAACTTACAAAAAGGTTGCAAAAATAGTACTAATACCTATCACCTAGCTGTCCCTAGAGTCAGTACCTTATATAACAACAGTATAATTATTAAAATTAATAGATCAACATAGGTCAGGCACAGTGGGTCATGCCTGTAATCCTAGAATTCAGGAGGCTGAGCTGGGAGGATCACTTGAGGTCAGGTGTTCAAGACCAGCTTAAACAAGAGTGAGACACCCATCTCTACTAACAATAAAAAAAAATTAACTGGGTGTGGTGGTGCATACCTATAGTCCCAGCTACTCAGGAGGCTGGGGCAGGAGGAATCTTGAGCCCAGGAGTTTTAGGTTGCTGTGAGTTATGATGATACCAGTGCACTCTAGCCTGGGGAGCAGAGTAAGACTCTCTCTCTCTCAAAAAAAAATCAATTTAATTTAATTTAAAAATTAACATAAGTATGTATATCATTAGCCAAACTACAAATACATTTTATTTAAAGTAGGAGAGAAAGCTGGTTGCTATGGCACACTTGTAATCTTAGCGCTCTGGGAGGCCAAGGCTAGAAAATTTCTTGAGCTCAGGAGTTCAAGACTAGCCTAAGCAAGAGTGAGACCCTGTCTCTACTAAAAATAGAAAAACTAGCCATGTGTTGTGGTGGACACCTGTGGTCCCAGCTGTTCGGGAGGCTGAGGCAGTAGCATCACCCAGGAGTGTGAGGTTGCTATGGGCTATGATGCCTCAACAGCACTCTAGCCTGGGACAACAGAGTGAGACTCTGTCTCAAAAGAAAAAAAAGTGGGAGAGAAAACTAGTCAATGAGAATGATTAACATATATATGTATGTGTATATGTATATATGTATATATGTGTATATATATATGTATATATGTGTATATATATATATATGATTTAAGAAAAAAAACAATTAGCCACTACCAAAGATATCTGTAGGTCAGTTTTCTTTTTTTTGTGTGTGTGTGTGGTTTTTGGCCAGGGCTGGGTTTGAACCCACCACCTCTGGCATATGGGACCAGTGCCCTACTCCTTGAGCCACAGGCGCCGACCTGTAGGTCAGTTTTCAATTACCACTATGATTATACTTGGTAATTGTACCCAATGTGACTATGGCCCCCTGGCCTCTGCCACCTCAGCATTCCTCACCATCAATGAAAGAAGAAAGCCCATTTCTATGCCAACATATACAATTTTTATCCCCAGAGGACAGCCATTACAGTAATTTTTGGGGATGCTTGTGCTACCTTCACCAATCTATTTATTTATTTATTTTTTGAGACAGAGCCTCAAGCTGTCACCCTGGGTACAGTGCCATAGCATCAGAGCTCACAGCAACCTCCAACTCCTGGACGCAAGTGATTCTCTTGCCTCAGCTTCCCAAGTAGCTGGGACTACAGGCGCCTGCCACAACGCCCGGCAATTTTTGGTTGCAGCCATCTTTGTTGTTTGGCAGCCTGGACTGGATTCGAACCTGCCGGCTCAGGTGTATGTGGCTGGAGCCTTAGCCACTTGAGCCACAGGTGCTGAGTCCATCAATCTATTTATTAATGCTATGGTTTGAAGATAATGTGCTCTAGGTCCTTTGGGGGACATAGGATAAATGACCTAATACAAATAACAACCCACTTCAATGTTGTGTTCTTCCCAAACCTTTGGAGCTTGTCAAGAAATTTATAGCAACTCAACTTTATTTAGTTTCAGTTACCAGTTGAGTCTAATTTTTAATTCACCAACTGAGCATACCCAGAATACTGCTAGCTACCCAAACTAATATGACTCCAGAACCTCTGTTGAGTGTTCTCCTATCAGTAAATTCAGCCCAATCTAAAATTACATTCGTTGTTCCTTGATTTTGCACCCTTAAGAGTCTATTTGTCCACATATTCCCCAGCATTTTGCTAATACAATTTAGCAAAATCTTGCCATTCTTCTGGCATATAATTGTTCTCTTCCCAGATTTTATAATTGGTTCCTTCAAGCATGCTGGGTTTTGACTCAATCTATAGGTCTGGAGTTAGAGGATATAGGGTGGAAAAGAAGAAAAATAGATATCCCTATTAATTATATAAATGAAGCCTGTATCATCTATTATTGTGTAACAAGTTACCCAAAATTTAGCAACTGAAAATGGCAAGCATTATCTCACACAGTTTCTTTAAATCAGGAATCTGAGTTCAGGCTAAAGATTCTCTCATGAGAGCCTAGTATCAAGATGCCAGCTGGTGGCTTGGAGCCCATGCTCAGTGGTTATGGCCCAGTCACATACACCAGGGCTGGTGGGTTCTAACCCATCCCGGGGCCTGCTACACAACAATGATAACAACAACAACAAAAGGCTCAGCGCCTATAGCTCAGTGACTAGGGCACCGGCCACATATACCGAAGCTGGCAGATTCGAGCCCAGCCCAGGCCTGCTAAACAAGAATGACAACTGCCACCAAAAAATAGCTGGGCATTGTGGTGCATGCCTGTAGTCCCAGCTACTTGTGAGGTTGGAGCAAGAAAATCTCTTAAGCCCAAGAGTTTGAGGTTGCTGTGAGCTGTGATGCCATAGCATTCTACTGAGGGTGATATAGTGAGACTCTGTTTAAAAAAGAAGAAAAAAAAAAAGATGTCAGCTGGGGCCACAGTCATCAGAAGCCTTGACTGAGGCTGGAGGATCTATTTCCAAGATGGCTTACTCTGGCCGTGCACAGTGGCTCACCCCTATAATCCTAGCACCCTGGGAGGCTGAGGCATGTAGATTGCTTGAGCTTACGAGTTTGAGACCAGCCTGAGCAAAAGTGAGACCCCATCTCTACTAAAAATAGAAAAACTCAGGCAAGAGGATTGCTAGAGCTATGACTCGATGGCACTCTATCCAAGGCAAAAGCTTGAAACTATGTCTCAAAAAAAAAAATGACTTACTCACATACTTACCCTGTTTCCCCGAAAATAAGACAGTGTCTTATTTTAAGGTGTGCTCCCAAAGACGCACTAGGTCTTATTTTCAGGGGATGTCTTATCTTCCCTGTAAGTAGGTCTTATTTTCGGAGGATGTCTTATTTTTGGGGAACAGGGTAGTAAGTTAGTGTTGACTGTTGGTAGGAAGCCTCAGTTCTTCACCATGTAGAAATCTCTATGGTGTCCTCACAACATGGCATCTGACTTACCCCAGATCTAAGGCAGAAACTGCAATATTTTTTTTTTTTTTTTCTTTCTTTTCTTTTTTTTTTTTTTTATTGTTGGGGATTCATTGAGGGTACAATAAGCCAGTTACACTGATTGCAATTGCTAGGTAAAGTCCCTCTTGCAATCATGTCCTGCCCCCATAAAGTGTGACACACACTAAGGCCCCACCCCACTCCCTCCCTCTCTCTTTCTGCTTCCCCCCCCCATAACCTTAATTGTCATTAATTGTCCTCATATCAAGATTGAGTACATAGGATTCATGCTTCTCCATTCTTGTGATGCTTTACTAAGAATAATGTCTTCCACTTCCATCCAGGTTAATACGAAGGATGTAAAGTCTCCATTTTTTTTAATGGCTGAATAGTATTCCATGGTATACATATACCACAGCTTGTTAATCCATTCCTGGGTTGGTGGGCATTTAGGCTGTTTCCACATTTTGGCGATTGTAAATTGAGCTGCAATAAACAGTCTAGTACAAGTGTCCTTATGATAAAAGGATTTTTTTCCTTCTGGGTAGATGCCCAGTAATGGGATTGCAGGATCGAATGGGAGGTCTAGGTTGAGTGCTTTGAGGTTTCTCCATACTTCCTTCCAGAAAGGTTGTACTAGTTTGCAGTCCCACCAGCAGTGTAAAAGTGTTCCCTTCTCTCCACATCCACGCCAGCATCTGCAGTTTTGAGATTTTGTGATGTGGGCCATTCTCTCTGGGGTTAGATGATATCTCAGGGATGTTTTGATTTGCATTTCTCTAATATATAGAGATGATGAACATTTTTTCATGTGTTTGTTAGCCATTCGTCTGTCGTCTTTAGAGAAAGTTCTATTCATGTCTCTTGCCCATTGATATAAGGGATTGTTGGCTTTTTTCATGTGGATTAATTTGAGTTCTCTATAGATCCTGGTTATCAAGCTTTTGTCTGATTGAAAATATGCAAATATCCTTTCCCATTGTGTGGGTTGTCTCTTTGCTTTGGTTATCGTCACCTTAGCTGTACAGAAGCTTTTCAGTTTAATGAAGTCCCATTTGTTTATTTTTGTTGTTGTTGCAATTGTCATGGCAGTCTTCTTCATGAAGTCTTCCCCCAGGCCAATATCTTCCAGTGTTTTTCCTATGCTTTCTTTGAGGATTTTTATTGTTTCGTGCCTTAAATTTAAGTCCTTTATCCATCTTGAATCAATTTTTGTGAGTGGGGAAAGGTGTGGGTCCAGTTTCAGTCTTTTACACGCAGACATCCAATTCTCCCAACACCATTTATTGAATAGGGAGTCTTTCCCCCAAGGTAAGTTCTTGTTTGGTTTATCGAAGATTAGGTGGTTGTAAGATGTTAGTTTCATTTCTTGGTGTTCAATTTGATTCCAAGTGTCTATGTCTCTGTTTTTGTGCCAGTACCAAGCTGTCTTGAGCACTATGGCTTTGTAGTACAGACTAAAATCTGGTATGCTGATGCCCCCAGCTTTATTTTTGTTACTAAGAACTGCCTTAGCTATACGGGGTTTTTTCCGGTTCCATACAAAACGCAGAATCATTTTTTCCAAATCTTGAAAGTACGATGTAGGTACTTTGATAGGAATGGCATTGAATAGGTAGATTGCTTTGGGAAGTATAGACATTTTAACAATGTTGATTCTTCCCATCCATGAGCATGGTATGTTCTTCCATTTGTTAATATCCTCTGCTATTTCCTTTCTGAGGAGTTCATAGTTTTCTTTATAGAGGTCCTTCACCTCCTTCGTTAGGTATATTCCTAGGTATTTCATTTTCTTTGAAACTATGGTGAAGGGAGTTGTGTCCTTAATTAGCTTCTCCTCTTGACTGTTATTGGTGTATACAAAGGCTACTGACTTGTGGACATTGATTTTATATCCTGAAACATTACTGTATTTTTTGATGACTTCTAGGAGTCTTGTGGTTGAGTCTTTGGGGTTCTCTAAGTATAAGATCATGTCGTCAGCAAAGAGGGAGAGTTTGACCTCCTCTGCTCCCATTTGGATTCCCTTTATTTCCTTGTCTTGCCTAATTGTATTGGCTAGAACTTCCAGCACTATGTTGAATAGTAAAGGTGACAGAGGACAACCTTGTCTGGTTCCAGTTCTAAGAGGAAAAGCTTTCAGTTTTACTCCATTCAGTAAAATATTGGCTGTGGGTTTGTCATAGATAGCTTCAATCAGTTTTAGAAATGTGCCACCTATGCCTATACTCTTCAGTGTTCTAATTAGAAAAGGATGCTGGATTTTATCAAATGCTTTTTCTGCATCTATTGAGAGGATCATGTGATCTTTATTTTTGCCTCTGTTAATATGGTGGATAACGTTTATGGACTTGCGTATGTTGAACCAGCCTTGCATCCCTGGGATGAAGCCTGCTTGATCATGATGAATGACTTTTTTGATGATAAGCTGTAATCTATTGGCTAGGATTTTGTTGAGAATTTTTCCATCTATATTCATGAGTGAGATTGGTCTGAAATTCTCCTTTTTGTTTGGGTCTTTTCCTGGTTTTGGTATCAGGGTGATGTTTGCTTCATAGAATGTGTTGGGGAAGATTCCTTCTTCCTCAATTTTTTGGAATAATTTCTGCAGTACAGGAATAAGCTCTTCCTTGAAGGTTTGTTAGAATTCTGGAGTGAAGCCATCTGGACCAGGGCATTTTTTAGTTGGAAGCTTTTTTATTGTTTCTTTGATCTCAGTGCTTGAAATTGGTCTGTTCAGGAGGTCTATTTCTTCCTGGCCAAGTCTAGGGAGAGGGTGTGATTCCAAATATTGATCCATTTCCTTCACATTGTCAAATTTCTGGGCATACAGTTTCTGGTAGTATTCAGAGATGATCTCTTGTATCTCTGTGGGATCAGTTGTTATTTCCCCTTTATCATTTCTGATTGAGGTTACTAGAGATTTTACTTTTCTATTTCTAGTTAGTCTGGCCAATGGTTTATCTATTTTATTTATTTTTTCAAAAAACCAACTCCTTGTTTCATTAATTTTCTGAATGATTCTTTTGTTTTCAATTTCATTGATCTCTGATTTGATTTTGGAGATTTCTTTTCTTCTACTGAGTTTAGGCTTAGATTGTTCTTCTTTTTCCAATTCCATAAGGTCTCTTGTGAGATTGTTGATGTGCTCTCTGTCTGTTTTTCGAATGTAGGCATCTAAAGCGATGAATTTTCCTCTCAAAACTGCTTTTGCAGTATCCCACAGGTTTTGGTAGCTTGTGTCTTCATTGTTGTTATGCTTAAGGAAGTTAGTGATTTCCTGTTTGATTTCTTCCTTCACCCATCTGTTATTCAACAGAAGATTGTTTAATTTCCATGCCTTTGGATGGGGTCGAGCATTTTTGTTAGAGTTGAGTTCCACCTTTAGTGCCTTATGGTCTGAAAAGATACAAGGTAAAATTTCAATTCTTTTGATTCTGTTGATATTTGTTTTGTGTCCCAGGATATGATCAATTTTGGAGAATGTTCCATGGGGTGATGAGAAGAATGTATATTCTTTATCTTTGGGGTGGAGTGTTCTATATGCGTCCATCAAGCATAATTGTTCTAGGGTCTCATTTAAATCTCTTATATCTTTGTTTAATTTCTGATTAGAGGATCTGTCCAGCTCTGTAAGAGGTGTGTTAAAGTCCCCTGTTATGATGGTATTATCAGATATCATATTGCTCAGACTGAGTAAGGTCTGTTTCAAGAATCTGGGAGCATTTAAATTTGGTGCATAGATATTTAGAATTGAAATGTCTTCTTGTTGTAGTTTTCCCTTGACCAATATAAAGTGACCATCTTTGTCTTTTTTGACTTTAGTTGCTTTAAATCCACATGTATCTGAAAATAAGATTGCAACTCCTCTTTTCTTCTGAATTCCATTTGCCTGAAAAATTGTCTTCCAACCCTTGACTCGGAGCTTTAATTTGTCTTTTGAAGCCAGGTGTGTTTCTTGCAGACAGCAAATGGATGGCTTGTGTTTTTTAATCCAGTCAGCCAATCTATGTCTCTTCAGTGGGGAATTCAAGCCATTAACATTTATGGAGATAATTGATAAGTGTGGTAGTATTCTATTCGTCTTATTTGGTGAGAGTCCATTGCTTAGTTTTATCTTTTGCATCAGTGTGGAGGTTAGGTTCTGTCCTTTGATTTCTGAGTTCTTACTTTGCTGCTGATCCATTGTGGTGGTCAGTGTGCAGAACAGGTTGAAGTATTTCCTGTAGAGCTGGTCTTGTTGTGGCGAATTTTCTCAATGTTTGTATATCTGTAAATGATTTGATTTCTCCATCAATTTTGAAGCTTAGCTTAGCAGGGTACAGAATTCTGGGCTGAAAATTGTTCTGTTTAAGTAGATTAAAGGTAGATGACCATTGTCTTCTTGCTTGGAAAGTTTCATTAGAGAAGTCTGAGGTCACTCTGATGGATTTGCCCCTGTAGGTCAACTGGCGCTTACTCCTGGCAGCTTGCAGAATCTTTTCTTTTGTCTTGACTTTGGACAGGTTCATTACAATGTGTCTTGGAGAAGCTCGGTTAGAGTTGAGGCGACCTGGGGTCCGATAGCCCTCTGAAAGCAGTGTGTCAGAATCTTTGGTGATGTTTGGGAAATTTTCTTTTATAATATTCTCTAGTATGGCTTCCATTCCTCTGGGGCATTCTTCTTCCCCTTCTGGAATTCCTATAACTCGTATGTTGGAACGTTTCATAAAGTCCCATAATTCTGACAGTGAACGTTCTGCTTTCTCTCTCTTCTTTTCTGCCTCTTTTACTATCTGAGTTATCTCAAAAACTTTGTCTTCTACCTCTGAAATTCTTTCTTCTGCATGGTCTAACCTGTTGCTGATACTTTCCATTGCATCTTTAAGTTCCCTGATTGACTGTTTCATTTCCTTCAGCTCTGCTATATCCTTTTTATATTCTTCATATCGTTCATCTCTGATTTGATTCTGTTTTTGGATTTCCTTTTGGTTATTTTCCACTTTATTAGCAGTTTCCTTCATTGTTTCCATCATTTCTTTCATTGTTTTCAACATGTGTATTCTAAATTCCCTTTCTGTCATTCCTAACATTTCTGTATAGGTGGAATCCTCTGCAGTAGCTACCTCATGGTCCCTTGGCGGGGTTGTTCTGGACTGGTTCTTCATGTTGCCTGGAGTTTTCTGCTGATTCTTCCTCATGAGTGATTTCTTTTATCTGTTTCCTTGCCCTAATTTTCCTTTCACTTCCTCTTGCTCTTTAAGTTCTTGTGCCTGTGGACTAAGGGTTACAGGACCAGAAAGGTGAGAAGGTTGAAGAGCAAAAAAGGGATGAAAGAAAGGATGACCGAGTGATAAGAAAAAAAAGAAAGATAGAGAAAGGAGAGGGGGTAGGGATAAGGAATATTGACAAAAAGAAGAGAGGCACAGAAAGAGGGAGACAGGGCAATATAGGTGTACAGTAGGGTACTTTGACACAACCTTAAAAAACCCCACCTTCTGGGGGTTGGGTGCCCAGTTGGGTGGTTCCCTTGAGGTCAGCAGCTCTTTGCTAACCTGGTCAGACACAGTACCCCACCTCTACCAAGTAGAGAGGAAAGACAAAAATGCTATAAATCAAACCAAAACAAGCAAGCAGAAAACTTTATGGCGATAAAATTGGGTGAAAAACCAAGTGATAGCGGTAGAAACACTAGCAAAAATGAAGTTGTAGTTATTAAAAAAGGCAGCAATGGGAAATTATAATTAAACTAGAAAAATTGAGAAAGAAAAAGGGATCTGTATGGAAAAGATTGAATTTAAGAAACAAAAGAACATCAACAACGTCAAAATAAACAAACAAAAAAACCCAACCAAACAAAAAAAAAAAAAGAAAAAAAAATACACAACCAAAAACAAAGCAGTTTGTATATGTTGTTGAATATTGTCTGGGCAACACGTGGTCTTTTGGGGTATGAGATGTTAGTCACAGTTCTGATACGACTGGAGGCTGCTGATTTCTCAAACCCCAGCAGGTAGACACCCTAAATCTCTCTTCAGCCCACTTAAAAGGCACTTTGAACTTGTAAACTTGCTGAGCAGAAGCTTTCCCAGCTTTCTCGCTGGAATCACTGCTGAAGTGGCTATCCACTTACTCAGTGTGCCAAAACTGGTCTCACTCTGCCCCTGAGGGTTAGGGCTGCAAGGCGGCTCAGACCCCACCCTTAGGCTACTTGGTTGCTGGGTTACCAGCTCCCACCCGTTTCTAGCTCTGCGACCCTGAGGGCGGAGCTTGCCGGGGCAGATCACTGACAATGGATCCGTGTGACCCACCGCCAAACACTATTAGCTCCGTCTGGCTCAGCGGCTCAGACTGGGGCCCTAGACAACGGCCAAAGTTCTCCGCACTCCCACTCAGGCCTTCCCCAAGGCAGTTCAACTCAGTGCCAAGTCCAAGGACATCAAAAGAGTTCACAGGTAAGGCCTTTCTGGTTTGCAGTCTCGCTGCTACTGAACTTACAGTTGTGGGCGGGTTTAGACGGGTTGAACACACGCGACCACTTGCCGGTTTTCCACTGTTTTAGTCCTCCTCTTGGGGTCCAGAAGTCTCTCGCTGACTCCCTGTATCCTCATAGGAGTGATGATAGGCAGTTCCCACCAGCCAGAGATGCCTGGAGTCCTATCTCCCCAGACTCACGGTGCCCAGATGCAAGGAAGCTGTTACTCGGCTGCCATCTTGCTCCGCCCCCCCTTTATCACTGAAACTGCAATATTTTTTATGACCTAGCATCAGAAGTCACTCATCATCATTTCTGCAATGTTCCACAGGTTATATATATCAATTCTATTGCATGAGGGAGGGGACTATATAGAGGCATCTAATACTAGGAAATGGAAATCACTGGGGCCTTCCTGGAAACTGATAATCATATGATGACAAGACGATTTTCAAAAAGGTGAGACCAGAGCGGCACCTGTGGCTCAGCGGGTAGGGTGCCGGCCCCACATACCAAGGGTGGCAGGTTCAGGCCTGGCTCCAGCCAAAACTGCAACAAAAAAAATAGATGGACGTTGTGGTGGGCACCTGTAGTCCCAGCTACTCAGGAGGCTGAGGCAAGAGAATCGCCTAAGCCCAGGAGTTGGAGGTTGCTATGAGCTGTGTGATGCCATAGCACTCTACCGAGGGTGATTAAAGTGAGACTCTGTCTCTACAAAACAAAACAAACAACAACGACAAAAAAAGGTGAGACCAGCCTCATCAGGGGAGGAAGGAGGTTGCTTTCTGTGGGCCTGGGACACTTAACAGATTTTGATAGCACAGGATATCATTTTTGGAGTATGTACTTTTCTAGTCAATGCCCTAACTTCCACATCAGAGATCAAGTAAAACTCTTAATTCTATCTCAGTCATAATCTACTGAATCAGATTCTGCCTCTCATTTTTAGTGTGTTACACCTGTGGCTATAAGAGATAGGATTTCTTTAGGGCAATCATAGAAAACCCCTGGTTTTCTGAATATGCCCTGAACAAAAAAATTGAAATCTTAAGCCTAAGTTTTCTAGCATATGTAAAACCAACCAAAACAACCTTACCTTTTTATTTCTTGTGCCTTCCATAATGGTCTATCATAGCAGCCAGCTGGTCCACCAAAGCCTTGTCTTTAATAGGTTCTTCATTCCACATGACCATAGGCAATCATGTGCTTTTAAGCAAAGACAGAATATATTTTCTTATCTTACTAAAAATATAAAAGCCTGTGGATCCAAAGACTCAAACCATGGTAGTAAGAATCTGTCTCTTGCCATTTCTTGGCTCTGCCTTCCTTTATTGTGTTTATTCTGAGGAAGAATGTCTCTGTGTGATGGAGGAGATGGTCTCTGACTTACATCTTACTAATTTAGTAATACACTGATCATTTAATAATGCATTGGTCATTTAAATAATTTTCTCCACTGCGTATCATGAACTACCAGTTTCCTCTAATGGTAACCAGATCCTCACTGCCTTCAGATACAAAGAATTCAGGATAACTCATCCTACATTCCCGTTTCCTGGAAAGTCGATTGCTTACACCTTCTCTTATTTCTGCATCAATCAGTGTTCATTTGCATAACAGAGAATTCAGTCACCTTTAGGCATAGAGGGATTTACAGCAAGGAATTGACTGCTTACAAAGCCACTGAATGAACTAGAGCAGTGGTTCTCAACCTTCCTAATGCCGCAACCCTTTAATACAGATCCTCATGTTGCGGTGACCCCCAACCATAAAATTCTTTTCGTTGCTATTTCGTAACTGTAATTTTGCTACTGTTATGAATTGTAATGTAAGTATCTGATATGCAGGATTTGTTTTCATTATTACAAAGGGGTCGCGACCCACAGGTAGAAAACAGCTGAACTAGAGGAACAAGCTCTAGCTCCACAGCCACTCTGTTTCCACCAGAATTAGAAAAGCTCCCACTGCCACAGCTGTAGGGACCTGCTGCTATTATTGTTGCTCACCACACACTTCATTACCTCAGCTGCTGCTGCTGTTACAGCAAACTGCCAGTTCCAGAATCACACACGTCCCTTCTGCCAAATCCACACAGCAAATTAGACTCCATGCGTCTTTCCTCTCTCTCCTTCACATGGCTTAGTTCTGGATTCATTTCTCACAGGACGCATTGAACCAAAGCTTGTCTGGAATCCTAACTGAAAGGGAGTCTGAAAAATATCACTTTTTAGCTTTCTTGCTATGCAGATTAGAAAGGGTCGAGCATCAATCCAAAGCTTCCATACCATTTCATTCAGACCAAATATTGGTATTATACTATAGAATTGTTAGTTGTATTGGTTATATTAGATTGAGAGGGGTTTTTTTTGTTTTGTTTGTTTGTTTTTGAGACAGAGCCTCAAGCTATCACCCTGGGTAGAGTGCTGTGGTGTCACAGCTCAACTCCTAGGCTTAAGCGATTCTCTTGCCTCAGCCTCCCAAGTAGCCGGGACTACAGGCACCCACCACAATGCCCGGCTATTTTTTGGTTGCAGTTGTCATTGTTGTTTGGCAGGCTCAGACTGGATTTGAACCCGCCAGCTCTGATGTATGTGGCTAGCACCTTAGCCACTTACACTGTAGGTGCTAAGCCTAGATTGAGAGTTTTTTTTAAACAGTGATAACATTTTATTCATATTTAGGATACTCAGTATTTACAGTGCCTCCCTCAAACATAATTCCACAATTAAACGCAATACTAGTTTAAAACTTTTGTTTTTCTGAGACAGTCTCAAGCTGTCGCCCTGGGTAAAGAGTACTGTCCTATCGTAGCTCACAGCAACCTCAAACTCAGGCTCAAGCGATCCTCTTGCTTCAGTTTTTCTGTTTTTAGTAGAGACAGGGTGTCACTTTTGCTCAGTCTGGTCTCAAACTCGTGAGCTCAAGCAATCCACCTGCCTCAGCCTCCCAGAGTGCTAGGAAGTTAAAAACTTATTAAATATTTACTAAGAACCTGTGTGTCTATGAGGGGTTATGTAAAGACCATATGTTAATGGTCCTTACATAATCCCTCTTTTGCCAAACTCTACTCACTGTCTCCACCTAACTCCTTGCTGAAACTGAAATTTCCTTCACATTATTCCTTCTCTTGTTACACCTTAGAATACAACATGGTGCCTGGAAAGTTGAAGGATTTGAAGGTCAAATTTGGGTTTGAATTTTAATTTATCCAAATACTAGCAATATGACCTTGGTAAGTTATCAACCTCTCTAAACCTTAGCTGTGCTGTTGGGATAGGAGTACTTCACAAAGTTGTGAGGATTAAGTGAGATAATGTAACAAAGTGTTTGGCACAAGAAGACACATAGTAGGTGCCACAAAATATTGTTAAAATGTCTTCCTCCACCTCGTATGTGTGACTCTGGAGTTTGAAAGAACATAAGAGTTTATCTAGTCCATCTCTATAATATTAATAACCCAAAGCCAAAAGAAATGAAGTTTTACATCTCCTTTTTCTCCCTGCCATAGCTTAGCTTGTCCCTGGTTCATCTCCTATATGTTAACACATTTGCTCCTGAGATCCCTGACAAATATTTGAGCAGATTTTTATCTTCCCTTTGAGTGAGACTTACTATGGAATTATCTTCTCTGTTTGGCCCATAAATAGCTATCTTGCCTTTTTTTTCTTTTTTCCTTTTTTCATCTTCATCGCTATAGATAAAGCTATCTTGTCTTGATCAGTGTCTCAAGGACAGGGTACCCCTATATGCCTCATTCTGAAAGAGAAGTTTTTGTCCCACCATTCTGGAATCCAAGATCTCCCTTCTGGACCCCAAAATGTATAAGCTTGATGTCAAATATTTATCTCATCATAACCATAGGCCAATCCATCTTTGGTACTGAATTTCTGAACCTTCCTCTGCTATCAGGCAGGCCTAACAGGGTGGGAGTGTCTAATGCAGTGGTTCTTAACTGGGTTGAAGGGGATTTTTACCCCCAGGAGACATTTGGTAACATTAGAGGACATTTTTTGTTTATCACAACTGGGAAGAATATTGCTAGTGGATCCAGTGGGTAGAACCCAAGGATGTGGCTAACCATCCTAAAATGCACAGGACAGGTTCCCACAATAAAGTATTATTTGGCCCAAAATGTCAATAGTATTGAGGCAGAGGAATCTGGCCTAATTTTAGACCAAAGTCTTGTACACTTAGCCCTGTGCTAGAATGTCATAACTTACCACAAGTTCTAAAATATGACAACTCTATCAAAACATCACCCTTGGCTGGTCTGATGGTAATGGGTTATCAGAACTTATAAATTAGGGTCATTAAAGTTGATATACAATCCCCCCATTGCTAAATCTGACTGGCTTAAAATAAAAGATCATCCTTTATTATTTCTGCCCTTGGGAACTTCTTCCTCTGCCTTTATTAAGGCTATATTGACTATATATAGACTTATTTTTTCTGTGTTTATACATTGTCTCTCCAACAAGGCTATTAGCTCTTTGGGAACAGTAGCCTCATCTCCCACATTCAGTAGCTCTGTTGTATATAACAGTGTTCATCAATCCATAAAAATAATAAAAGAACCTGGATTCAGACCAAATCTTTCAGAATGCTCCCACTTTCTGGACAAAGGCCCAGAAAAAAAAAAAATGATAAGATTCTTACCTATCTGAAATATTCAGCCTACTGAAAGTCAAGTAAATCAAATCTTAGCTTCATGGACCTCAATCCATCCCTACCTATTCCTGAACATTCCTGGTTTTTATCTTGGCTTTTGATTTCTTTCCATTGAGATGTTCTCTTCAGCTTATCTTTAACCACTCTCTATACTAACACCCATAGCATTCTGTACTTGTCATTCATAACACATTGCATTTGAATTTCTTTTTTAGTGTCTTTCCAGAAAGAAAGACTTTTAGTCTTTCTTTTAGTTATATGAAGGGGGAGACCATTTCTGCCTTCTTCCTTACTGTACTCCCAACATCTTAGGACAATGCTTGTCATAGTAGATGATCAGTAAATAGTCATTGAATGAATACAGCAACTCTGTATCTGGCCTCAAGTTGTACTATCTCACCTTTCTCTCTAGCCCAAGTTGTAAATAACAAAATTTATTTCCTTTGTTAGTGCATTTGAGATTTTTTTTCAAAATGAGTTTTTTGGGTTTTTTTTGTAGAGACAGAGTCTCACTTTAATCACCCTCGGTAGAGTGCCATGGCATCACACAGCTCACAGCAACCTCCAACTCCTGGGCTTAAGCGATTCTCTTGCCTCAGCCTCCCAAGCAGCTGGGACTACAGGCGCCCGCCACAACGCCCAGCTAGTTTTTGGTTGCAGTTCAACCGGGGCCGGGTTTGAACCCGCCACCCTCGGTATATGCGGCCGGCGCCTTACCGAATGAGCCACTGGCGCCGCCCTCAAAGTGAGTTTTATTAAAATATAGTAGATTCCAAAGGGAAGTTCAACAAAGAAAGTACAAAAAGGAAAATTCAAACTTCCAAAGTATAGCTTTCTTTTCTAACAGACTGATTAATGCCCAGGCTCATGAGATGTTTCACTGCCTAGTTGACAATACCACTCACCTAGCATGTTCTTCCTTTGTCCCCTTTCTTCCCTAAGGTCTCAGACATGTAAGTTCTGGGGAAAATCGCACATTAATGGGATAATGAGCTTTTTTTTTTTTTTTTTTTTTAATTTGATGACCCGCAGGCCTTACTCTCCTCCTGGTATCTATTAGCAATTTGTCTTTCTGTTCCTCTATCTGTATTAGTCAGGCTAAAGAAGATAGCAAGACTCTTTAGTCAATAAGAAAAAAATAAAAATGTGTACATACTTCTGTCCATTCAGAACCATTTCTTTTTTTTTTTTTTTTTTGAGACAGAGCCTCAAGCTGTCACCCTGGGTAGAGTGCTATGGCATCACAGCTCACAGCAACCTCCAACTCCTGGGCTCAAGTGATTCTCCTGCCTCCGCATCCCAAGTAGCTGGGACCACAGGCGCCCACCACAACGCCCAGCTAATTTTTGGTTGCAGCCATCATTGTTGTTTGGCGGGCCCAGGCTGGATTCGAACCCACCAGCTCAGGTGTATGTGGCTGGCGCCTTAGCAGCTTGAGCCACAGGCGCTGAGCCAGAACCATTTCTTTTTAATTGTCTTCCCAAGAAAGATTACTATGCCAAATAAAACTGAAAACTTCATTCAAGTCAAGCTAAATTTCATTTATGACTTCCCCTTCTAGTCTTTCCGTTATACTGGATTGGTTTGAGCTTGTATTAATAGTCTGTTCAGTTGCTGTACCATAAACTGGGCAGGCTTTAAACTACAGAAATTTATTTTTCAGTCTGAAGGTGGGAAAATCCAAAATCAAGCCCCCGGCAGATTCAGTGTCTGGTGAGGGCCTTTGCTTTGATTCCTAGACGGTGCCTTCTCCCTGCGTTGTCACATGATGAAAGGGGCAAACAAGCTCCTTGGGCCAAGGGAAAGCGCCCCTCTGCCCCTCTGCTGATTTGTTGAAAATCAGCTCAAAGAAGGAAGATTAATCAAAGAAAAGTCATAAAAATTTTATTAATGGGCGGCGCCTGTGGCTCAGTCGGTAAGGTGCCGGCCCCATATACCGAGGGTGGCGGGTTCAAACCCGGCCCGGGCTGAACTGCAACCAAAAAAAATAGCTGGGCGCTGTGGCGGGTGCCTGCAGTCCCAGCTACTCCAGAGGCTGAGGCAAGAGAATCGCTTAAGCCCAGGAGTTGGAGGTTGCTGTGAGCTGTGTGATGCCATGGCACTCTACCGAGGGCCATAAAGTGAGACTCTGTTAGGGAGTGGATAATCTCTATAAAAAAAAAAAAACAAAAATTTATTAATGTGTGCACAAGAAGAACCACAAAATGATTATCCACCCCCTAACAGAGTTCAGAAGCTTGAATACCATCCTGGGAAAACAAGTCATGGGAGTTGGGAGAAGAGGAATTCCACTAAAGGGATTACTAAGGAGAATGAATGGATCAAGGGACAGAGATTAATTTCTAACTATTTAGAAAATGAGCCCGAGAGACAGACATTATCTTGTGAAAGGGTTTGTTCTGTTCAAGTGTGGTTACATTCTTGATCTTACAGAAAGGAGGAAAAGACCCAATCATTCCTTTTGGTGGGTCTGGATCTTAGGTAGATAAAAGAACTTTGACTTCATCCTGTGCTTTAATTGAGATGATGTAGGGGATAGGGAGAACAGAGAGACCTTGAAGCTTCTTTGGTTCAGCATTATCAAAGGGCCATAGTTTGGGACATTGGCTTCTGAGCCCCAACAGGAACTAGTCCCATTCATAAAGGCTCTGCTCTCATGATGTAATTCAGCAACCCCAAATGACCCCCTACCTCCTAATACTATCACCTTAGGAGTCAAAATTTCAACATACAAATTTGAGGGGACACAAACATAGACCATAGCAGAGAGGATTTTTTTTTTAATTTTATTTTTTATTTTTTTGTAGAGACAGAGTCTCACTGTACCGCCCTTGGTAGAGTGCCGTGGCGTCACACGGCTCACAGCAACCTCTAAGTCTTGGGCTTACGCGATTCTCTTGCCTCAGCTTCCCGAGCAGCTGGGACTACAGGCGCCCGCCACAATGCCCGGCTATTTTTTTGTTGCAGTTTGGCCGGGGCTGGGTTTGAACCCGCCACCCTCGGTATATGGGGCCGGCGCCCTACTCACTGAGCCATAGGCGCCGCCCAGCAGAGAGGATTTTTTTTCTGTTTTTCTTTTTTCTCTGCTTCATCCATGTAGAGAAGAGGGATTAAATAGCTGTGTTCATTATTACTTGTTACCATTTATATAATTCCTTTAATCAGAAAGAACAAGGTTTTTTAGCTAAGAGCAGCATTTGAAGCTGGGTACTGTGGCTCACACCTATAATCATAGCATTCTAGGATGCCGAAGTGGGTGGATTGCTTGAACTCAGGAATTCAAGAACAGCCTGAGCAAGAGCCAGACTCTATCTCTACTAAAAATAGAAAAACCAGCCAAGTGTGGTGTTAGGCACCTGTAGTCCCAGCTACTTGGGAGGTGGAAGCAGGAGACTTGCTTGAGCCCAGGAGCTGGAGGTTGCTGTGAGCTGTGATGCCACAGCACTCTACCTAAGGTGACAGATTGAGGCTCTGTCTCAAAAAAAAAGAATGCTGCCACTACGAATGGTTCATTAAATTCTGAGCTTGGCCTCCTGGATCCACCTGTTCTCCATCCTATCTGCCATGCCAGTTTTTGTACTTGGCTTTTAATCTTTCTCTCTCATCCCCCTCCTCCATATTTTCTCATCTTTACTGTTTCTCTCACTGTCTGTACAAATCCAAGGGTTTAAGATCTTCTGAAATCAGCTGGGCATAGTGGTTCACACCTGTAATCCTGCACTCTGGGAGACTGAGGCAGGTAGATTGCTGGAGCTAGGGAGTTCAAGACCAGCCTAAGCAAGAGAGAGAGACCCTGTCTCTACTAAAAATAGAAAAACCAGCCAGGCATTCTGGTGGGTGCCTGTAAACCCAAGCTACTAAGGAGGCTGAGGCAAGAGGATCTCTTGAGCCCAAGAGTTTGAGGTTACTGTGAGCTGGGCTGATTCCATGGCACTCCACCCAGGATGACAGAGTGAGACTGTCAAAAAAAAAAGGTCTTCTGAAATCCACTGCTCCAATGTTTAGTAAACTAGCTGTAGATACAGGTGAGAATGTTTGCCCCATTTTTTTTTTTCCAGACAGGGTCACCCTGGCTAGAGGACATTGGCATCCTTACATCTTTTTTTTTTTTTTTTTTTTTGTGAGACAGAGTCTCTACTGTTTGGCCCTCAGTAGAGTGCTGTGACACTCACAGCTCACAGCAAGCTCAAACTCTTGGGCTTAAGCAATTCTCTTGCCTCAGCCTCCCAAGTAACTGGTACTACAGGCGCCTGCCACAATACCCAGAGCCCAGCTATTTTTTATTGCTGTTGTCATTGTTGTTTAGTTGGCCCAGGCCAAGTTCCAACCCACCATCCTCGGTGTATGTGACTAGCACTGTAACCACTGTGCTACGGGCACCCAGCTGGCATCCTCATATCTTATTGCAACCTCCAATTCTTGGACTCAAGTGATCCTCCAGGCTCAGCCTCCTTAGTAGCTTGGGCCTACAGGCACCCACAGGTAGCTGGGACTTGAGGCCTGGGTAATTTTTCTATTTTTAATAGAGATAGGGGTCTCACTCTTGCTGAGGCTGGCCTCAAGCAATCAATCCTCCGGTCCTAGCCTCCCAAAGTGCTAGGATTACAAGCATGCGCCAGCCACCATACTTGGCCTTGCCCCATTGTATAGGCTAGCAGAGGCCATACCTGATTCCCAGGCTTACTATCAGCTAGCTTTCTGTATGTGTATATGTGTATTGTAGCAACTCCTCAGCCTTGGTTCTTGGGTCAGGCAGGTATCCAGCTCTGGTTTAATGTATTACAATATATCGTGGAGTTACCCTGGAGCCCTTTTTGTAATTAACGTCAGGTCAACTGTAGTATATAGCATTTGGGCTCTAGAACCCATACTGCCTGGTCTCAAATCTCAGTTCTGCTACTTACTCATTTTTCAGTGCCTCAGCTTCCTTGTCTATGAAAGAAAGAATAGTGGATGGCGCCTGTGGCTCAGTGAATAGGGTGCCGGCCCCATGTATTGAGGGTGGCGTGTTCAAATCCAGCCCCAGCCAAACTGCAACATAAAAATAGCCGGGCCTTTTGGCAGGCACCTATAGCCCCAGCTTCTCAGGAAGCTGAGGCAAGAAAATTGCCTAAGCCCAAGAGCTGGAGATTGCTATGAGCTGTGATGCCACAGCACTCGACCAAGGACAACAAAGTGAGACTGTCTAAAAAACAAAAAAAAAGGGAAAGAAAGAATAGTAATATTGAGAAAGGAAAAACAGCTCAGAGCAGCCAGAGCTATGTAAGGTATGCAGGCCCAGAGAAACAGGAGTATGGGATTTCAGGCAGGGCCCGTCATTTGTGCCTGAGGGCAATTTTTTAAAATCATTTTGTTCCTGACTAGGTACCTCGCCCATTATCACGTTTCTGGAATTTGTAATACCAAGAATAATGTATAGCTAATCAATAGCTTATGTTATTTTAATATAAATTATTGGTACACAACTCAGAAGCCAGGCCAGTGGCTCAGGCCTGTAACTCCAGAAGGATGAGGCAGGCAAATTGCTTAAGCTCAGGAGTTAGAGACCAGTTTGAACAAGAGCAAGACTACTGAAGCAAGACTTTCTAATTCTCTACTGAAAATAGAAAAACTAGCTGGGTGTTGTGGTATGTGCCTCTAGTCCCAGCTGCTTGGGAGGCTAAGGCAGGAGGATCACTTGAGCTGAGGAGTTTGAGGTTGTTTGAGATAAGATGACACCACTGCACTCTGCCCAGGGTGACAGAGTAAAACTGTCTCAGAAAAAAAATACAAAAACTCAGGAACTACCTCTTCTTTTCCTTTAAAAATCCACTTGTAACTGCTGCTAATCAAAGTGTGTATATTCAGAACAACTTGAAACTATACTCCTGGGTCTCCGTTTATGTTAATTTTGCCTCCACTTCGTCCTTTTAGGTTGACAGTACTATCTCCTAAGGTTAGTGTACACATGTTAAACTCTACATGAAATGGGTGCCATGGCGTCACAGCTCACAGCAACCTCAAACTCTTGGGTTTGAGCGATAATTAACATTGTTAATTATCATTAGGAGCTCACTCATTACCCTAGTGGGGGAAGACCCATATTACTTCCACCACACTAAAATTCCTCAAATGTTTAAGGAATGATTACAACATGCCAGCCACTGTGCTAGGAAGAACATCAAGATGCAGCAGAAACTAAGGCTGACTTCAGTGAGCTACGTAGTCTACATATCTACATATCTACAGTCTATAGATAGCAATGATGGCAAAAGAGTAGCTATTTATCTAGATTCTATATAGTCATTTACTATTACCTCTACTGACTCTTGACTACAAGAAGGAAGGTTTACCATTGACTTCTAATATTATCTTACATTGTTTTCTTTTCTTACTTTCTTTTTTTTTTTTTTTTTGAGATAGAGTTTCACTATGTCACCCTGGTAGAGTGCCATGGTGTCACAGCTCACAGCAACCTCAAACTCTTGGGCTTAAGCGATCCTCTTGCCTCAGCCTTCCAAGTAGCTAGGACTACAGGTGCCTGCCACAACACCGGGCTATTTTTTGTTGTTGTTGTCATTATTGTTTAGCAGGCCCTGGAGGAATACGAACCTGCCACCCCTGGTGTATGTGGCCGGTGCCACAACCACTGAGCTACAGGTGCTGAGCCCTTATATTGTTTTCTTCAAAAGGTGAAAAGCCTTTTAATAATCATAGCCTTGTAATAATCAAAGCCTTGTAATAATCATAGTTCATGATCTCCCTTGTCTCTGTTAAATTTACCAGAGATTGTCAAAACTATATTGTTTCCTACTTTCCTACCTATAATTAGAAAGAAACAATACCTTCTCTTTATTTTCTTTTTCTTTTTTTTTGAGACAGAGTCTCTCACTCTATCACCCTGGGTAGGATGCCATGGCATCAGCCTAGTTCACACAACCTCAAACTCTTGGGGCCAAGAGATCCTCTTATCTCAGCCTCCTGAGTAGCTGGGACTACAGACATACGCCACAACACCCAGCTAGTTTTTTCTATTTTTAATAGAGATAGGGTCTTAGTCTTGCTCAGGCTGGTCTCGAACTCTTGATCTAAAGGGATTCTCCCACCTCAGCCTCCCAAAGTGCTAGGATTACAGGCATGAGCCTCCCCAAGTCACTGCACCTGGCCAATACCTTGTCTTTAGTTTGTATGTGTCAAGGAATTTATCCATTTATCTAGGTTATCCAATTTGTTAGATATTTAATTGTTATGTATCTGGTCATAGTACAATTGTTCCTAATAGTCTCTTAGGATCTTTTGTGTTTCTATTATATCAATTGCAATGTCTCCTTTTTAATTTCTGATTTTATTTATTTGTCTTCTTTTTTCCTCAGTCTAGCTAAAGGTTTGTTGGTCTTGTTTACCTTTAAAAAAAAAAACAAAACTCCTAGTTTCATTGATATTTTCTATTGTTTTTCTAGTGTCCCATTATTTCTGTTCACTCAAGAGATGAAGTATAAAGTCAAGGAAAGACCACTAGACTAAAAGTTTAAAAATTAGATATGGATTAATTCTGTGAAGGCAAAAAGTGGAAATCTAATAAACACATGTATATGTAAAAAATAAGTAAATAGAAAAAAATTCGATATGGACAAGTCAGTTATTCTAAACTTCAGTTTTCTCATCTATAAAATGAAAATAGGAATATTGTACAGCACCTGTAGCTCAAGGAGTAGGGTTCTGATCCCATATGCCAGAGGCGGCAAGTTCAAACCCGGCCCCGGACAAAAGGTGCAAATAAATAAATAAATAAAACAAAACTTTAAGAATATTTCTCCTGCATACAAAAACATTCTTTAAAGTACAAGCTTGATCATTTTATCAATTACTATTGTGCATAATCTGTGTTCTAGTCATGTATTTTCTGCCCTCCCAGCAAGATTAAAAACTTGGTTTATTGCACTTAAATGTCTCTATTTCAGTTCAAAAATTTGGATTTTCTAGAACAAAAATTCTTCAACTGTGCTAAATTGTTCAACTGTGCTAATTCTTCAACTGTGCTAAATTCTTATTTTAGCACAGTTTATGATGTTGATCACTTTAGTCACTTTCATCATAAGATGTATTATAAATAAGTATTGTCATTAATAAAAATTATAAAGTACCAAAGTTTGCAAATAATTTTCTTTTGTCATAAATAAAAATAGATGCAGTATTGTCCCTATAACAATATTCTCAGTAACTTTCATTCATATATGCTTTATTACTTTGGAAAGAAAATACTAGGAATTGCACATCATGGCCAGGTGCAGTAACTCATGCCTAGAATCCTAGCACTCTGAGAAGCTGGGGCAGGTTGAGCTCAATAGTTCAAAACCAGCCTGAGCAAGAGGCCTTGTCTCTACTATAAATGGAAAAAACTAGCGAAGCATTGTGGTAGGCACCTGTAGTACCAGCTACTTGGGAGGTTGAGGCAGGAGGATCTCTTGAGAGATCAAAGAATCTCAAGAATTTGAGGTTGTGGTGAGCTAGGCTAATTCCATGGCACTTTACCCAGGGCAACAGAGTGAGACTGTCTAAAAAAAAAAAAAAGAAAGAAAAGAAAAGAAAGAACTACACATTACTTCAAACTCACCTCATCTGAGTTGCTGCCAGTAATTATAGTCACCTTTCAGGAATGTTCCTTGCAGTATCACTTATTCTCTAACTTTAATTTTTCTAAATTAAATAAATTATGAAATATACTTGGTCATTGAATAATGCAAGGAGTTGGAGTGCTGACATCTTCTACATACACAAATCAAAAATAACACATAACTTTTGGTTTTTGGAGACAGGGCTATAGTGCAGTAGCATGATCATAGCTCACTGAAACCTTAAACTCCTGGGCTCAAGCCATCCTCCTGCCTCAACAGCCAGGGTAGCTAGGATTCCTGGCCTGTGCTACCACACCCAGCTAATTTAAAAAGAAAAACTTTTTTTTAGAGATGGGTCTTACTATATTGCTCAGACTAGCCTCAAACTCCTGGCCATAAAAGATCCTCACACATCAGCCTCCCAAAGTTCTGGAATTATGGACCTGAGCCACGACACCTAGCTCATGTATAGCTTTTTTTTTTTTTTTTTTTTTTTTTGTAGAGACAGAGTCTCACTTTATGGCCCTCGGTAGAGTGCCGTGGCCTCACACAGCTCACAGCAACCTCCAACTCCTGGGCTTAAGCGATTCTCTTCCCTCAGCCTCCCGAGTAGCTGGGACTACAGGCGCCCGCCACAACGCCCAGCTATTTTTTGGTTGCAGTTCAGCTGGGGCTGGGTTTGAACCCGCCACCCTCAGTATATGGGGCTGGCGCCTTACCGACTGAGCCACAGGCGCCACCCTCATGTATAGCTTTTGACTCCCCCAAAACTTAACTACTAATAGTCTTTGATCAGAAGTTTTCTCAAAATCATAAACAGTCAATTAACATTTACGTGGTATGGTATATAGTAGATTCTCTGTAAGGCGAACACCCAAGGGATTGTAACAAACTGGTCAACATATAGAACTAGGCCTTAGTACATGTGGTACATGTCAGGTTTATGAAAATTAGGTAAACTTAAGAAGGTGGTCAATGTAGGGAGGTGGTCAACTATGGAAGTTATATTATATATTTATTGTATTCGTACAATAAAGTAAGCTAGAGAAAAGAAAATGTTATTAGGACTAAGGCAGTTCTTAGTAACAAAAATAAAGCTGGGGGCGTCAGTATACCAGATTTTAGTCTGTACTACAAAGCCATAGTGGTCAAGACAGCATGGTACTGGCACAAAAACAGAGACATAGACACTTGGAATCGAATTGAACACCAAGAAATGAAACTAACATCTTACAACCACCTAATCTTCGATAAACCAAACAAGAACTTACCTTGGGGGAAAGACTCCCTATTCAATAAATGGTGTTGGGAGAACTGGATGTCTACATGTAAAAGACTGAAACTGGACCCACACCTTTCCCCACTCACAAAAATTGATTCAAGATGGATAAAGGACTTAAATTTAAGGCATGAAACAATAAAAATCCTCAAAGAAAGCATAGGAAAAACACTGGAAGATATTGGCCTGGGGGAAGACTTCATGAAGAAGACTGCCATGGCAATTGCAACAACATCAAAAATAAACAAATGGGACTTCATTAAACTGAAAAGCTTCTGTACAGCTAAGGACACAATAACCAAAGCAAAGAGACAACCTACACAATGGGAAAGGATATTTGCATATTTTCAATCAGACAAAAGCTTGATAACCAGGATCTATAGAGAACTCAAATTAATCCACATGAAAAAAGCCAACAATCCCTTATATCAATGGGCAAGAGACATGAATAGAACTTTCTCTAAAGATGACAGACGAATGGCTAACAAACATATGAAAAAATGTTCATCATCTCTATATATTAGAGAAATGCAAATCAAAACAACCCTCAGATATCATCTAACCCCAGTGAGAATGGCCCACATCACAAAATCTCAAAACTGCAGATGCTGGCGTGGATGTGGAGAGAAGGGAACACTTTTACACTGCTGGTGGGACTGCAAACTAGTACAACCTTTCTGGAAGGAAGTATGGAGAAACCTCAAAGCACTCAACCTAGACCTCCCATTCGATCCTGCAATCCCATTACTGGGCATCTACCCAGAAGGAAAAAAATCCTTTTATCATAAGGACACTTGTACTAGACTGTTTATGGCAGCTCAATTTACCATTGCCAAAATGTGGAAACAGCCTAAATGCCCACCAACCCAGGAATGGATTAACAAGCTGTGGTATATGTATACCATGGAATACTATTCAGCTATTAAAAAAAATGGAGACTTTACATCCTTCGTATTAACCTGGATGGAACTGGAAGACATTATTCTTAGTAAAGCATCACAAGAATGGAGAAGCATGAATCCTATGTACTCAATCTTGATATGAGGACAATTAATGACAATTAAGTTTATGGGGGGGGAAGCAGAAAGAGGGATGGAGGGAGGAGGGTGGGGCCTTAGTGCGTGTCACACTTTATGGGGGCAAGACATGATTGCAAGAGGGACTTTACCTAACAATTGCAATCAGTGTAACTGGCTTATTGTACCCTCAATGAATCCCCAACAATAAAAAAAAAAAAAGAAAATGTTATTAGGAAAATCATAAGAAAGAGAAAATATAGTGTATTTATTGTTCATTAAGTGGAAGTGGGTCATCGTAACTATCTTCATTCTTGTCTACATTGACTGATAGAAGAGAAGTGGTGCTCTTATATATCAGGGGTGACAGAAGTGGAAGACAATCCACATATAAGTGGACCACACAGTTCAAATCCATGCTGTTCAAGGGTTAACTATACAGTGAACTTGAAAGCATCAATTGTCCTCCTATACTTAAGGCTAAAATGTGTCTCTTTAAATCTAAACATAAGCTGGGCTGTTGGCTCATACCTGTAATCCTAGCATTCTGGGAGGCCAAAGAGGGTGGCTCACTTGAACTCAGGAGTTTGAGAACAGCCTGAGCAAGAGCAAGACCCCACCTCTACTAAAAATAGAAAAACTAGCCAGGTATCATGGTAGGTGCCTATAGTCCCAGCTACTTGGGAGGCTGAGCCAAGAGGATCTCTCGAGCTCAAGAGTTTGCTGTAAGCTAAGCTGACACTAGGGTACCCTCTACAAGGTGACAGAGTGAGACCCTGTTCCCTCTCCCCCAAAAATTAAAAAATTAAAAGAAAAAACTATGTGTGACTTAGAAAAGAAAAACAGCAAAGGGAAAAATATTAGCAGGGAGGGTCTTGGTCTATTTCGTTCTCATGACCTAATGTCATGCATGGTAATTAAGGTGATCAAAAGTCCTGGTTTATGTCTTCTGTCCCAGTATAATTATAAATAGTACCTTCTCTCACTCCACACATAAACTGTTTACTATTATTCATCAATGTATTCCAAATTTCTAGTAGTATTCAAAGCATGTATCAAATACTCACCAAATATTTATTAAATGAAAGGTGATGATTCACGCAAAGAGACAGGTCCACTAGGTACAGTTCTAAGAATTTAGTTTTGCACTGAAATGTTATGAGCATCATATTGGGCTGCATGATGACACCTGCCTCCAAAGATATGTCCATGTCCTGATTGCCATAATTTCAGAATATTACCTTATATGGCAAAATAATGTGGATAAATTAAAGATCTTGAGAGGAGGAGTTTATCTGAGTATAATCATGTATATCCATATAACAGAGACATACAACACACCCAGGAAACGACATGTGAAGACAGCTGAGAGATACAGCTGTCAGCCAAGAAATGCCAGTAGCCACCAGAAGCTGGAAGAGGCAAGAGATGGATTCTTCCCTAGAGTCTTGGTAAGAAGTAGGAAGTGTGGCCCTGCTAACACCTTGATTTTGAACTTTGGACCTCCAAAACTATGAGAAAATACATTTCTGGCTGGGCATAGTGGCTCAGACCTATGATTCTAACATCTCAGAAGCAAAGGCAGGTATATTGCTTAAAATCATGAGTTTGAGACCAGCCTGAGCAAGAATGAGACCCCATCTCTACTAAAAATGAAAAACTGAGGCAAGAGGATCTCTTGAGCCCGGGAGTTCAAGGTTGCTGTGAGCTCTGATGCTACCACACTCTACCCAGGGTGACAGGAGGAAACTCTATCTCAAAAATAAATAAATAAATAAATAAAAATAAGAAAATAAATTTCAGTTTTTTTTAAGCCACCCACTTTGGGGCAATTTGTTTTGGCAGCCAAAGGAAACTAATGAAAGCAACTTACACATGTAAAACTGACTTTAAAAAAGGAGTATCTCCATTACCATTATTCATGTTGCTATTGGGAGGGAGGTTATTGATCCACTTGGGAAAGTATGAGATTCTGCCACATATTGACTTAATTACACTGGAAAAGACACCTAATTCTCAATTTTCCCTATATGCAAAATGGTTTAAAGTGAGACTTAATAGAAAGAATGTATATTCCCATATTATATAACTATTTATTGATCCCTATATATGCTAGCTATTCTAAGCTCTTCATCTCTTGCTCTCTAACACTTTCCCTACCTAGAGAGTCATCTTTTAAAAATCGGAGGGCACAGCATGGCAGACAAAGTTCCTGCTGTTGTTGAGCTTATATCCTAATGCAGTGACCATACATTACACAAGAAAGAATGGAGGAAAGCAAGGAGGACAATGAAAAAAATTAAGGGGGGAAATGTGACAGAGTGCCTGGAAAAGAAAACATTATTTATTACATAGGGGAATCAGAGATGGCTTTTCTAAAGAGGAGGTAATTCAAGCTGAAATCTAAATTAATTTTAAAAGGGATCCATGTTAAAAAACTGAGATAAGAGTTTTGGGCAGTGGAACTTGAAAAAGAATTAGCCATAGTTTTTACGCATTTGAGGAATAGAAAACTTTGCATAAACTTAATATGTTTGAAGAATAAATAAAAAGAGGCCAGTTGATTGAAGTACAGAGATCAAGGGGACCATGGTAAAGATGAGGTCAGAGTGATAACATTCAAGGGTCAGATCATGTAAGATCATGTATGTCACGATAAGGGGTTTGGATTTTATTGTTGATATAATGTATGTCCATGATTAGATGGTTTTAAGCATGGGAATGACATTGTCTGATTCATATTTTTCCATTTTATTTATTTTACCATCCCAAGGAACAGCTAGCAATGATTTCCATATTTGAGTTGTATCTATATTTTTGAGACAGGGTCTTGCTGTGTTGCCCCGGCTGGAGTGGAGTAGTGTTATCATAGCTCACTGCAACCTCAAACTCCTAGTCTTAAGCAATCCTCCTACTTCTACTTCTTGAGTAGCTGGACTATAGGCATATACCACCACACCCACCTGATTTATATTTTTAAAAGATGACTGGCTTCTGAGTAGAAACATATCAGAGAGCAAGAGATGAAGTTGAGGGACCAGTTCTAGAAGGCTCAGTAACTCAGTCTAGAGATAATGGGTTAGATTACGGTGCTATCAGTGTAGATCAAGGGAAAATAGACCAATATAAGACATATTTTAGAGATAGAGCCGTTAGAACTTCTGATAGATTGGACATAGAATTAAAGACATAGATAAAGATTTAAAGACAGAAGAGCTAAGAATGATTCCTAAGTTTGGGGCCTTAGCAACAGACAGATGGTGAACAATGGAGGAAAAACTATTTCAAACATGTTAAATTTGAAATGCCTATTAGGTATCCAAAGGGAAATTTCAGTAACCAACTCAATATAGATGATATGTATCTATAGCTTGCATCAAGGGTAAATCTGAAATGGAGATATAAATTTGGAAGTTATCATAATATAAATAGTATTTAAAGTCATAGGATGAATGAATTATCTAGGAGAAAGCTATTCCAAGGGAAAAGAATAAGGCCCAGAATAAATCCGTGGTGGTGCTTCAATATTTAAAGGTCAAGCAGGAAAGAGAACCCAGATGAATTGATGAAGAAGCCGATTGAGATAGGAAATACTGAAGAAATTAATAATGTCAGCAAAAAAATATGCACAAATATTTTCTCAGTTCCTGTGTGTGTAAAGAACTTTACGGGTAATGCAAAAGGAGTATCCCACCTTAAGAATCTTGTGATTTTGGGAAGGAAGCCCCATTTAAAAAAGGGATCATATGGGGCAGTGCCCGGAGCTCAGTGGGTAGGGCACCAGCCACATACACCAAGGGTGGTGGGTTCAAGCCCGGCCGGGACCTGCTATAAACAATGACAACTGCAAGAAAAAAATAGCTGGGCATTGTGGCGGGAGCCTGTAGTCCCAGCTACTTGGGAAGCTGAGGCAAGAGAATTGCTTAAGCCCAGGAGTTTGAATTGCTGTGAGTTATGAGGCCATGGCACTCTGCCAAGGATGACATAGGGAGACTGTCTCAAAAAAAAGGGGGAGATTATATGCCTTCTTGTGCGCGTGCGCGTGTGTGCGTGTGCGTGTGCGTGTGCGTGTGTGTGTGTCTGAATCTCACTCCATGCCCTAGGTAGAGAGCTCTGGTATCATAGCTCACAGCAATCTCAAACTCTTGGGCTCAAGAGATCCTCTTGGCTCAGCCTCCCAAGTAGCTGGGACTAGCTGGCCTGCTACAACACCTAGGTAGTTTTTTTTCTACTTTTTAGTAGAGACAGGGTCTCTTGTTAAGTCTGATCTCCAACTCTTGAGCTCCAGCAATTCACCCACCTCAGCCTCCTAAAGTGCTAAGATTACAAGTGTGAGATACCCCATGCCCGGCCACTATATAGCCTTCTAAGTGATCTTCCTATCCGCAGGTTTGCCTTTCAATCCATTCTACACAAGCTACAAGGTTAATTTTCTTAAAACAGCACTCTGATCAATTAAAACTTTGTTTTTATCTTTGTCTAGATTGTGAGCTCCTCGAAAACAGAGAATACACCAACTCTCCTTGCCTAGCTATTGATATATTAAGTGACTTTTTTTTCTACCAAGTGGACAAAGACCATCAAATTTTAGTCAAAAAATAGAACACTGGTGTTAGTCAAATCTCCATCTCTGATCCACCCTTCCCCACTCCATGCAAGCTAAGATATATATAGTCTATATTGAGTTGCCTACTGAAATTTCCTCTTGGATATCTAGTAGGCATTTCAAATTAAACATGATTGAAATAGTTTCTCCTACATTATTCATCACCTGCCAGTTGCTAAGACCAAAAATCTATTATTCTTTTTTTTTTTTGAGACAGTTTCACTTTGTTGCTCTTGGTAGAGTGCTGTTTCATCATAGCTCACAGCAACCTCCACTTCTTGGGCTCAAGCAATTCTCTTGCTTAAGCCTTCCAAGGAGTTGGGACTACAGGCACCTCACAACGCCTGGCTATTTTTAAAGACAGGGTCTTGCTGTGGCTCAAGCTGGTCTTGAACTCAGGAGCTCAGGTAATCCATCCACCTCAGCCTCCTAGAGTGCTAGGATTACAGGGGCCCCCCAGAGTGCTAGGATTACAGCCGTGAGCCACCATGCCCAGCCCCATTCTTAGTTCTTCTGTCTTTAACCTTCCATATTCAAGCCATTGGAATTTCTACTGGCTCTGTCTGAGAAATACATCCTAACTAAATGGAGCAAAATTGGAGTACCATAGAACTAGATTAGGGGATAACCACAGGAATGAAGGAGGTGTACCCAGGAATAGGAAAATAAGCCGAAGCCAGATGACAGAGGCTTTTATACCAAACTAAGGAGTTCCAATGTTATTCTGTTAGGAGAGAGCTACTGAGGTTTTTTGTTTTTCTGAGACAGTCTCACTTTGCCACCCTTGGTAGAGTACCTTAACATCACAGCTCACGGCAACCTCAAACTCTTCTGCTCAAGAGATTCTCTTGCCTCAGCCTCCCAAATAGCTGGAACTATGGATGCCTGCCACAATGCCCAACTATACTGAAGTTTTTTTTTTTTTTTTTTAGAGACAGAGTCTCGCTTTATTACCCTCAGTAGAGTACTGTGGCATCACAGCTCAACAGCAACCTCCAACCCCTGGGCTTAGGCGATCCTCTTGCCTCAGCCTCCCGAGTAGCTGGGACTACAGGTGCCCACCACAACGCCTGGCTATTTTTATGTTGTCGTTGCAGTTTGGCCAGGGCCAGGTTTGAACCTGCCACTCAGTATAGGGTGGCACCCTACCCACTGAGCTACAGGCACCACCCTATACTGAGGTTTTTAAATAGGGCACTTAAATGCTCATCCTATACTTCGGGAATGAATCAGTAGAGGGAATAAATAAGGGTATCCTCAAAATTGCAAGCAAAGGAGTTTTAGTAGTGAATTTTAAGGGTCAGCAATACCAGCCTTACTACTGCCATGAAAGAAGACTGAGGGTCCCGGAGTGGTGAAAAATGAGGCCAATAGAAGAGGTAGGGAGGAGAAGAATATAAAGGGCTTGAAAGCCAGGCACAACAAACAGGATCCCTGGGTTCTAATGCCTGCTAACCTACTCGGAAAAACTCTTTTAATCTTTTCTAGAACTCTGTTTCCTTTTCCTAGAGTTTGTTTCAGCTATAACTGTTGTAATTTTCTCTTTCTCTCTGTTTTTTTTTTTTTTGTTATTGTTGTTCTTGGAGACAGAGTCTCAAGCTGTCTCCCTGGGTAGAGTGCCATGGCGTCACAATTCACAGCAACCTCCAACTCTTGAGCTTAAGTGATTCTCTTGCCTCGGCCTCCCAAGCAGCTGGGACTACAGGCGCCCGACACAATGCCCGGGTTTTTTTTTTTTTTTTTTTTGGCCGGGGCTGGGTTTGAACCCGCCACCTCCGGTATATGGGGCGGGCACCCTACTCCTTTGAGCCATAGATGCCGCCCACAGTAGAATTTTTAAAAGCTATTGATGGCTAGATAGATCCCACTCCCAAAGATTGATTTATCTTGTCTTAGATGCAGCCTGGACACTGAGATGACAAAAAGGCCCCAAATGATTCTAATGTGTAGCAAAGGTTAAGATCAGCTGATGTAGAAAACAGTGAAGTACTAAGATTCTTAAGCATGGCAATAATATGTTCAAAACTATTTTAAGCAAACCTAACATGAAGCAGGGGTTCTCAAACTGCAGCCCGCGGGCCACATGAGGCGGTGTGATTATATTTGTTTCCGTTTTGTGTTTTTTTACTTCAAATTAAGATATGTAGAGTGTACATAGGAATTTGTTCATAGTTTTTTTTTTTAAACTATAGTCCGGCCCTCCAACGGTCTGAGGGACAGTGAACTGGCCCCATTTAAAACGTTTGAGGACCCCTGGGAGGGTAGAAACTATAAGACCATCTCTGATTTTTCAGTAATTCGGAAGAAAACCATACTAAGGCCTAGATTAGCATAGATGCAATGATGTTATAGGGAATATGCATGCAGGAAACGTTTAGAGAGAAGTAACATCAGGATTAAATATGAAACCCGATAAAAGGCAAAGGGAAAATGTACAGTCAAGTTTCTAGCATTGAGGATTAGTAGGATCTTTAGAAAAAGCAAATAGTTGTGAAAAAGGTGGTATATCAATATTGCTGATATGGAAAACTACTGTGTCAACATCTATGCTATATGCTTCTCATTCAGTCTTTACAACACTTAATAAATACTGTTATCATTCTCATTTTACAGGGCTGAAGAGAGAGCAATTAAATAACTTGCCCAAAGTTTCACAATAGTCGAGAAGATATTTGAATTCACCTGGTCTAACTCCTTTTTGTTATAATAGGAAGATGATCAGTTATGTACTAAAACTGTTGAATTTGAATAAACAATTTTAAACAGCAAAATGGCTGTAGAGGCCAGATAGGAACATAAGTAAATTAAATGAGATTTAACTGTATAGAAATGAAAACACCCAGAGGAGGCAGTCCTACTCAGCTATATTAGAATGTTGCCTTACAAGAATTTCAGGCCCATTATTGCCATATTTTAAAATTTTTCATGAAAACTTGTAAATTTGGATTTGTGTGTAAAAGTTCCTAATATTTGAATTCAACTAATGAAAAAAAAATTTTTTTTTGAGATAGAGCCTTACTTTGTTGCCCTAGATAGAGTGCTGTGGTGTCATAGCTCACAGCAACCTCAAACTCTTGGGCTAATGCAATCCTCTTGCCTCAGCCTCCCAAGTAGCTGGGACTACAGATGCCCGCCACAACACCTGGCTATTTTTTAGAGACAGGGTCAATACACTTGCTTTGGTCTCCCGGGATTACAGGCATGAACCACCACAGCCAGCCTAACTAATTCAAATGTTAATGTGTGTGCCAAACTCCATATGGCTGCATGCTTGCATCTCTGATTAATAAGCTATTGGAAATTCAGATGCATTTATTCATTTATTTTATTTTTTGAGACAGTGTCTCACTATGTTGCCCTGGTAGAGTTCTCTGGCATCATAGCTCACAGCAACTTTAAACTCTTGGGCTCAAGCAATCCTCTTGGCTTAGCCTCCCAAGCAGCTAGAACTACAAGTGCTTGCCACAATGCTGGGCTAGTTTTTCTATTCCTGGTAAAAATGGGAGTCTTGCTCTTGTTCAGGCTGGTCTGGAACTCTTGAGCCCAAGCAATCCACCCACCTGGGCCTCCCAAAGTGTTAGGATTACAGGTGTGAGCCACCACATCCAGCTTCAGAATTGGATCTAAAGTGAGAGATCTGGCTTGAAGATATAGGATTGGGGAATACTTAAGCACAGAAAGGATAGCAGATGCTCCAGGAATAGTATGTGCTAGAATAATAACTAGCTTTTGACATAGTTTAAATAATGCAAAAAATATGTATGAGTTAACAAATTAGTCAAGACTCTTTTTAAAGAGTTTTTCAGTCTTACAGAAAACTGATAAAAGTGTAAAACTAGCAGATTGAAGTGGGTACATTTAAAACTCAATTTTCTATGAACTAAAAGCAAAATTCCAGACGACTTGAATTTTCATATAACGTGATAAAAACATTTCAAAATTGTGTTTATTTCTCCCAATAATTGGCAAGCAATTGAAAGGATATATTTTATCAATATTTTTACTTTTCCTACCTAGGGTTACTCCCTCCCAGGCCAATTTCTCACATACACTTATACAGGTAAAGCCCCCACTAGACGGGTTTGCAATTAGCCAAGATTAAACGAAACCTTTTTAATTTTTTAATTATTAGATTTCATATTTCTTAATTATAAGCAAATCCAGCTTTTAGAGCTAGGTGAATATTCTCTTCGAAGTGTAGACTAGAGGGTTTAAATTTTTTTTTTTTATTTCCTCCCTCATGCTACCTTGTCTAAGATAGTGTTTTTGAACATTGCTCTTCCTATCAGACTAATGTGTTCATTATCAGACATGGGGAATGTAAACCAGTTAAGTAAAAATATCACATACTATATGTTAAAGCATTTTTTAAAAATAAGAAATGTTATTCTGGTAAAATTGCAAAGTGAAACGTCTAGATTTGAAACAAAATTTGTACCTTTCCCAAAAGTAATTGTTTCCTTTTAAAAAAAAAACTAACCTCAAGAGAGTGTCTTTTCTAGTTCTTAAAAATAAAGTTCAAGTGAAATTGATTTAATAGCAATAATAGTAGTAATAAGGTGTAGCCAAAGACCCAAAGATGCTGAAATTGTGTTAGAAACCTTCAAAGTCACACCACATCCTTCTATCATCAGATTTAAAGGTCCTAGGAAAAATCATGCAACTTTCCCGAAAATTTTCTTAAGGATTAGGCGCTTTCAACACTAAGAGCTGTTTTGACTTGTCAAACCTAAGTTCCGGTCTTTGAAAACCCTGCTCTTTATTGAACACTTTCTTTAAAAGTCATGCATGCTAAAACACACATACACTTTTTTGCTCTTGATTACACACAACGGTATGTTCAAAATGGAGATGGGGACATTTCTGTTAAGTATATGGAAACATGACTCCATTTTTGTATAGCTAAAATGTCGCAAAAGATGGAACACAGTCCCTACCCTTTAAAATATTACCTGAGAAGTATAAATAGCCCGACTTGCGGCTTTGAAAATCTTAACCCTATTTCCTATGGTGGATCTTACATAAAATGAAAATACAAAGCTGACAAGGCTCAACGTGCTCTTTTAAAAAACAACGAATAAAAAGCAGCAGCTAGCAATTTAAAATCCACCAAATGCCCGCGCTCTGCAGACACTTCTTCCAAAGAAGTCTGTCATATTCTGGGTATTCCTCGGTGACCGCTGGCCAGAGACTCCAGTAGGGAAAACTGCTTCTTGTGTGAGGTACAAACACGGACACTAAATCCCTTCCTTTCATCCCTTTCTCATTCACTCTGCAGGGGGTGGATCAATAAGGAGCTGAATGAAGCTTCTTTTTCGTTCGGGGCGCGAGTCTGCCCCTCAATCCTTATGTACCGGTTCCCTCACGCTGCCGAAGCCAACCAAGAACCGGACACAGGCAGTGATTCCCGGTGCTGCGGCGGGGGGCGCCAGGCCTCAACCCAACAGGCCAGTCCCAGGGTGGCCAGGCGCGCGACCGGCAGTCACCGCTCCGCCGGGCGCCAGGAAAACCAATGCTCTGACACGCCGCGGGTGGGCGTCGGATAAAGTAGGAAGAGGGATCGTTTTCTTCCCAAATTCCTGGTGAGAAAACGAGGTAGAGGGAAGAGAGGCCTGTATAACTCCAGCGCGGAGTACGGAGTCAGGGAACAAAGAGCCTGTGGAGGAGATGAAGCAGCCACAACAACGCAGACTCAGAGGGGCTCTCCGACTTTACGCAAGCGGCCCGCGGCCTGACAGCGCTTGGCTCCCCTTACGCCACCGGCTTGGCCTCAGAGCCTTCGCGAATATGGCTTTGCGCACTGCGGCGGGGCTGCGCTGCAACCGAGCTTGGCCCTGTGGCTCCTCCCCGTCGCCCTGAGCGGATTGGTGGCGGATGGCAGCCAGGATGCTGATTGGGCGGCCAAGGAGCCATTCGGGGCGGCTCTGGTGAGTTCGGCTGCCCTAGAGTGATAAGTTCGGCTTCAGACACGCCTTAGCGCCAGCAGCGAGTCGGAGCTCTATGGAGGTGGCAGCGGTTACCGGGTGGTGGCTGCAGCAGCGACTCCTTTGAGCTGAGAGTTTCAAGCCGTTCCCGACTCCTTCCTCCCCCTTCCCTCCCCCTTTTTTGTTTTCCGTTCCCCTTTCCCTTCCCTTCCCCGTCCCCGACGACCGGATCCTGAGGAGGCAGCTGCGGTGGCAGCTGCTGAGTTCTCGGTGAAGGTGAGTGGAGACGCCGCCGCCGCCGCCGCGCAGAGCGCTCTAAAATGGCCGCCGTTCCTGGCCGCTTCTTCTCGAGCGGTACAAAATGGCGGCCGCAGGCGAAGCCGGGTGGGGCGACCCTTTTTAGCGTTTCCTCTGCACTTAGGCACCTGGTTGGTCTTGGCCTTTGTTCTCCCTTCCGGTAGCTCACGGAGTAGAAGAACTGCGGCCTTGGCCCGGCCGCCGTCCGGTCATGGCCGGGTGGCCGCCCTCCGCGGGGCCGCGGCCGTGGCGGACCGAGGCGCGGGTGTGCCCGAACGGCGAAGGAGCGTAGCGGGGGCCGCGCGCGCGGCGGCGGCGGGAGGGACGCGGGCCGGCGGGGGGGGCCCGGCCGTTGGCGCGGGACCAGCGAAGCGCAGGAGCCCCGGAGCCCGGCCTCCCTGCGAGGAGGAGGTGTGTGGGGCCCGGCGGCGGCGCGGCTGCGCTTGGCGGGGGAGGGCGGGGAGAGCGGACGCTTCTGCCCCTTTTGTCGGCCGCCGTCAGGTCCGGGGGGATTTATGGGTGGGAGGGGGCCGCCCGGAGGCGGCGGTGGGCAGAGGCCGCCTTCCTGCTGGAGAACAAAGAGCCGGGCGCTGGGCCGGCGGGGGCGGCCTCTGCTGCGCCTCCCCGCCGAGGGACCCGCGGCCTCGTGGGGCGGCTGTCGGGAGCGCTTCCCAGCCGGAGCCCGGGTGGGAACAATCCGACGCTCTTTTGTTCCCGGGAAAGGAAAATCGGGGCGGCGGTTCCTGCTGCCATGTTGTGGCCCTGGTCCTGCTGCTGGTGCCAGCCCTGCGCACCCGTGCCCCGTCCTGCCCGTCTCCGCCAGTTTCTGGAGAGCGGTTGAGAGGAGGGGCGGTGGGGAAGACCACTGAGCCGTCTGTCCTCGGGGGTACCTGATGAGTCCCCGGTCATCGTCGAGGCAGTAAAAATTACGGCAGATTTTCCACATAATACTGCCGTGTAGACAGAGTTAGATTTTTCTATTATTGATCTCAGCGCTCAGTTTTAAAGGCGGTGGAGTGTTGCTTTTTTAGAAGATTTGTTCTTAGAAGTCTGAGATGGGCCCGCCTTTCTGTGAAGGCTTGCATCCTTGAACACCAGGTGGCTAAACAAAATGAAATCTTACCGTCTGTGTTTTGAGGACATTCTTGTTTTATCTCATGAGATAGATCTGCAATGCAGTGAAAGTTCAATCCGCTGCAGCACCAGGATCTGATCTAAATTGTAATTGAATGAAGGTTTATAGATTTGTAGTGAGCAGTGTCTAATTTTGGTGCTCTTTCTCATTCTAGGTTTTTGAATTTCTTCCATACCCTCCCCTCCCCACCCCATCCATTAATATTATTCTTTTGAAGATTCTTCGTTGTCAAGCCGCCAAAGTGGAGAGTGCGATTGCAGAAGGGGGTGCTTCTCGTTTCAGGTATCTGAAAATCTAATTTGGGGAATCTTTTTGAAAAGGCTACTCCTAAAATTCAAGAGTCATCACACCAAATCTTAATGGGCTGAGGTTTTGATTTTTAAAGTTCTTAAATTTTCACTGGCAGTTTTAATAATTGCCACCTGACAAACAAATGTAATCACTTGTTTGGCTTTCCTCTGGCCTAAGAGCAGTCTCCATCTGTGGTGTTGTATTTAAAATACACAATAAACTTTTTTTCTTTTTGAGTGAGGCTTAATTGGTGTGTAGTAACAGCAAATGTTCTTTTAAATTTAAATAGTGCTTCTTCGGGCGGAGGAGGAAGTAGGGGTGCACCTCAGCACTATCCCAAGACTGCTGGCAACAGGTAGGGTAAGAGTGTAAAAACTATGTGCTTTGTGGATGGTAGATTTAAAAGTTTTTCCCACTCACAACATACAGTTACGGCAATAGATATCAGGAATCATAGTCTTATGGGGCATGGTTTCTGCTAGATATCCTATCAACTCTTGGTTATTCCTTAGCCATATCATCTAATGTGAGTTACCCTCAAGTTGCTATCTTTTTCCCTCTTTGGGTTATTTTTACTGATGTTATTTCTGAAATCAGCCATTAGTAAAGTGGCGCGTATAAAGTGTTGATTCTTAAGATGTGGTTCCTGGACTCACAGTATTGGCCTCAACTGGGAATGTTTACTAGAAATGCAAATTTTCAGGCCCCACCCCAAACCTACTAAAGCAGAAACTGGGGGTGGGCCCAACCGTCTGTTTTAGCAAGCCTTTCAGGTGATTCTAATGCACACTACTATTTATAATCAGCGAGTTCCTGGGGAAAACCCCAGGGCAAAACGCTCAGAAATGGATTCCTGCACGAAGCACTAGACGAGATGACAACTCCGCAGCAAACAACTCCGCAAATGAAAAAGAACGACATGATGCAATCTTCAGGAAAGTAAGAGGGTAAGTCAAGGGCTGTTTTACTAAAAAGGAGGGAAGAATTATAGACTGGCTGTATTTCTCTGGTCTTAGAATTACTTTAAACTCGAGAGCTACATACATACCAGGATTTGGGGCTTTACATTTGCCTTTAGCTATTGAGTTACAATCTACAAGCCCCTCATGCTGGAACTACCTTTGATCTGATATTTAACGCAGTGAAGCATGGATATAGTGGTCTGACACACTGAGCTTTGAAAGAGAGAAAGGTTTCTTGTCAAAATGGCTTAGTAGCCTCAATCTGGAGCAAGTGTGTATCAATAATAGGTTTATTTCAACATCCTGTTAGTTAGCTGAGTAAGACATATATTGATAATAAAGGTAGCAAGTAGAAGAAAAATTAACATAATTTGAGAGCTGTTTTTCAACTCAATTTGTGTGTTATCTAACACTTAAAATGTGATTTCTTTTCCCTAGCATACTAAATAAGCTTACTCCTGAAAAGTTTGACAAGCTATGCCTTGAGCTCCTCAATGTGGGTGTAGAGTCTAAACTCATCCTTAAAGGGGTCATACTGCTGGTAAGTTCTAAATGTTTGCCTGTCTGAAAGAGGGGACAAACATAGTGTTTTGTTTTGTTTTTTAAAACTTCCATTATTGCTTAAAACTTTTGAGATGTGAGCTAGATACTTAAATGTATGTGTGTGTGTGTACATGGAGTACTGATTGTGATAAAAACAACTATTAACTCTCAATAGCATCAGATTTAAGAGGTGAATTTTAGGTTCCTGATATACTTGAAGAGTTAAGCGAGTCCTGTTAGCAAAATGTTCTCCTTTTGTACAGAACACCGCATTTTGGTCTTAGAAAGGAATGAATGATGTGATAGTTCATAAAAGATTCTAGTGTCTTTTTTAAAGTTTTGGTATCCAAGATGTTTTCTCACACCTGAGGGAAGGGATATTGACTAGATGAGCTCTGTATAGCCGGACATTTTTGGTATTTTGTAACAGCTAACATTAAGTGGTTATATTTTTCCAGTCTGTGTGCAAAAAGCATTTATCTCCTGCTTTATCTAAATTACTTTACATAGTAAACGTTACAAGAGAGGGGGATTTTTTGTTTGTTTTGCTTTTTGAGACAGAGTCTCACCTTGTCACCCTCAGTAGAGTGCCGTAGCGTCACAGCTCACAGCAACCTCCAATGCCTGGGCTTAGGCGATTCTCTTGCCTCAGCTTCCAGAGTAGCTAGGACTACAGGCGCCTGCCACAATGCCCAGCTAAAGATAGGTGTTTTTACCTTTAAAGTTTAGATAAGGTACAGAGAATTTGTCAAGAAATGTGTCATGAAATTTAAGATCCTTAAATTAAGACTATAAGAAAGTAGTAATAAAGGGTTTTTTGAAAATATTTCCATATTCAGTTTAAACAGTGACATTTTTCTGTAGATTGTGGACAAAGCCCTAGAAGAGCCAAAGTATAGCTCATTGTATGCTCAGCTATGTCTGCGATTGGCAGAAGATGCACCAAACTTTGATGGCCCAGCAGCAGAGGGTCAACCAGGACAGAAACAAAGCACAGTAAGTGGTAGTTTATATTTGCTCATTTTATTTTATTTTATTTTACTTACTTTTTTTTTTTTTTTAAGAGACAGTGTCACTTTGTTGCCCTAATTAAAGTGCCATGGCGTCACAGCTCACAGTAACCTCCGGCTCTTGGGCTTAGGCAATTCTCTTGCCTCAGCCTCCCAAGTAGCTGGAACTACAAGCACCCACCACAACCCCTGGCTACCTTTTTATTGCAGTTTGGCTGGGGCTGAGTTCAAAGCCACCACCCTCAGATACGGGGCCGGTGCCCTACTCACTGAGCCACAGGCGCCACCCTGCTCATTTTATTAATTTTTGTACCTTTACTGTATTATTTGCTATTTTAAAGCTGAAAGATAAGAATAAAACTTAATAAATGTCTTTTGTTTGCAAACAGACATTCAGACGCCTCCTAATTTCCAAATTACAAGATGAATTTGAAAACCGAACCAGAAATGTTGATGGTAAGACTTTATATTTTATAGTAAGTAGTACTATATATTTTCAGCTTACTTCTGAATGTTGACTTTTTTTTTAATAATTTAAAAAATTTCTGTTAGAGATTAATTTGGAACACAGCACATTTTATAATAGTGTATTTTTCTTTTTTTTGGCCAGGGCTGGGTTTGAACGCGCCACCTCCAGCATATGAGGCCGGCGCCTACTCCTTTGAGCCACAGGCACCGCCCCTGAATGTTGACTTTAATTTTTGGTTTTGTTGTTTTTTGTTTTCTTTTTTTTTTCTTCAGTCTATGATAAGCGTGAAAATCCCCTCCTCCCCGAGGAGGAGGAACAGAGAGCCATTGCTAAGATCAAGATGTTGGGGAACATCAAATTCATTGGAGAACTTGGCAAGCTTGATCTTATTCATGAATCTATCCTTCATAAGTGCATCAAAACAGTGAGTATGAGTATGTATTTGGGTTTAAATGAATGTAATCAGTGAGGGAAATGATTTCAGTTGTCTAAGTGGGTGTTGGCCAATATTCGGTGATTACCTGTGTCAAAATTGCAAAATTGGGAGGGATTTTTTTTTAGTGAAGATCAGTAGAAAGCACTATACTAGATGCTGTATGGGAACTATGATAAAGAAAAGGGTACTACAGGGCGGCACCTGTGGCTCAGTGAGTAGGGCGCAGACCCCATATACCAAGGGTGGCGAGTTCAAACCCTGCCCCGACCAAACTACAAGAACAATAAAAAAAGAAACGATACTACATCTAAACCAGAGTAACCATAAAGGTTTATTAGCATGTGGCATTTTTGTTCTTTTGGTAGCTTTTGGAAAAGAAGAAGAGAGTCCAACTTAAAGATATGGGAGAGGATTTGGAGTGCCTCTGTCAGATAATGAGGACAGTGGGGCCTAGATTAGACCATGAACGAGCCAAGGTATGTATGTTGCTGATAGAAGCAATATAAGTAGTTTTTCTTAACTTTATATAATTAAGCAACTTATTTTTGTGGCTTTATGCCGCATTGCTGAATTTAGTTATTAACCTTGGTTATGCTCTAGAAGTCTTAAAAGCCTTAAATTTATACATTTGTTTTACCTTTTCAATTAATGTATTTTTCTCTCTTGTCAGTCCTTAATGGATCAGTACTTTGCCCGAATGTGCTCCTTGATGTTAAGTAAGGAATTGCCAGCAAGGATTCGTTTCCTGCTGCAGGTAAAACTAATTTTCTTAAAATATGTTGGTAAACTGAGTTTTTTGTTTGGGGCATTAAAATAAAATTTACATTATTTTTCAATTCAAGGATACCGTAGAGTTGCGAGAACACCATTGGGTTCCTCGCAAGGCTTTTCTTGACAATGGACCAAAGACGATCAATCAAATCCGTCAAGATGCAGTCAAAGTAAGATAGTTGGGGTTTTTCTTTTTTAACGTTTTTATAGTAGCATAGGGGAACACACACACACTCCTTAATACTTATGAGACTATCTCATCTTGGGTGTGGGGCAAAATGTTTTAGTGTCCTGTATGTCATTTTTGGAAGAAATTATTTACAGAAATAATACAAATAGTCTAATATTCTAGAAGCTTTTGGTTTTCCCAGCAACTGAGTTTTAGTTTTAAGCAAAATAGCATATAGAGACAAGTGCTTGTTCATTTCTGAAGGATCTAGGAGTGTTTATTCCTGCTCCTATGGCTCAAGGGATGAGAAGTGACTTCTTTCTGGAGGGACCGTTCATGCCACCCAGGATGAAAATGGATAGGGACCCACTGGGAGGACTTGCTGATATGTTTGGACAAATGCCAGGTAATTTTGAACAAAATAGTGGTTTGGTTAAACTAAAAAAAGATCAGCTTAGATTTTTGTAATTAGTAGAGTTTTAAGAGTTGTCCATTGTATGTAATTTTAAGGTAGCGGAATTGGTACTGGTCCAGGAGTTATCCAGGATAGATTTTCACCCACCATGGGACGTCATCGTTCAAATCAACTGTTCAATGGCCATGGGGGACACATAATGCCTCCCACACAATCGCAGTTCGGAGAAATGGGAGGCAAGTTTATGAAAAGCCAGGTAAGAAAATATTTAAAACAACAGGTATTAAATTCTGCAATATATGAGATTTAATTTTCCTTTTTAAAAATGCAAATATTTTAGGGGTATATGTTTTTTCTAAACTATGTTTATATCTATAGTAGTTATTTCAAACTGAATTGCTTATCCTTAAGGTTAGTAAAGTATTAGTAAAATCACATCACTATTTGGCAGTTAGGTTACATTTTTATTCTTCTCTGTTTTCGTCTTTTACTTTCTCTGGGCAAATTCATTTAAGCTTTCCTTATGGTGGGGCTCGTCCCTTTGGTACTTGATTACCATAATTTGTGGACCCCTTTTTATCTAGACTTTCTTCTCCCTTTCTGAAATAGGGGCTAAGCCAGCTCTACCATAACCAGAGTCAGGGACTCTTATCCCAGCTGCAAGGACAGTCGAAGGATATGCCACCTCGGTTTTCTAAGAAAGGACAGCTTAATGCAGATGAGGTACATTTGCCTATGTTACTTATATACCGTAGTTTGTTGATTTGGAAATTTATTGCCCGATGATTATAAAAAGACGCGTTATTAAGAGGACTAATGCTGGAGTTCTTCATCCTTTTCTCTCTTTTCTGTACTACTGTTTCTTTCTTTGGATGTCCAGCGTCCTATGAGCGAAGATTATGAGATATGAGGGCAAATCTCTTAAAGTATTATTAGTCAGAGTAAGGAAAATTGTTGTCAAGATGTTATAGTTATCCTTACAAGTAGGGTGATGTTACCAAGACATTGTGTAAACTCTAAATCTCCTGTCTTACTTGCATATTTTAGTCATGCTGATTTTAGGAGAATTCTCATAAATGTGAGATTTTTATCAGTATTTCATGGATCAGGTTTTTAATTTTGTTGGCAGAAATTACACTGCCAACATGGAGTTGTTTGTTTCTAGAGAAACTCTTGTATTATCTCCTAGATTTCTATCATGTTGGTATAGAATTTTAGGATATTAAAATGTTACATTTAATATGTTAGCCAATTTGCATGTTCTTGATTTGGATATCTGTTTTGATTTGTTTGCAATTCCAGATTAGCCTGAGGCCTGCTCAGTCGTTCCTAATGAATAAAAATCAAGTGCCAAAGCTTCAGCCCCAGATAACTATGATTCCTCCTAGTGCACAACCACCACGCACTCAAACACCACCTCTGGGACAGGTATAGACCATACATAGTCTGACATTTTCTATTATTCTAGCATTTTTTTTTTCCCTTGTTTCTTTCAGGACAGCCACCTAGAATGAATATTGTTGCAGTACTTTTTAAAGATATGTGAAGACTTTAGTGTTTTCTTCCCTCTAATCTTACAAGCTCTTTTTTAAACAATAATAAGTATACTTGTCATGGTGCTTGTTTTTAGACACCTCAGCTTGGTCTCAAAACGAATCCACCACTTATCCAGGAAAAGCCTGCCAAGACCAGCAAAAAGCCACCGCCGTCAAAGGAAGAACTACTTAAACTCACAGTAAGTTTCAAATGCCATTTTAGTCTCTCTCTCAGAGTATATTTGGGTTAGGGAAAACACTAAATACAGTTGGATTGTGTTCTTTGCAGGAAACTGTCATGACCGAGTATCTGAATAGTGGAAATGCAAATGAGGCTGTCAATGGTGTAAGAGAAATGAGGGCTCCTAAACATTTCCTACCTGAGATGTTAAGCAAAGTAATCATCTTATCACTTGATAGAAGTGATGAAGATAAAGAAAAAGCAAGTTCTTTGATCAGTTTACTCAAACAGGAAGGGATAGCCACAAGTGACAACTTCATGCAGGTAGAACACTTTCCTGATCCTCTGAAAAGATTTCTTACCACTAAATTTGAAAACTAATAATAAACTGTCATCTATTCCTTTCAAGGCTTTCCTGAATGTATTGGACCAGTGCCCCAAACTGGAGGTTGACATCCCCTTGGTGAAATCATATTTAGCACAGTTTGCAGCTCGTGCCATCATTTCAGAGCTGGTGAGCATTTCAGAACTAGCTCAACCGCTAGAAAGTGGCACCCATTTTCCTCTCTTCTTACTTTGTCTTCAGCAATTGGCTAAATTACAAGATCGAGAATGGTTAACAGAACTTTTTCAACAAAGCAAGGTCAATATGCAGAAAATGCTTCCAGGTAAGGGAATGCTGATTTCTCCCCCACCCCACATCTAGAGATTCCTAGTACCTCGAGTATTTAAAATTGTTGAGGCTGATTACCGTGTACAGATAATGATAAATTTTACCATGGATAGATCTCAACATTATGAAAAGAGACTATGATATAACTACTTGGATTTCATTTGCTGTGTTGATTCCTTTTCTTTTACATAAATCTTACATGGCCTGGGAAATGATAAAGCTCCATACTTTAGACAGGCCACCTGAGTAAAATGAACTATTTGATGCAAAAATGGCTTTCTCTTCAGAAATTGATCAGAACAAGGACCGCATGTTGGAGATTTTGGAAGGAAAGGGACTGAGTTTCTTATTCCCACTCCTCAAATTGGAGAAGGAACTGTTGAAGCAAATAAAGTTGGATCCATCCCCTCAAACCATATATAAATGGATTAAAGATAACATCTCTCCCAAACTTCATGTAGATAAAGGATTTGTGAACATCTTAATGACTAGGTAAGATGAGTGATCCTCTACATACAGTAATATTTTGTTTATAAGTAATCAAGGACTAAGAGTAGTCTGTTTCTTAAGCCAGAAAACTTTTGAGTTCTAACAAGGCCTCTTTTCTATCCAGCTTCTTACAGTATATTTCTAGTGAAGTAAACCCACCCAGTGATGAAACAGATTCTTCCTCTGCTCCTTCCAAAGAACAGTTAGAGCAAGAAAAACAACTGCTTCTTTCTTTCAAGCCAGTAATGCAGAAATTTCTTCATGATCATGTTGATCTGCAAGTCAGTGCCCTGTATGCTCTTCAGGTGCACTGCTACAACAGCAACTTCCCAAAAGGTGAGTGCACGATGATCAAGATGGTGCCTGTGGGACAGTTCTTAAACAGTACACTAAATAATGGGGTAACATTTTGTTTTTTAGGCATGTTACTCCGCTTTTTTGTGCACTTCTATGATATGGAAATTATTGAAGAGGAAGCTTTCTTGGCTTGGAAAGAAGATATAACCCAAGAGTTTCCAGGGAAAGGCAAGGCTTTGTTCCAGGTAACTATATTACATATAGAAATTTAGTCTGCTTATTTTGGTATTACTTCAGCAGATGAGCCACCTTTTTGTTTATTTTTTACATTTTTTTTAAGCCTTTTTAAACTGAAATGTAGGTGAGATAGTCCTAGTTAGTAGTTGGTCTTTACCCATACATCATTCTGCACTTTTCGAAACTGGTTTATTGGGCGGCACCTGTGGTTCAGTGGGTAGGCGCTGGTCCCATATATTGAGGGTGGCAGGTTCGAACCCGGCCCCAGCCAAACTGCAACAAAAAATAGCTGGGCGTTGTGGCAGGCACCTGTCGTCCCAGCTACTCAGGAGGCTCGGGCAAGAGAATTGCCTAAGCAATTCTTTTTTTTTTTTTCCAAAAAAAAAATAAACTGCTTAGCAGCAACAAAAAGTAAAGATACGAAGTCTTGTTTCAATCCTGGTGGTGTGTAAGATGTTAAATTACCCAGCTACTTGTGAGACTGAGGCAAGAGAACCACCTAAGCCCAAGAGCAGGAGGTTGCTGTGAGCTGTGACGTCACTGCACTCTACCGAGGGCGACAAAATGAGACTATGTCTCTAAAAAAAAAAAAGGATGTTAAATTAGAGGTAGAGTAATGGGATTTGGGGGAGTAAAGCTGCTTACATAGATTAGGTGGATGATTGCACATGTTTGGATTTAAGCTTTTTGAAACTTCAGTAGGTGATTGCTTCTGATTTCTCACAGATTAATTTATTTATCATCAAATAGAATTATAGCCCTATGAGAAGAACAAACGCATCAGGGCATCCTAAAATCAGTGTATATTGATCATCTAGAAAATATTTTAAAAGTAGGTTTTAAGCCTGAACACAAAGATTCTGATTTAGTTGGCCTTAGTACACAATCCATAGATTGTTTTGAGTTTTCCAAGAGCTTTGGGAAACACTGGTCTGCAGCATCTTACCTTTTTACTCCTGTGATTCACAAACTAGGTTCATGAGAGTCATCTTTCCATTAATACACCTTAACCTTGTCCTTAGGGAATCTGATCTGGTAGTTCTTAGGTGGGACTGCAAATGACACATTTTAGAAACAAGCACATAGGTGCTTGGAGCTATTGTCCTAGACTTAAAATAATTCTGAAAAGTAATTAGACAAGTGTCTAAGAATGAAAACAAGGTATCTGGCCATAAACTGCTTTTATGTTACCCCAAATCCAAATAAGCAATTTTTTGTATACCTTAAATATACAAGTACACTTGCAGCATGTTCTCAGGCTGTTAAAAAATACCTATATGTGGTATAACTTAAAACTTTTGTGTTACATGGAATTCTACTTATATCCTGAATCAAAACTTGTGTTTCATCTTGTGTTAAGTACTAATTTTACCAAGTTACAAATCTAATTCACAGGTGAATCAGTGGCTAACCTGGCTAGAAACTGCTGAAGAAGAAGAATCAGAGGAAGAAGCTGACTAAAGAACCAGCCAAAGCCTTAAATTGTGCAAAACATACTGTTGCTATGATGTAACTGCATTTGACCTAACCACTGCGAAAATTCATTCCGCTGTAATGTTTTCATGATATTTAAAGCAGAAGCACGTCAGTTAGGATTTCCTTCTGCATAAGGTTTTTTTGTAGTGTAATGTCTTAATCATAGTCTACCATCAAATATTTTAGGAGTATCTTTAATGTTTAGATAGTATATTAGCAGCATGCAATAATTACATCATAAGTTCTCAAGCAGAGGCAGTCTATTGCAAGGACCTTCTTTGCTGCCAGTTATCATAGGCTGTTTTAAGTTAGAAAACTGAATAGCAACACTGAATACTGTAGAAATGCACTTTGCTCAGTAATACTTGAGTTGTTGCAATATTTGATTATCCATTTGGTTGTTACAGAAAAAATTCTTAACTGTAATTGATGGTTGTTGCCGTAATAGTATATTGCCTGTATTTCTACCTCTAGTAATGGGCTTTATGTGCTAGATTTTAATATCCTTGAGCCTGGGCAAGTGCACAAGTCTTTTTAAAAAGAAACATGGTTTACTTGCACAAAACTGATCAGTTTTGAGAGATCGTTAATGCCCTTGAAGTGGTTTTTGTGGGTGTGAAACAAATGGTGAAAATTTGAATTGGTCCCTCTTATTATAGTATTGAAATTAAGTCTACTTAATTTATCAAGTCATGTTCATGCCCTGATTTTATATACTTGTATCTATCAATAAACATTGTGATACTTGATACAATTGTGAGGCTGAGAAGACAATCCACGATTTTTGGAGAATTGTTAGCTTTTGTTTCGAGGTATGCGAAACCCATCTTACCTTGAGGATATTGAGGATATTACTTTTATTGTTTCATTTATTTGGGGACAAGAATCTCACTGCCCTGTCCAGGCTAGAGGGTGGTGGTATCAGCCGAGGTCATAACAACCTCAAATTCCTGGGTTTAGGCCAGACATGGTGGCTCACTCCTATAATTCTAACACTCTGGGAGGCCAAGGCAGATGGATTGCTTGAGCTCACGAGTTCAACAAGACTAACCTGTGCAAAAATAGAAAAACTGAGGCAGGAGAATCGCTTCAGCCCAAGTGGGGGGTTGCTGTGAACTATGACACCATAGCACTTCAGGGCAATAGCTTGAGACTCTCAAAAAAAAAATAAATAAAAATTCCTGGGTTTAAACACTTTTCTGCCTCCGCCTCCTGAGTAGCTGGGACAACAGGCATCCACCACAATGCCTGGCAAATTTTTCTATTTTTAGTATAGAGAAGGTCTCACTTTGCTCAGCCTCCCAGAGTGCTAGGATTACAGGCATGAGTCACCACTATGCCTGGCCTAATTTTGAGACTTATAAAATCATAAATTCCTTTTTCATCACTTAAGATTTAAGGTTATTCTTTAGGTGAAGTTACTGAAAATAAACCTAAACAGTGTCTATAATCAGACAAATCCCAAGTCTCATGAATTTGGAGGAGTATAACAAAAATTTTGACTTTATTTTATAAAATACAGGGCAGGGAGGCTGATCCCTAGACAAGCACAGCTATCCTGCAAACATTATTCCTAGAAGCTGTCGAATCTCCAGGAAGATTCCTGTAACCTCTCAGGAATTAATGTCTAGGTAAAATTGGCTTCTTGATTCAGCTAAAGCTCCACATGGAGGTGAATGTATGTTTAGAAAGCACTTAAAAGGGCCCCAACCCCCTTGATTAGTGGATTTCCCCCTCTGGAACATCCTGATGGGCCTGGGCCTGGGCCTTACTTAGGCTTTGTTGTCTTAGTTGGAGGCTTGAGAAAGTGCTACTGCAATCCTGGTTTAAATACCTTCACACCTAAGCAACCTGTTCTTGGTGCCTTGGGGCACCCCTCAAGGCATATGGTCTTGCTACTGAGACTCAGTAATAGTTGAAGTGGCACCACTATAGCTCACTGCAACCTCAGACTCCTGGGCTCCAGTGATCCTCTAGCCTTAACCTCCTGAGTTGCTGGGCCTACAGGTATGTGCCACCACACTCAGCTAATTTTTAGTTTTGTGGGCAGGTTCTCATTGTATTGCCCAGGCTGTTTTCAAACTTCTGGCCTCAAGTGTTCAGTCTCTCCTGCTTCAGCTTTTCAAAGTGCTGGGAATAGAGGTGAGAGCCACCGTGTCCTTATTTGAGTCAGAGATTAATGAAAATTCTCTGTTCTCTGAAATTTTAATAAGTTTACAGCTTTTGGGGATCAGGCACACAAATTAAGGCTAAGCAGAGGTTTATATAAATCTAATACAGGTTTTAGGAAATTAACTTAAAAATAAAGGAGCTATAAATTTGTTCCTGATCTGTCTGACCCCACAAAGGGGGAAACTTAATTTTTAACCTAGGAAAGTAGCAAGTGTGTGGTTAGGGAGGTGGACGGGCCAGTTGATTTTAGTTCTCAAGCCAGAAGTTTTCCAGTTTGGTCAGAGTATTAGACTGAAGGAAGTCCTTTAAACCTGGTATGTAGTGGTTAGTCATTGCTTAAGGTCGTGCTTTTTTTCTCCCACCCTGTATACTTAGAGAATACTTAAGTGACCCCTAAAGAAGATAGAATACTATCTTACTTAAAAGAACAGTGTGTTTTATAACCTGCCATACTATGGAACAGCAGTATTTGGATGTAAGGGTCATGGTTGTCCTATAGTGATCTTAGTATCAGGATTTAAATAGCAACTTTTTTGGGTTTTTTTAATAGCAACTTCTCTTAAAACTAGGATTGCACTCATTTTGTCGCCCTTGGTAGAGTGCTATGGCGTCACAGCTCACAGCAACCTCCAGCTCTTGGGCTTAGGCAATTCTCTTGCCTCAGCCTCCCAAGTACTGCCTTTTCAAACCTTAGCAATCCTGCCCTGCCCCTGCCCCCGCCCCCCCCACACACTAACACTTTCTTTAAGCCACCGGTGACCCCAATGCTATATCCAGTATGTTTTGACCATCCTGAAGGTAGCATTTGAGTTAATCATTCCTTGAGACTATTTTGTTTCCAGACCACCTCGCTCTTCTCTACCTTGCTGACTTCTTCCTTGAGAAACTCCTGATCTCAATAAACAAAAAAATATTTTCAGTTGCTGTCAAACTTTACACTGTAAGATCAAAGCTCGTGTGCACCACCATCGTCATTTCTTTTTTTTTTTTTTCTTTTGGAGACAGAATCTCACTTTGTTGCCCTGGGTAGTGTTGTGTCATAACTCACAGCAACCTCAAATTCTTGGGCTTGAGCCTCCCGAGTAGCTGGGACTACAGGTACCTACCATGATGCCCAGCTAATTTTTCTATTTTTAGCAGAAATGGTCTCAGTCTAGCTCAGGTTGGTGTCGAACTCCCGAGCTCAAGCAATCCATCTGCCTCAGCCTCCCAGAGTGCCAGATTGTAGGTGTGAGCCACCATGCCTGTCCACCCTCGTTTCTCACTTAGCCCTGCTTAGCCCTTGCTCCCCATTTGGTCTTTTTGGCACATCACCACTCAGCTTAAAACCCACCAAATGGCTTTCCACCTAGTTAGTTAGATGTTTAAGTCAAAATACTAAATTTGGTCTACATGGCCCAAAATCTGGTCTAGTCTCCCACCCTTGCCCCACACCCCACTTCTCTGATCTAATTTCCTACTGCTGGCCCTTGCTCATCCTGCTGTTCCTGGGACGTGCAAAGCATTCCTCTTACCTTGGAGATTTAGTATTCTTACTCCGGCCCCCTATCCACTCACAACTGGAGGACTGGTTTTCTCCCCTTCCTCGGGTCTTAGCTAAAATGTCACTTTTATTAATCAAGGCCTTACTGTTAACCCTATTTAAAAATAAAACCCTAAATACATACTCTTTTCTCCTGCTTTTTAAAAATCTCCATGTCAATCATTTTATGAGATTGCATATTTACATCTGGCTCCCTCTGGAATGTGTCGAGCATGGCGTGTTTGTTTCATCCACTGCTATATCCCCAGCACCTGTAACAGTTCCTAGCACCCAGCAAACACTCGTGTGTGTTGAACAAAATCATGGATTAATAAAATTACCCCACATGGCAGGATGTGGGCATAGATGAAGTAGCGGAAAGAACTCAGACTCTTAAAGACACAGAAAATGGGACTAATATTTAAAGATTGCTATGAGAGCTAAACAATGTAGTATAACAGTCTCTAGCAGAAGAGCATAGCACGTAGCAGTCCTTCTGTAGATACTCATCTCTTAGTTCCCCAGGAACTTTTCCAAGATTCCTCCCCAGGAGAACCATTTCCATCCTCTGAGCTTCTAACGTCACCAGCTTATTTGATCGGCCAAAAGCATTCGCCAGTTGACTGTGCCATCTTTCCTGCTGCACTTGTTTCTCTCCGGCTTCCCCTCAGTCTTCTTTTAAAGCCGCCTTTTGTAGCCTGGTCCCTGAACGTTGCTGTTCCGCTTTCCTCCCTCAACGCTCTCACTCCTGCAGCTCCGGTTACCAGCTATGTGCTGATGACATCTCACCTCTTTCTAGAATGTCAAACTTATGCATGCAACCAGCCCCTGGTCGTTTTTTATCTGAATGTGCCCCTCCAGCACTTCAAACTCAATACCCACCACTAAACTCTTTCCCTAAAACTGACAGTCCCACCTTTCCTAAGCCTGTAGGTAACCTCCCCGTCCAAGCCCTGAGTCTTGCCTTTTGCTCTCCCTCTCAGCAAACCCCCACATGCTACCCATTCTGCCTGTTAGCGCCATCGAAGTTATTTACTTCACCTCTCCGCTGCCACCACCTCATCCAAGTACCACCACTGCATGCCTAAACTGTCCCAACAGCCCACCAAACCGTCTCCCTCTCACCTTGTCTTCTTCCAGTCCTTTCTCCACATTACAGTCCAAGTGATTTTAAAAGTCTGTTTCTTCCTCCACCCTTCAGCGGCTCTCAGTTTTCTACAGAATAAAATTCAAACTCCCAGTCATGATCCCAGGTCCTCTGCTGTTTGCTCTCTTTCACCTTTCTCTCCATCCCCTTGTCTACAGGCCTGTACACCTGCTGTTCCCTCTGCCTGGTACATTGCTGTCCTACTATTCCCACCTCTCCATCCCCCTTCAGGTGTTAGTAGAAATGTCCCATTCTTGGGAAGCTTGCCTCCCTCTGCTGAGACTGAGTTAGGAGTTTGTACCAATCAGGGTTTCTGGTGGCAAAGAAGAGAAACCTAATTGGGACAAACTAGGTAGGTAGAAAGGAGGAATATTGGAACTCCACTTAAGGGGCCCACAACAAGCCCAGGGAACCAGACTTGGAAATGAGAATAGGGACTAAGGGAACCTGGGCAGCCAGAACACAGAAATGCCCTGGCTCAGGCAATGCTGTGACCAGCCCCATCAGGTCAGACCCTGGCACTTCCCCTGCTGGTGTCTGGGTGAAATTCCCCAGTGATGCCAGGTCCAGGCTTGGAGCCTGCAATTGACAGCTTGGATTGTGCATCCACCCCTTGCTGCCTTAGCAGGATCTGGCCTTTTGGGCTCCTGTTGTGTCAAGCTAACTACCTTCAAAGGCTTACCCCTAACTACCTTCAAGGCTTACAATGTGTGAAAAAGTTTGAACTTTGGAGGGATTTGGGTGGACAGCCCCCGGGAAGTAATTACCGTGAGGCCCCTCTGCATCCGCTGCTCCATCTCTGCACCTAGGGTACCACCTGTGGCCACTGCTTACTGCCTGCCTTCCTGCTATCCTGACAAACACTCCAGGGGGTGAGGGACTTGTCCCTCTTAGTCATTGCTCCCATATTAGGGATCAATAAACAGTGAATGCAACTGCGAATCCAGATTTCGTGGAACCTGAATTTCATACAATTGTGTAGAAAATACAATTGGGTTCAGGGGCCAGAAAGGGTCCTACATAAGAAGGTGGTGTTGAAACTGAAACTTCGTTGACTTCATGATAACTCATTCAGAGACCCGTTGTGTCTCAGTAGCTTGAAAGACAATTTTCTACGCGGAATCCTTCAAGGAAAAACAAGGGCTCTGGATAAGGAGGCGCCTGAGCACAGAGCAGAGAGCAGCAGACACAGGACACTGGGCACAGAGCAGGGGGATGGCTAGATCAGCAAGGCTGTCCACACCACGCCCTCTCGCCAGGCCTCCGGGAGACCACGGCAGGGGAGGTGAGACTGAGACACACTGGTCATGTTCGTGGAGAGGAGAGAGTGGGAATTTTGCCCTTAGCTTCATCTTCTGCCAATGGTGGATGATACAACGATGTGACTGGTAAGCACTGAGTCCTCAAGAGCTGCCCAGGTCAGCTATAGACCATGCAGAATCAACAGACCAGAGCCCAAGTCCCACCTTCCCAGTTATCAGTTCTGGAAGTTCAGGCTGATCACTTCTTGGGGTTTCACTTGACTGACCTTTGAGATGATCCTCGGTCTGCCCACATCCTCAGGTCACTGTGAGGGTCTGGACAGACAAGTGCTTCCGATGCCAGACAGCTGTGGGATGGTCCGCAAGCCTGGGCATTCACAAGTATGCACTGAGTACCTGCCAGGTGCCAAGTGCTACGCCAGAGCAGAGATGTAACAGCAAGTGAGACCAAGTCTTCTGGAGCTAACATTCTGGGTGACAGAACAGAGACAGTAAATACAGAGCCAGGTAGTAAAAAGCGCTACATGTAGAGAAATAAAGCAGAATAAGGGATAGGGAGTGATGTGATTGTCACCTGGGTGACAGGGACAGTCTAACGAGGAGGTGGCCTTTGAGTGGAGAGCTGAGTGAAGGGCACCGTGCACCGTGCAGCTCTCTGGGAGAGTGTGCCAGGCAGAGGGGACACCAAGCCCAAGGCCTCAGGTGGAAAGGCACGTGCATGTTTGGTGGCCGAGCAGAGAGGGGCGGCTGACACAGAGAACTAGTCAGACCTCATAAGGACTTTGGCTTTTCTTTTTTTTTTTTTTTTTTTTTGTAGAGACAGAGTCTCACTGTACTGCCCTCGGGCAGAGTGCTGTGGCATCACACGGCTCACAGCAACCTCTAACTCTTGGGCTTACGCGATTCTCTTGCTTCAGCCTCCAGAGTAGCTGGGACTACAGGTGCCGCCACAACGCCCGGCTATTTTTTTGTTGCAGTTTGGCCGGGGCTGGGTTTGAACCCGCCACCCTCGGCATATGGGGCCGGCGCCCTACCCGCTGAGCCAGAGGCGCCACCGCAGGACTTTGGCTTTTCTGCGGAGCAGAATGGGCTGTCGTTGGAGCATTACTATTATTATTTGATGACATCAATCCCTTATTCATTAATGCCTCCAGCATGTCCTGCACCGCGCCATGTTATGATCATTCTAGCTGATGCGGGTTTAGTATATGCCAGGTTGAACTAGATGCATTAGAGTAACCATCCCTGTAAACCTTTCCAACGTCCTTGAGGTAGGGACTTTACTATCTCCCTTTCACTGATGTGGAAACTGAGGCTTGGGTAAGTGAAATGCCTTGCCCATTGCCTTTTGTGCATTTGGCAAGCGGCTCTGAGCGCCTTCTGCGTGCTCTTTCTGAAGCCCCAGGCCACACGGTTATTACATCATGGGTGATGATTCAGACCTGCACTGTATGTAACTCAAGAGCCAGTGCTCGAAGCAGCCACCAAAATGCATGTTGAGGGGGACAGAAAAAGGGAGCAAGGAAAGGACCCATCCCCAAGGCAATGAGTGCCTTGTGCCTAGAAGCACGTAGCCGGAGCGAGGTGAGCACACAGAGGTGCCGGAGCCTCTGAACCCTGGGTTGTGGGACCTGAGGTGAGGGATCACCAGCCCCCAAATCCCTCTGTTATGAGTTGAATGGTGTCCCTCCTCCCAATTCCCCAGAAGTTCTGCTGAAGTCCTAACTCCAGATGATTGTGAATGTGACCTTATTTGGAAACAGGGTTGTGCAGATGTCACCAAGTTAAGATAAAGTCATTAGGGTGGGCTAATCCTATATGATGGTGTCCCCATAAGACGAGGAGAAGAGACGCCCACGGACACCCAGGGAGAATGCCATGTGATGACAGCAATCACAGTGATGCCTCTACAAGCCAAGGACCACCGAGGTTTGGCGCAACATCAGAGGCCGGGAGACAGACAGGCCTCCAGGTGCCCTGCACACCTTGATTTTGGACTTCCAGCCTCCAGAACAATGAGAGAACACGTTCTGCTGGTACTCTGTTAGGGCAGCCATCGGACATGAACACACCTCTCCTGCCCCAGCACCATCACCTCCTTCCTGGGCCACCTTGACCCCCAGCCCCCTGCCTTCCTCTCTCTTGCCCAGAACCCACAAGCGCTCCACAGCCCAGGTGAATGCACAGGGGTGAGGGAAGGGCTTAGAGCAGGGGTCCTCAAACTGCAGCCCGCAGGCCACATGAGGCGGTGTGATTGTATTTGTTCCCGTTTTGTTTTTTTACTTCAAAATAAGATATGTGCAGGGTGCATAGGAATTTGTTCATAGTTGTTTTTTTTTAAACTATAGTCCAGCTCTCCAACAGTCTGAGAGACAGTGAATTGGCCCCCTGTTTAAAAAGTTTGAGGATGCCTGGCTTAGAGGAACCGAATGAGTGGTGGTGGTGGAGCTCTGTAATACTGAGAAAATTTCTTTGAAGAATATTATTAATCCACATTAGCATTGCAAAATTAGAAAATAAAAATAAAAGAAAAGATACATAGTTAATTATATTAAAATTTTTCATAATTTGGGATGGGGTGACCTTTCTAAGCATATTATCAGAAGTTCTAGAATTTGTGGGGGCAGTATGTAATGGGGGAGGACTGTCTTTAAGAAAAAGAAAACAAAGGGCAGTGCCTGTGGCTCAGTGAGTAGGGCGCCAGCCCCATATACCGAGGGTGGCAGGTTCAAACCCAGCCCGGCTGAACCGCAACAACAAAAAGAGAAATAGCCGGACGTTGTGGCAGGCGCTACAGTCCCAGCTACTTGGGAGGTTGAGGCAAGAGAATCACCTAAGTCCAAGAGCTGGAGGTTGCCGTGAGCTGTGACGCCAGGGCACGCTACCAAGGGAGATAAAGTGAAACTCTGCCTCTACAAAAAAAAAAGAAAAGAAAAGAAAAAGAAAACAAAATCCTAAGTAAAAAACTAGGTACAGGCCTTGGAAGAGGATCAAGCAAGCAAGAGGCCCCAGTGCATAAGATCTTTAACTTCACAGAAAATCCATGTGAAAAAAAAAAATCAGAAACCATAAAGGAAAATGTTGATGGATTTCTCTATTAGTCTGTTGGACTCAAAATGCTATAAAAAATAAAGAAAAATATCCACCAAACACACAATAAAGGGTTAACCACAAAAAGCCCTTAAAAAGACAGGGGGGAAAAGCTAACCTCTTTGAACTGTCACTAAATTATTCTGAGAAGAGCGCTGGGATGGAGACATCATTGTCCCAATTTAAACAGGAAATTGATGCTAAGGGAGATGAAGCCATCATTCAAAGTCACATAATTTGTCAGGGGAAGAACTAGAATTTAGAGTCTGAATAATTCCAATGCCTTTATTTGTTCTATTACACAACAGTCCAAATTGGAGCCAATTTCCAAAAGTGGAGGAAAAAACCCTAACCATAGTAATGTATAGACACCCGCAGTCTATAATCCCCAATTACCCTTCAGAAAAGGGAGTGGCCTGACATTGTAGCTCTTTTTTTTTTTTTAAATAGAGAAACATCTTTCCTCTGTTAAGTCTTTTTTTTTTTTTTTTTTTGCAGTTTTTGGCTGGGGCTGGGTTTGAATCCACCACCTCTGGCATATGGGGCCGGCACCCTACTCCTTTGAGCCACAGGGGCCGGCCATATTTATGTCTTCTTTTATGTTGTTTTTATCATCATTTGTAACTTTGAGGATACATATCTTATACATGTGTTGTTAGGATTCTTTGTTTATTATTTTAGACCTGGGTCTCACTCTTACCTGAGGTTGGCTTGCAGTGGTACAGTTATAGCTCATAGCAGCCTCCAGCTCCTGGGCTCAAGTGATTCTCCTGCCTCAGTCTCTTGAATAACTGGGACTATAGATAAGTGCCACCATGCCTGACTTATTATTATTATTATTTTTAATTTGTATTTATTTATTTTACTTTATTTTTTGAGACAGAGTCTCACTCTGTTGCCCCGAGTAGAGTGCCAGGGCATCATCATAGTTCAAAGCAACCTCAATCTCTTGGGCTCAAGAGATCCTCTTGCCTCAGCCTCACAAGTACCTGGGACTACTGGTGCCCACCACAAAATCCAGCTAGTTTTTCTGTTTTTAGTAGAGATGGGGTCTTGCTCTTGCTCAGGCTGGTCTCAATCTCCTGAGCTCAAGCAATCCACTGGCCTCAGCCTCCAGAATGCTAGGGTTATAGGCATGAGCTACCATACCCAGCTGCTTTATTATCATCATCATCATCATCTTTATTAACCTCTTTCCCCGAAAATAAGACATTGTCCGAAAATAAGACCTACTTACAGGAAAGATAAAATGTCCCCTGAAAATAAGACCTAGCGCATCTTTGGGAGCACACCTTAAAATAAGACACTGTCTTATTTTCGGGGAAACAGGGTATTTTTTAAACAGAGTCTCACTTTGTCACACTTGGTAGAGTGCCATGGTGTCATAGCTCACAGCAACCTCAAGCTCTTGGGCTCAAGCAATTCTCTTGCCTCAGCCTCCCAAGTAGCTGGGACTACAGGTGCCCACCACAATGCCTGGCTATTTTTAGAGATGGGGTCTTGCTCTTGCTCAGGCTGGTCTTGAATTCCTGAGCTCAAGCAATCCACCTGCTTTAGCCTCCCACAATGTTAGGATTATAGGCAGGAGCCACCTCCCCCAGCCCTGCTTTATTATTTTTAATTGAAATATAATGATTGTATAACAATTTCAAGGGGTCCTCTCAATTACTTCTTTTAAAAAGACTATGTACAGAGTGGCGCCTGTGGCTTAAGGAGTAGGGCGCCGGTCCCATATGCCGGAGGTGGCGGGTTCAAACCTAGCCCCTGCCAAAAACTACAAAAAAAAAAAAAAAAGACTGTGTACAGTTTCAGGATGACACATTAACCTTAACCCAACTAAGGCTTGTTTTCGGAGTTTACGGGGCATGGGGCGGGAGGATGCCCTTGATGGGCTTGATGTCAAAGAAATTGAACACAGATTTAGCAATTATTCCTAGGGACATGATCGTACTACCTCAAGAGCTAGCAAAAGTTATAAACAAGCATTTTAAGGATTGCTTTCAAAGGTGGTACGTTAGGCTGGAAGCAATGGCTCACACCTGTAATCCCAGCACTCCGCTAGGCCAAACTGGGTGGATCACTTCAGCCCAGGAGTTTGAGACCAGCCTGAGCAAGAGCAAGATCCCATCTCTACTACCGTAAAAAAAAAAAAAAAGAAAGAAAGAAATAGAAAAAGTAGCTGGGTGAGGTAGTGCATACCTGCCATCCCAACTACTCAGGAGGCTGAGACAAGAGGATTCCTTAAGCCCAAGAGTTTGAGGTTGGTGTGAGCTATGATGCCTTGGCACTCTACTGAGGGTGACAAAGTAAGAGGCTGTCTCAAAAAAAAAAGTGATACATTAAATGGGGATGGAAAATACCCACTGATGTGACACATGGAATGGCCAGCCATCCTGATGTGATGCAGACGAGTGCTAGCAGCTTAGGATGGCACTTCCAGCCACAGCCCAGCCTTGGATTCTCAGGCCTGGACTTCAGCATCACGATGTCAGGGAAGGTGCCATTGTCTTGAAAACTCTGCTAGATGATTTGGAAAGTGGCTTGGGAGCAAGACATTGGCCAAAGATTTTGTGATAAAATTCTTTTATGAAATGTGAATAGAGGTCGCGGGTTGCGGTGCAGAAATGGCCAAGTCCAAGAACCACACCACACACAACCAGTCTCGAAAGTGGCACAGAAATGGCATCAAGAAACCCTGATCACAAAGATATGAATCTCTTAAGGGGGTAGAACCCAAGTTCCTGAGGAACATGTGCTTTGCCAAGAAGCACAACAAGAAGGGCCTGAAGAAGATGCAGGCCAACAATGCCAAGGCCGTGAGTGCACGTGCTAAAGCTATAAAGGCCCTTATAAAACCCAAGGAGGTTAAGACCAAAATTCCAAAGGGTGCCAGCCATAAACTCAGTCGACTTGCCTACATCGCCCACCCCAAGCTTGGGAAGCGTGCTCATGCTCTGCCAAGGCCAAGGATCAGACAAAGGCCCAATCTGCTGCTTCATCTGCAGCTCCAGCTTCAGTTCTAGCTCAGGTTCCCAAAGGTGCCCAGGCCCCCATGAAGGCTACAGAGTAGAGACATCTGTCTGCCATGAGGACAAAAGGACTGGTGTGACCTCTAGGCTGCTATCTGTATGGGGCTGGGGTCCTCCTGTGCTATTTGTACAAATAAACTTGAGGCAGAATTTGTTAAAAAAAAAAAAAAAAGAAAGAAAGAAAGAGAAAGAAATGGGGATAGAGAAAAGTATTAGTTATTTTTTTTGTTTGTTTGAGACAGAGTTTCATGTCGCCCTTGGTAGAGTGCCATGGTGTCACAGCTCATAGCAACAACCTCAAACTCTTGGGCTCAAGTGATTCTCTTGCCTCAGCCTTCCAAGTAGCTGGAACCACAGGTGCCCACCACAATGCCTGGCTATTTTTTTGTTATAGTTGTCATTGTTGTTTAGCAGGCCCAGCTGAGTTCAAACCCACCAGGCCTGATGCATGTGGCCGGCACCCTAACCACTGAGCTACAGGCAGCAAGCCAAAAGTACTAGTTCTTAACATTTTATTTTATGTAATATGTAACTTTACTTTATTTATTTATTTATTTATTTTTTGTAGAGACAGAGTCTCACTTTATGGCCCTCGGTAGAGTGCCATGGCATCACACAGCTCACAGCAACCTCCAACTCCTGGGCTTAAGCGATTCTCTTGCCTCAGCCTCCCAAATAGCTGGGACTACAGGTGCCCGCCACAACGCCCAGCTATTTTTTGGTTGCAGTTCAGCCGGGGCCAAGTTTGAACCCGCCACTCTCGGTATATGGGGTCGGCGCCTTACCGACTGAGCCACAGGCGCCGCCCTTATTTTTATTTATTTATTTTTTTTGTAGAGACAGAGTCTCACTTTATGGCCCTTGGTAGAGTGCCATGGTATCACACAGCTCACAGCAACCTCCAACTCCTGGGCTTAAGCGATTCTCTTGCCTCAGCCTCCCGAGTAGCTGGGACTACAGGTGCCCGCCACAATGCCCAGCTATTTTTTGGTTGCAGTTCAGCCGGGGCCGGGTTTGAACCCGCCACCCTCGGTATATGGGGCCGTTGCCTTACCAACTGAGCCACAGGCTATGTAATATATAATTTTAAACGTGTTCTTAATTAAATATTGTCAGTAGATGTTAAACTATTTCTATTATAGAAAAGTTCATAAATTTAAGTTAATAAAACAAATTTGGGGCTCACCACTGTAATCCTAGCACTCTGGGAGGCTGAGGTGGGTGGATTGCATGAGCTCAGGAGTTCAAGACCAGCCTGAGCAACAGCGAAACCCCATCTCTAAAAATAGACAGGCGTTTTAGTGGGCGCCTGTAATCCCAGGTACTCGGAAAACTGAGACAAGAGGATCACTTGAGCCCAAGAGTTTGAGGTTGCTGTGAGCTATGACGCCACAGCACTCTACCAAGGGTGACCAAATAAGACTCTGTCTCAAAAAAAAAAGAAAAACTTTGGCTAGATAGAGAACCTATGGAGTGTGCTTGGGCTTATGTTATATTCAGGACACATTATGCTCAGGCATGTACAGTTTTGGGGGCTCAAAACATTGCTTTATCTTTGGACATGCTGAGCCATGGCTACCAGGTCACCAGTATGAACCCGTCACCTTAAGGAAACTTGCTGCCTTCTTGGTCCTAAATGCAGCCTTTTGACTGAATCCAAATTTTACATTACAAATCTTTTTATTAAAAGGAGTGTAGCAGAGAAAGATGAAGCTTTTCTTGCCTCCTTTTGTGCTTAAAAAAGAACAATCGTCAAATCAAAAGGCCACAGGTTCCCCAGCCCACCACATTGCTGTAAAGAAGTAACATTGTAACAATGTGTCACTAAGAGGCAAGGTCACCAGCCTGTGCCTCCTGCCAGTGCTGATGAGCCAGGGCCCTGGAGAGGGGCACCCCCAGCCTCCTGACCAGGGCAAGGCCTCTCCTGAAGTTCCCTTGCCCCACCTCTGGCCTCCAGGAAGAGGCCAGTGCCTCTCCCGAGCCCCACCCAGAAACTGGAACTGCTCACCAATTCTCCAGCAGGCCTCACCCCCATCTCTGCCCACTGGAAGCCCAAGGATCCCCAGTCATCCACCTAGACCCTCACGCTGACCTTCTCTGCACATCTACTCCCCTGTCCCACCTCTCCCACCCCTACCCTCCCAAACACTTCCTTCACACCTTCCGGGACCACAGTCAGTCACCAGCCGACTCCCCAAGTCCTCAGTCTCTACTCTGAACACCCCTGCTGTCCTTGCTCTAAATAGGGTCTGGCTGTGCCCTGAAGTCCTCACTTCCCTCTGTCTCCCCCTCGTGGTGAATGGGCTCAGTTCAGCCTCTGCCCACTCTGCCTTCCCTACTAGTGTTCACCACTTCTCTTTTCTTCCTCCAAAGAACCAGCTGCTTTGAAGCTTGCACCTTAGGACTTCACTGTCTCCTCGGTATGCTCACTTTTCACCTCTCCAAAATAACTTTCACACCTTTTCCTCTCCCTTCCTCCCCTTCCCCTTGAGACAACTCTGTCTCCCCACACCTCACCCCTAGATGATGAAATTTCCTTATCAGGCCCTTAAGCCTCAATGAAAAAAATATTGTGGGTGTCCCCCCAGCAAGGGGATGTTTGTAATGTTATGTAACCTTGCTACCCAAAGTGTGGTCTTTGGACTCATCTCACCTGGAAGCTTGTCAGAAATGTAGAATGTGTGGTCTCACTCTAGGCTACTGGATCAGAATTCCTAACCCTTAAAACTTGACAAGCCCTGACATCCAACCTAATCAGTCCAGGTCCCCTTGCTCAAGCGTTCCCAGCCATGGGGTCCCTGGGCCTCAGCTTCTGCTTCATTGAGTAGCAACCTAAACCCTACATCCTCCTACCATCCAAACCACTGACTTGCCAACAGTCACACTGACGCGTGACTTCCTTGAGGTGGACAAAGGGATTCTGCTCCTTCCAAAGGCCAAATCCTCTCCTCACCTTTTGATCTCATTGCCCAGGGCCAGATATCTACAAGGCATTTGTCATCCCCACCACAAGGATCAAGGGCCCACTAGCCAGAGCACGCCTATCACAGGAACACATTGCTAGCTCATGTGACAGCTGCCTTGAGAGTTTTGAACGGGATCAGCTGTTCACTATATGAGATTCCAGAAGGGTACCAGAGTCTCCTTGGAGGACCAAAAGAGTAAAAACATGAGTTCTGCAATTTCTGTGAAGCATGAAAAAGAAGGATGTGCATGGTTTCAATGCCAGAGAGCTCAGACTAGAACCAGTAAGAGGGTTGCAGGCTGCTGAAGCAAGGTTTTAAAGTTCATTAAGCCAGGCCCAGAATTTGTCCTTACATAATTGCTGTGGTCGAGGAATGCGTTGGTGCTCCCTCCTCTGGCCTCCTTAGTCCATTGCCTTAGCTGCCACTCCTGGAAGCAGCAGGAGGTGAGATAAGTGAGGAGATGTGGGCGTTCAGTGGCTTCTGGATAAGACACGTCTAGGCCAGGACAACCCGCCTGGCAGGCTAAGGCAGGAAATGAAGTCTCCACTTCTCTTCAGTTAAGGAAATCAGAACACCAGCTTCCATGAGAGAAATCAAAACAGGATTGTTTCAGAGAACAAAGCAATTCAGAAAAGAACAAAGGTTTGGGCACAGATCCCTTTCTGGGGAAGTTACTACCACAGACACTCCACCCCACTTAGACAAATCCAGCCGGTCTGGGACTGAAGACTAACCTACAAGTTCATGTATTAGGATTATGCTCCAGAATAGTGATCTTTCAGTAGTTTGATTAACACTCAAGACCTTCTTCACAGTTGCCAAAATGAGGACAAAATCTGGTGATCAATAAGAACAGTTTGTAAGAAACAGCAGCCTTAGAATTCACAATCACATGGAGAGTTTGATGGTGTGCCCACTTATGGCAATGTCTCTAAAGGGGCACCTGGACTCATACTACACAGCTTGCCATCAACAGTTCAAGTGTAAATATGACTCCAACAAAAAGAATTTGCTAAAACACATGCTAGAAGAAAAGGATGGAGCTACCAGAGACCCCAAGAGCACAGAGTTCAGCCTTTTCCCACAATCTCCATTTTTAGATAAGAAATTCAGCTCTAAAATGATATTAAATATACATATTAGCACCTACTTCTTGCCAAGTCTTATGATTGGTCCTTGGAAAACAGAGAAACAAGATACTAGTCCTGCCCGCAAGCTCACTGTCTGGTGAGGACATGCGAACAGATAATGTCTATCAACAGCCTGGGGTCAGGAGCCTGACACATCCCAGTTTCTGTGGTGGCACACTGTGACAGCCAACGTCCCAGTTAGAACCCTGCATCATGGAAAGGGGGGTATAGTTGAGAAAGGGCACACACAAGCCTCTGGTTAGGCTATACGTGTATTGTTTTTATGTTTTATTACATCATGTATTCTTCCATATGTATGATAAAGAATGACTGAAGCTGAGTCTTGGATAATACTGAGTCTTTTTGTTTTGTCTGTTTGTTTTTTTGAGACAGAGTCTTACTATGTCACCCTCGGTAGAGTGCCGTAGCGTCACAGCTCACAGCAACCTCAAACCCTTGGGCTTAAGAGATCCTCTAACCTCAGCCTCCCAAGTAGCTGGGATTACAGTTGCCCACCACACTGCCCGGCTATTTTTTGGTTGTAGTTATCATTGTTTGGCAGGCCTGGCTGGATTTGAACCCACCAAGCTCTGGTGTATGTGTCTGGCACCCTAGCCGCTGAGCTACGGGCGCTGAGCCAATACTGAGTCTTCTGATCGAACCATGTATGTCTTTTGCCAATCCCTGCAGATGTCAAGTTACAGGATATACTCACCTTTCTTTCTTGTTAAATCAGTGTGAACCAAGAATTTACTGTGGTCTGTTACCAAACACTTCCTAGTTGCTACAGCATTTTCATTACTTATTTGACTATAGAATTCTTTTGTTAAGGATTATCTTTTGGGATTAGTGTATCCTGGTAACACTCTGGGAGCACGCTGGATTCAAGCTCTGTTTAGGAGATAGAATCAATAAGAAAGTGAATTCGCAAATTTAGTGCCTTCTGGAGGAGACACCCAAAAATCTAGCCCTAGATGCCTGGTACCTAAAAAGTACTTTCCTCATTATTTAGCTGTGGACATCACAAACAAATATAGATTTGCCCTTCCCGCCTCTGGGGAGTGTTATAACACAGTGGCAATCTAGACTTGAGTAGCTATATCAAGGCAAATGCATAAAAAGTTGAAATATTTTTGAAAACTCAAATTTTAAAAAGGAAAAATGTTATCAAAACAATATCAGATGTAAAGCAGAATAAAGAAAAGCAAAACACAAGAGCCAAATAAATATATAGTTTACAAGCATACCTGTTTCTATGAAAAATTAGGTCTAGGGTGGCACCTGTGGCTCAGTGAGAAGGGTGCCGGCCCCATATACCAAGGATGGTGGGTTCGAATCCGGCCCCAGACGAACTACAACAACAACAACAAAAAAAAAATAGCTGGGCATTGTGGCAGCTAAAAAAAAAAAAAAAAGAAGAAGAAGAAAAATTAGGTCTGAAATAGCAGGGGTGGTTTTCTTTTACTTTTTTTTTTGGAGACAGAGTCTCACTTTGTCGCCTTCGGTAGAGTGCTGCAGCGTCTTAGCTCACAGCAACCTCAAACACTTGGGCTCAAGGGATTCTCTTGCCTCAGCCTCCTGAGTAGCTGGGACTACAGGCACCCACCACAACGTCCGGCTATTTTTAGAGACTATGTCTCACTCTGGCTCAGGCTGGTCTCAAACCTGTGAGCTCACCTGCCTCGGCTTCCCAGAGTGCTAGGTTACAGGCATGAGCTACTGTGCCCTTCCTTAGACATGATTTTCAATGAGTTGAAATGGAAATATGGGCCTGGGGCGCAGTGGCTCACACCTGTAATCCTAGCACTCTAGGAGGCTGGTGGGGTGGGGGGTGCGGGTGTACTGCTTGAGCTTTGGAGTTTGAGACTAGCCTGAGCAAGAGTGAGACCCCCATCTCTACTAAAAGTAGAAAATCTAGCCAGGAATCAGGGGCAGGCACCTGTAATCCCAGCTACTGGGAAGGCTGAAGTAGGAGGACCACTTGAGTCCATGAATTTGAGGTGGCAGCCAGTGAGCTATGATGGATGATACCACAGGACTCTAGCCAGGCGACAGAGTGAGACTGAAAAAAAAAAGAAAAAGAAAGAAACAGAAACATCTTAAATTACTAATGAAGTTGAGGTAGAGACACTATTTAAAATTCTCTGGAAATCCCTGTAATGTTAAAAGGATCACAAACAACCTTATTTTATAGACAGGGAGACTGAGGTTAAAAAGTCAAAGCATTTTGTCGCATCAATGTGAATGTCAAGTTGGGGCCGTCTTTCTATCACCAGGGCCTGATGGGAGTGAGAATGGGTCTCTGACGGCAGCTGCTATCTGTTGATTTCCTCAGCCCCAAATCAGAGCATGCACCAAGATCTAAATGCATCTGATTTGCTGGCAGCACATAGCCTTTCCTGGGTCGTAAAGCTATTGTGAGGAGCGTTGCCACTGACCTGTACTATTTAGCACACCCAAAAGACCAGGGCATCAGAAACTACCAGGTCAGGAAAAAAGCTGCACCAAATTCTGGTTTTAGGAGCTGTAAAAGGTCTTCCTTGCCTCTTTTGGCTACTATACTCCCAGGGATGGAAATTGTTCATTAGTGGAATCAAAACAAGGGATACTTTAAAAGCTCCAGGAAAGTCACATTTCCTGGAGATTGAAAATATTTTTCTTGAAAGGAACTACAAAGAGCAAGAATATTTTTAAAGGATGCCCTATGAAAGAGTAACTGACTACCCCAATTGGGCCAAACAAGCTGAGCTTTATGAATAGTGCCAAACATTCGGCATCAATTCAATTACGTACATCATTTTGCTGATAATTTACAATGTGTTCGTCACTTAACCTATCTGAATTCGTAACTCGTGCAACAATCCTATGTTAGGTTCATAGTCTTTTGCTATCATGAATTAGCTGTCTGCTTAAAAAGAACTAGTTAGAAAAATAATTTCAGTAGGGAAAAGGGTTTACTAAATTTCGGATTCAGAATGATTAAATGGCTTTTCTTGTATACCTTTCAGTATAATTTATTATTAAATTTAACAGCTCTAATTTTATGGCTATGGTGATAATTCTGAATTAACATCAAAGGCAACATAAATCACATTATCTAAGCGTGACAGATTCAGTTGAGGTTTTTCAAAACGTACAGCTTAAGAGCGATGGCTTGATTTAGACAAGCAAAGTGGCCTGTCTATGGGAAGTAACTTGCTTAAGTCACAGGCTGGCTGGTGTCACGAAGCAAGATTCGAATTCAGGACGGTATCTCTGCTGCTACCCAACTACTCAGTGCAGCCTTCTCCTGTTGGCAACTCCACTAAGAAATGGAAGGTTGATCCTGAAGAGCTCCTGTGAGTTCCTAAAGGCAGCAGTAGAGAAAGGTGACAGGCCAGTTACATTTCCTCTGTCACAAGGACCTTCCACTCAATGGGGCACTTCCTGCAAAGGACCCATACTGCAGCCACAGGAGGAAGCTGTGTCTGCAGAGAGCTCACAGTGCCTTCTGGTGTGGGCAAATTGGTCAGGGGAAAATATTACTGTTCTGTGAATCTGGGTACACACCTAGGAGAAAGATTCATACAAAGGCGGAACTGCCTCAAAACTGTAAATGGGAACATGTACTCAAAAGCACCTTTGTAGTCAAAGCCTAGAGCCAATCATTACAGAATCAATACACATACATTAGATTGAAACCCTCTTTAAATAGCTTTCCAAAGGACTGTGAACACACACACGTTAGATTGAAACCTTCTCTAAATCGCTTTCCAAAGGACTGTGAATGTATTTTTGTTTAGTTACTGCTTGAAGTTAAGTGAGTTCATTTCATCAGCTGGGAAATGCTTTTTAAATTAGATAGTCTTGTTACTTGGGGATTAACTTCACCTCAAGTATGAAGTGATGCCCTGGAAAAAGCAGATGAAGAGGAGACAGAAGACCTGGATTCTAGTCCAGACCTCACCATTACCAGCTGTATGACACACACCAGCTCAACCAACCTCGGAATTCAGGCTCTTCACCTTCCAAAGCAGGATACCTTCCCAGCCTCCCTTACATTGTTGTTATAATTCCTAGAACTGTACATGCAACTCCCTCTGCCTAAAACACCCTTCCTGGAATTCTCTACCCAGCCAGGCCTTTGAGTCATCTCAGGACTCCTGTCCTTCAAGCAATCTTGCCTGACTGCTTCCTTCAACTGGGAGCTGTTTGGCAACCTGTGCAAACATTATCACTCCACTGGGACAATAAACGTTATCTTCACTTGACTTTTGAGGACAGCAAGGACACTTCATCCTGCATTCTCAACTCAGTGCATTTAATAATACTTGTTGAGGGCAGCGCCTGTGGCTCAAAGGAGTAGGGCGCTGGCCCTATATGCCGGAGGTGGCAAGTTCAAACCTAGCCCTGCCCCCAAACTGCAAAATAAAATAATAATAATTGTTGAATAGCAAAGATAAGGAACCAATCTAAGTGTCCATCACTGGAGGGTTAAAGAAAATGTGGCATGTACATGGTATCTACACAATGGAATACTATTTGTCTTCTGCAGCAACATGGATGGAACAAGAGGCTGTTACTTTCAGCAAAACAACTGGCACACAGAAAAGACAAGTATCACGTTTGCACTTACAAGTGGGATCTAAATAATGTGCATGCATGGAAGCAGAGTGTGAAACCACAGGCGATGCAGACTTGGAGGGGTGGACTGTTACCTCAGTGATGCATGCACTGAAGACTGTGACTTCACTGCAATGTAATAAATACGTCAATGTAGCAAAACTACACTTGTACCCCATGAATATGTACAAATGAAAAGTAAATGGAAAAAACACTTGTCTATGGCTCAGTGGCTAGGGCGCCAGTCACATACATCAGAGCTGGTGAGTATGAACTTGGCCCAGGCCTGCCAAACGACAACCACAACAACAACAAAAAAATAGCTGGGTGTGGTGGTGGGCACCTGTAGTCCCAGCTACTTGGGAGGCTGAGACAAGAGAATCTCTTAATCTCAAGAGTGTGAGGTTGCCGTGAGCTGTGACACCACAGCCACTCTACCAAGGGCAACATAGTTAGACTCTGGTCTCAAAAAAAAACAAAAAAATTGACTACACACACACATATATTCTTTTTTTGGAGAATAAAAAGATACCCTGGGTTGAGTATCCTGACATCGCAGCTCAGCAACCTCAAATTCCTAGGCTCAAGTTACCCTCCTGCCTCAGCCTCCAGAATAGCTGGGACTACAGGCACCTGCCACGAAGGCCCGGCTATTTTTCTATTTTTAGCAAGGATGGAGTCTCGCTCTTGCTCAGGCTGGTCTTGAACTCCTGAGCTCGGGCAATCCACTTGCCTCAGCCTCCCGGAGTGCTAGGATTACAGGCATAAGCCACCATGCCCAGTATTTGTTAAGCTATATTAATTAAAACTTTTACAAACTGCTATTTAAAATATTGTTAATTACTTTTTTTTTTGAGACAGAGTCTCACTCTGTTACCCAGGCTAGAGTGCCATGGCATCAGCCCAGCTCCTCAAGTAATCTTCCTGCCTCAACCTCCCCAGTAGCTGGGACTACAAGTAACCACACAAGGCCTGGCTAATTTTTTCTATTTTTCGTAGAGATGGGGTCTTGCTTTTGCTCAGGCTGGGCCCAAACTCCTGAGCCCAAGCAATCCTCCCACCTTGGCCTCCCAGAGTGTTGTTATAGGTGTGAGCTGCCACAACCTGACCAATTACTGAATTACTGAAAATAAAAATACATACTAGTTTTCTGGTATCTTTAACAAAAACTCCACAAATGTGCAAAGAATCAAGTCTCAAACCTTCTGCCTAATGCAGGTTTTTCCAAATATTTACATTACTTTCATTAAATTTTCATGCACAAATGTGTAAAGCAGAAAAGGACACAAAATGAGCCATAAAAGCTGGTAGAAGAATTTTATTATGTGACTTAAGTAGGTTTTTGCATTCTACTAACAGAAAAGCATTTTTTCACACCTTATTTAACCTAACAAATTATATACTTCTGATTTTATCTACATGGCTTCGGTATTACACTATTGAAAACCCTCCTTTTGTACGTACTTTGGTGCAATTACACAGTAAACCCCTCCAGAAGACAAAAATATTCTCAGTCTAAACTTAAAACGGAACAAAGACATTAATGCCAAGTTTGTGCATCACCTGGTAAAAGATTGCAATAAAAATCAACAACAGTATGCTGCTGAACACACACAGATGCTGAGACATCTGCCAGCTTCAGCCAAACCTTTGTAGGAATGCTTTAACATCTGGGTTTATTTTTACTGCAGTTTTCACATATGATAGCTGGGACTGTACGACAATGAAGAATAGTCTCATCTGCAAAAGAGACTCTACGACTGGTCTTGAGAAGGGAACTGTCTCTTGGGGCTCTTAGTGATATACAGACGGATAGAAAAAAAAAATTGCCTTAAGAAAAGTTTCACAATTGACTAAACATCTGAAACATTTTTATCACAGCTTTCATATATTAAAAAAGTTTCCTCCAGAGATGAAGCTTATTTATGGAATAAAACCTAGTCACTATCATCTGACCCATGTTCTGAGCCTCGGTCTGAGGCCTCATTGTTGGATCCCTCTGGTTCCGATTCATTTCCAGAACCTTGGCCAGAGCCCTCATTATCAGATCCTCTCTCGGATTCCCGATCTGACTCAGCACTTGGCGAAGCTGGGCGGGAGTCGTCATTCTCAGAACCTCCTGAGTGGCTTCTCCCTGACTGCACAGACTCATTGTCAGACTGTTCGGAACCTGAAGGCCTTCTCTTTCTGGATGGCTGGTCGCTGTCTGAATCCTCATCTGACTGCTGTCTTCGGGGCCTCTGGGGACTGCCAGCCTCACTGCCAGACTTGTTCTGGTTCTCATCGGAATCGCTCTCTGATGAGGCATGTCTCTTCTGCTGCTCATCCTCGTCTGAGTCGCTGTTGCTGTTGCTGTTCCTGGGATGTCTGGGAGAGATAAGCACCAGTTAGACTGACGATCTGGCTCACTGGGGCCTTGACAAGCAGAGATAACATGCTTTTAAAGAACAAGGGCATTTACTGTTGGTGGTCACACAGGTATTCATTTTGTGATTTTTGGTTTGTGTGCTATTCTATAAATTTAATATATTTATCAATTAAAAATGATTAAAAAGGAAAAAAGAATAAGGCATTTTAGCTATGAGTCATAAACAGAAGATGATTCTCACTGGGTACTTATTATCAGAATGAAACATTCTCCAATTTTATATGTAAATTATGAAAAGGAGGGGAAATACTTATCTTTATACACAAAGTAATAGCAATAAAGGTGAAACCTTTGGATCTCAGCTAACTATCAAGACTTTTTTTTTTTTGAGAAAAGATCTCAAGCTGTCTCCCTGGGTAGAGTGCCATGGCATCATAGCTCATAGCAACCTCCAACTCCTGGGCTCAACAGATCCTCTTGCCTCAGTTTCTCTATTTTTTTTAGTAGAGACAGGGGTCTTGCTTTTGCTCAGGCTAGTCTCAAACTCCTGAGCTCAAGCAATCCACCCACCTCAGCCTCCCAGAGTGCTGGGATTACAGGCATGAGCCACTGCGCTTGTCCTGGTTGTCAAGACTTTAAAGAACTGACCCTCTGCCGAGGCTGAACCGTGAGACACTCCCTGTCCTATTACCATCTGTGCTGGCAATGCCTGAAGAAAAGTAAAGTCACTGTTTGTATCCTGAAGTTTGCTATTGGATTAGGTCTCCTTAACCATCACTTAGACTTACTCAAGATAGAAAGATGGAACTAAGAGGGTCCTTTGGCTTATTTCTTTGTGCTCCCGAGTTCCCCCTCTACTTGTCAGACGATGTATAAAAGGAAGGGAAGACATCCTTTTTTTTTTTTTTTGAGACAGAGCCTCAAGCTGTTGCCCTAGGTGGAGTGCCGTGACATCACAGCTCACAGCAACCTCCAACTCCTGGGCTTAAGCAACTCTCTTGCCTCAGCCTCCCTAGTAGCTGGGACTACAGGCGCCCGCCACAATGGCTGGCTATTTTTGGGTTGCAGATGTCATTGTTGTTTGGCAGGCCCGGGCTGGATTCGAACCGGCCAGCTCTGGTATATGTGACTGGTGCCTTAGCCGCTTGAGCTACAGTCGCCAAGCCAGGAAGATATCCTTATGCTTAGAATGGTGGTAACCCCCCTGGAAGTCTTGGCTTCCTGGAGGCTCTGGGGGAGAAGAGCATTCTCTCTCAGAGTGCTGCCACTGTGACAGCTGCTTCACAGTAGACATACTTCTCTGGCATATTCCATAGTTTTGGTTTCCGTGACAGATACTCCAAGAAAGGAATACTGAATTCTATAGGGTTCAGTCTACAAAGGATGAGGGAGATGAAATTCATTATTCTCTTCAGAAATTAACATATTCCTATAGACTGAAGATTCTTTCTTCTTCAATCAGAAAGAAGATTGAGGCACATCATACAGGGTGGCCATAAAATTCATGTGCAATTTTAAATTCCACACCATTTTAAATTGCATGTGAACTTTATTGCCACCCTGTGTAACTTAGGTCACTCTGAGAGAACATGAAGAGTGACTAAGAAGGGGAGCCTGCATATTTATTGTGTATACCTATTAAAGGTCAGTGGGTTCCCTGAGGTCCAATTCATTTCACTCCATCTGGCCAAATAAGCAAACACATTTTATGATGTTCAGGACAAAGTTTACTGATGCAAGTGGCTCAAATAAACTTGGCCTTGACCTCAGGCACAGTCTTGGCAGCAACTCATCTTCAATGCTGGACCTTTCTGCGCATATATATATATATATATATATATATTTTTTTTTTTTTTTTTTTTTTGCAGTTTTTGGCCTGGGCTGGGTTTGAACCCGCCACCTCCAGCATATGAGGCCGGAGCCCTACTCCTTTGAGCCACAGGCGCCGCCCCTGCCTATATATTTTAACAGTGCTTATTCCTTTAAACCCACACATTTCACTACACTGATCATGCATACCTCTAACCAGTGTACCAAAGTATTACTGTGGGGGCAAGAACAAAACAGTGCTTTCCGGAAAAACAATCCAAATTTGTGTCAGCCAGTATCTTCA